>NC_056432.1:68526153-68896697 GCF_018296145.1 Oncorhynchus tshawytscha
AGCCCACATTTGTAGGGATAGCTCTAACCTAAGGTTGATCAGTGGGAAAAACATTTAGGTGTTTCCCTCCACTGCTCCTGCTCCCCCTCCCTCCTTCTTACCCTTGTGTTCGTGTGTTATGTCAAACTTGACCCCGCTGTCAGCGATAACATTTTAATCTGCCGGTGGACAGCTGAGGCAGATCACGTCTCAGGGGCTTCTTTGGTTGGTAAATGAGACTACCAGGCATTGTCTGTGTGCACATGGTTGCTTGTGTATGTGCGTGTGTGTATTCACTTACACCCCTCCACTGTCCATCTCCCCATTAGTATGCATAGTGGAGGACAGGAGGTGTATAGCAGGGGTGTAAATCTGCTTGTATTATCACATTCTTAATGGTTCCATAATGAAGGGGTTATGGGCGATAAGGAAGGAGGGGGTGGGCCGGTGTTGACAGAAGGACGGCTGGCCAGGCAAGGCCTCTTGGGAATCTAGACGTCTGTGTGGAGCTACAGCTTTGTAAAGAGACAGCGATCTCTATTTTGCTGCTTTCATTTTCTTACAATCCGACTGTATTATTTGAGAGCTGTTGCCATGGTAGCATCAGGTTTGTACCAGACCAGAGGGTGATGTGTAGAGGAAGGTGTCTATGCAGTATGTTGTCAGAGGGCTTGATTTAAAGAGTGCTGATATCTCAGAGTGTTTGCCTGCTATCACAGGTGTTCTAAGTGTAACTATGTACATGGTGACTTCACAACAACGTACTATTTATGAATGCTGTGTCCTCTGTGTGCGTGCCCGTGCGTGTCTGTGGATTAGTCCACTGCATGTGCTCAGCTGGCGTCATGAGGCAGTGTTTCATTTGGCTTAATGAGATTTTGACAAATCTGTCTCTTTCTATGGATCAGAGATCATTTGACTTTCATGAGGGCTGTTACACAAGCAGAAGGAACTGGTCAATATTTGATTAGAAGGGTATCTTCTCTTCTCTTCTTCTCGGGGGTCATTCAAAGAGCAGTTTCAGTCTGGGGAGTGGATCATAACATTTTCCAAGGTTACTATGCCTTGGCCTACTTGAAATCAGACATAGGTGAAGGGCGATTCAAAACCAAGCTAGGTACTGAGCAACAAACAAATACATTTGTTGTGATATGGTTGAATTGGTTAAGTTTCTCAAATGGAATAGCAGTCATGGGTTTTATTGTACCTGCTGTTTCTGACTATCCCCTCCATATTGTTCTTCCTGTAGATGCTGAATGAGTTTCATGTGATGGTGCGCATTGGGGGAGGCTGGGAGACCTTGGAATGTTACCTGCTGAAGCATGACCCATGCCGGAGTCCACCGGTCACCCCGGTCAGGACCTGTTGGACCAAAGGCAAGTCCCCCAACATGAAGGACCTCTTACCACTGTCACCAGACAGTTACATGGTGGTGGGGGCACACTCCCGTGCCAAGAAATAAAACATGAATCTGTTCAACCATAACAGATAACTGACACCACAACCTAGCAATGAAGCTTCCTGGTTATGCTGAGCATATGATGTTTTTTTTCTGGGGATTTATTTGAATGAAAGCTATTGCCTAGTGACCAGAGTGTGTGTGTGTGTGTGTGTGTGTGTGTGTGTGTGTGTGTGTGTGTGTGTGTGTGTGTGTGTGTGTGTGTGTGTGTGTGTGTGTGTGTGTGTGTGTGTGTGTGTGTGTGTGTGTGTGTGTGTGTGTGTGTGTGTGTGTGTAGATTTATCTTTGGTGAAATTGGGTTTAGTGGCTCACATATATGTAGAAAGGTATATTTTATCATCTAAAGGAATTCAACAAAATACCTGGTATGGTGTTATTTTGGGGCAGCCTAGTGGTTAGAGTGTTCGGACAGTAACCGAAAAGTTGCTAGATCGAATCCCTGAGCTGACAAGCTAAAAATCTGTCGTTCTGCCTGAACAAGGCAGTTATTAATAACCCACTGTTCCTAGGCCGTCATTGTAAATAAGAATTTGTTCTTAACTGACTTGCCTAGTTTAATAAAAAAAATAAAAAAATGTAAGATTAGTTTGAAAAAGTGATCTTACCTGTAAAAATCGATCCTGTAGTCTTTAAAAGAGTTGATTCAGAATGGCTAGTATAGCTGAGAGGTAATGGCATTTAGAATTGTATTTTACTACATTGGATGAGGGCTCATCTGAAGACTGTCCAGTCATTTCTCTATAAGAATTGGTTTATTGTATTATAAAAAAAAAAAATTTAGAACCTTGAGAGAAGACAATATATCAGTTATGAAATGTTTATTTTTCATTATTTTATGTATATTTTGGAATGTACTCTGATTGAATATCTTGTAATGACATCACATGGGCATGAAAAAGGGCAAAAATGTGAACTATCAATTTATCTGTAGTCAGATGTTCGATGGTTAGCTATTACCTTGCAGCCTTGACTCTTTCTCAGTTGCTGGAATTAACACGACTGAGGACACAGACAGAAAATACACAACTCTCCTCTAGGTGGCACTGTGTCATAAGCAATAGATAGTACAAGTAACACTTAGCCCAGGGTTTCTTAGCCTCTATGGCTGAATTTAGACATGCAACACAATTATAATATTTTTTTTGACCAATCAAATCAGCCTTAAGATGATCTAATTTGAAAAGACCTGTGATTGGTCAAAAGACCTATTGGTGGAAAAGAAGATCAGAATTGGGCTGCCTGTCTAAATGCAGCCTAATATTATTACAGGGAATTCATCCACTGAGGTCCACTTAAAGTAAGTCTAGCATTTGGACTAAATCAGTGTCAGCTCACTAACTGACAGATGTCGGCAACATCCATGTGATTGTTTTTAAAACCTCATCAATGCTGTATTAAGTTTGGAGAATGAATATGTGCTACATACTGATGAAAGACAAACTGAGATGATGGTTGTTTTTTTTAATTGTCAAATCATGGCATTCGTGTAATTCCTCTTAAATAATGTGCCACATGTCACACCAAAACTTTACTGCAGTGGTTGCAAGAACCATAATAGCCTATTTGATTATACTCTCTATGAGTGTGAAATAGTGTACATGTAAGCCCAGATGGGCAGTACACAGGAAGAGGTTTACCTAAGCTCAGTGTTTTTCTGTTGTGGCATAAGATGACATAGACATCTAAAATACATGAAATATACAGACACAGTTGACTTATTAATTACATTTTATTTCAGTAAAATAAATTAGGTTAAAAAATGGACACAAGTTTGAATACATTAAAAGAAATGAACCATAATGATCTCATGCGAGACTATAATGTCTTTTAATCGTCTTTCTCCATCCTCGTGGATTGAACCAGTATAAATGACGTGTAGAAAATCATAGCAGTGCTACTTAAAGAGGTGCCACTTGAAATTGTGGCATTTGTACACAGTGTCCCACATTGCTCACACTGAACACTTTCCAGTTCCTCATGAAACACTAGAAGTCCCACTAAGAGAACTACTTTGCTGTCACTTTTGCATACAAGTTGTATATTGTGCTTACCCCTTCTCTCATTCTTTTTTACGTGGCCATTTGACCACTTTTTCAGAAATCTTGCTCTGCTACCCAGATTTTTCTCTATCAACCGGATTAGCAACAAAACCTTTATCATTATTCAAAGAACACAATTGCAATAAATGTATTGTTTATTGTAGCAATTATCCATGCATTCAATACCATTGGCCAATTTAGAGATCTAAGGGACAAAACCTGTATGTGTGTGTTGATATAAACTGGAGGAGAAGACTGTGGATGAGCTCAGAATGGCAGCAGAACACCACCAATATCCACAACTCTTTTACAAGTCTGAGGTGGTGCTACATGTAGTAACAATGTTGGGATGTTTCACTTTGTAGTCACTTTGAGGCAATGTTTTTTATCTACAGTCAAACACTAATTCACTGGAAAGGTTATAGAGCTCATCACCTCACCACATAACACTGCTGGAAAAGTGTCACAATGAGTGTGCTTTTTTTTAATGTAGGTAACAAAATGGTGTTCCTTGAGTACTCTGTACTCACAAAATACATAAATTCCATCTTACCTGTAATTCCATCTTAATTCATGTGTAGTGCTAGCCTCCGAAGCCTGTTTGAACCCAGACCTGCCACAAACAACATGGCCTGAGTTTCATCCCAGACCCTTTATGTAATACACAAGTGTGCTTGTATCATTATTACACCTCTCAAGTCCTGCAAGAACTGGGTACTTACAGAGTACATTAATCAAATGTTACCCAAATGAGGGCCTTTTGACCTCTCCTGATCTCTATGAATTGCAAAGGGGACTCAGAAAACTGCCTGTTGCCTGGGGAAAAAGTGGCACTGAAATTAGAAATCGTGAGCTCCCTCAATTCATTCAGCAGGAAAGTGGTCGACTCAATAGGGATCCTTAATACTGAAGTGATGCAGTTGATGCTTTAACAGGACATCATGTCTTCTGCTTACAAGCTGCCACATTATTGGTCTTGTCTCCAAGAGACCTGAGCTGATTCCTAGTTTCCCCCTACTGAGGAAGCATACAGAGAACAGCTATGTGCAAGAGCAGACACCCCTGCATCAAACGTGAGGAGAGAAGGATTGGTAGACAGGAAAAAAACAACATACCAGTGGTGTTACTGATGTAAACATGACATTGAGTATGACTTTTCACAGCCCTACTGCTCTCTCAATGTAAATCTCAACATTACCCATTTTCACTTACAGAAGAATATTAACAGAAATGTTGTGTTTAATAAGACGTGGATTCAATGATAAACTTAAACAGAAGCTTTGGGAATCTATGCTGTGCAAATACCTGCATTTTGCAGCAATTCACACAAAACAAATCACTCAATGCATTGATACTTGCTACAATGTGTTGTGCTATGTGAAGGTTTTTGTGACAGAATACATTAAATGCAAGTTCAACACTGGTGTCTGCCATTCAATTCCTGCCAAATCCAAGACGGCAGGTATTGTCACTTATAACTGTAAATTACCGTCTGTCATTGTTTCTAAGTTTGAATGTGTTACCAGAAGGTTACATTTTTATTCATTGAACCCCGTCCTTCAACATACAATATTTACTGATCCTTAAAGGTCCAATGCAGATGTTTTTATTTCAATATCAAATCATTTCTGGGTAATAATCAAGAACCTTACTGTGATTGTTTTCATTTAAAACATCTTCTTAGCAAAGAGCAATTTCTCAAGCAAGAATTTTGCTAGGATTGTCTGGGAATGGTCTGAGTGGGGAGGGGAAACTGATCAAACAGCTCTTACACTAACATGGCATTATCAGCATTTCACAGTATTATTCCAACCTCATAGTGTGGAAATATATATAAAACACAGACAAATCACATGTTTGACTGCACTGGACCTTTAACTGCCTCTGCTACTCTCAAACAGTATTTAATGTGCCTTGCAATCACTCTTATTCTTCTAATCATGAAGCATACAATTTATCCCAGCAAACAACACCACTGAAGACCCAAATTGCCATTGTTACCTCGAAACAAACAGAAACATTTTTTCTTATTCAAGAGTTACTTTATACAAACAATGACCTGAATCTACGTAGAGATGCATTTGTACATACTGAATCGTAGAAGCGTTGAAAGATTTGCTCTTCAAAATTGTATCTTGCTGTTCCACCCCTGCCATTTCCAGTTTGTGCTCTTGGTCCTCTGCTGCAAGAAGCAGGTTTTAGGCTTAAACTGTAAAGTCCTTCCTAGGGATAATGCTTGACATCAGTCAGCTGAATCAAAACAATAGACAGTTTATGCCAGCATCATTTTTTGTTGCGAACAATAACAAACACAGTACAGACCACCCGACTAAAAGAGGAATGATGACAGGATGCTCTGCCACATGTTCTTGTTTGTTGGTTTGTTCCATTTAGAGATGCTTGTTGTTTCTTTCTAAGCTCTTGGACTGTGTTCTGTGTTGTGTGTGTTAAAAGAGAGCACCATTTTAAGACAATTCCTCTTGGGAAAAACAAACAGACAAACAGTCGCCTTTAGGCTTCCATAGAGTTAGTAGTCAAACGTTTAACAACAAAAAGGTCTTGCCATGTCCCAAAGTATTCTGGGGGCCATTGCTCTGTGTGTCTTAGATGTACAGTAAATAGTACAGTTTGGTGTGGTTTGTCTTTGCTCTGTTCTCCCATGTACAATTTCTCTGGTACACTCATGATTCAGACGAATGACAGGTGGTATGGACAGGGAAGGGGGATGAGGTGAGATGGTGGTTGGACAAAAATGTTGGACGAAGTTGGATGGGTGTTGCTTATTTGTGCGCTCCGTGGGCCAGTCACACAGTCCCATCACACGGTTCCATTCTCCTGCCTGGGCTTGTGGACGGTTGTACGGGAGGGGGTGCTTAGGGATGGGGCCAGGGTGCACAGGAAACCAGCCAGCAGAGTGAGGCCTAAGCCCCCCCAGGCACAGAACATGGACCAGCCGTAGCCATGGCTAATATCCTCTGGGAGGCCATACATGTAGCGTGGGTAACGCGACAGCTCAAAGTTGATGCCCGCCACACATGTACACAGGGAGATGATACAGCACGTTCCTGAGGAAGGACAAGGAGACAAACGGAAATGTATGGGATTCACAGCAACTTCAATGAACTATATACAGTATTATGTCATTCCTATGTTGGTAGGCCTAGTGGGTCAGCCAGACAATAAATGGTAACATCTTCACATTCCATGTCATGGGTTTCTTGTACATCTTATTATATAAACCTATATGTATCTCTCTCTCACACACAAGCGCATATACCCACAACTACTGTAGTCTACACAATGCATCAAACAAAGACATCTCCAATTACTCAAGCAAACAGCAAAATGACACACACACGCACGCGCACGCACGTGCACGCGCACACACGCGCGCACACACACACACACACACACACACACACACACACACACGCACACACACGCACACACACGCACACACACACACACACACACACACACACACACGCACACGCACACACACACACACACACACACACACACACACACACACCCCAAACAGAGAGAGGAGCCAGCTCTTACCTCCCATGAGAAAGAGTAGTCCAGCTACATACTGCATTAGGTCATGCTGCTGACAGCAGCCCAACACTCCGATAATCCAGCCAAACAGGATGATAGACACGGCCATGCCCACAAAGCCAGCCGTCATCCTGCGTAGATCTGCACCAACAGACACACACCTCCGTCATTTTAGTGGACAAAGAACAGTGGAGATCAGAGCAGGAGGCCCAGTGGGATCTATAGCATGCACATCACAGAAATGCAATGTCTGCACAATCATATTCACGGCATATGATACACTGAAATATTCCTGACACAAATAGAGCCATACACCCTTACAAATCCCTGTCACTTCCTTCATGGAAACATGTAATCTTCCTTATCTTTTTGAAGGATATCAGAACTAGAGAGGGCGACAGGGAGGGGTGAACAGCGATAACAAGAAGATGAAATTGCTCTCAATGGCCGCCACTTTAAATGTATTTGATCCTGAGATAACAGTTAGAGAGAAAGAGAACTAGAGAGATAGACAGAGAGAGAGAAAATGATTGAACCCAGGGAGAGTCCAGACATACTGTACAGCCAGTAAGACAGCCATTAGGCAGGCAGGCAGGCAGGCAGGCAGGCAGGCAGGCAGGCAGGCAGGCAGGCAGGCAGACAGGCAGACAGACAGACAGACAGACAGACAGACAGACAGACTCAGACTTACGGAGTGCATGCCACTCATCCTGACGGATGGTCTTGGTGATGTTGATGGGTAAATTGCGCGGAAGGATGGAGGAAGAGTAGTGATACTTGACTGGGATGCACCGCTGAATCAATCCTGAAGAAAAGAGTTTATGATTATGATAGAAACACAGTCTTGATAAGACCTTGATAAAACAGGCTGCTTTGCAGACAATAAACTCAACCACACTGAATATAGTGACTCAGCTAAACATGTAGACACTATAGTAGTTCTAAAAGAGGAAAATCGTTTTGAGTCCTTTGTGTCACTGTGAATGATGTCATCATGCAATATCCTCAGTGTGCCTCAACGTGAGAGACAGCTAGCTGTGATTTCAGAGCAGAAACAGCATCCGGCATCATTCATGTAGATCAGCCTCTAATTATCTCTCAGTGCGAGGTGGGTATCCAGACCAATTATAACAACAGGAAGAGACGAGTCTTGCATTACTGTTTCATCATATCACTGCGATGAGATAGACCACCTATGTATGCTCAAATTACATATGATTATTGCAAAGATATTCACACATTCCTGGATGTTGTGTACTGTAATTATTGTGGTTGATTTACTAACAGTTACTTGTTAGATCAGGGAGAAGGGAGATTTATGCTGGAATATGTTTATGACGTGGTTTTGTAAGTGTGGAAGAAGACCCCTGTCATGAAGCCTAGTCAGTCACCATGAATGGAAAAGGCTATATGGTTCTGACATAAACAAGAGAAAGAATCAAAAAAGAAAAGATGAACTAGTGTGAATGTTCAAAAAAGGGTTTTACAAGGATTTCATATTGAGTTCACTCAGTTCAGAGTACAGAAATACATAATTCATTGTTCTCATGTTCGTTGGGGAAGCACAATACATCCAGATGAACGGTGAGACATTTATGTCCCATGACTACTTCTGAAAATCTAACATTGTGTGAGTCTCAAGACCAAGAACAATGGATGGAGACCAATTTACTAAGCACTTGCTCAGTAGCAGATCTGACTACCTACTCGCTAATATTATTTGATACATTTTTGGTCAAAGGCAGCAAAAACAAGTAATCAAATGTGAGAACCTAATGTTGAGGCAGGGATATCACCAACACATTGTTATTGGCCTACCAAATGTGATAGAGTTGTCAAAAGTCACCGTGTGAAGCTCCACTCTTAGAACACCTGAACTTCAGCTGCAAACATTCAACTACGTGGAAGTAAAGGAAGTAAAAAGTACTGTATGCAGGCTAAAACATGGAGCCAACAGTTCACAGCCTCATATGGAACTATAGCAGCCTGAGAGAGGAAATAGACATTTCTGCATTGGGGTCCATGTCCCAGTTACTGAGGAGAATCTATAGTATTGGCCAGATTAATCACTTTCAATGTGCTCTGGTCTCATAGTGTGGTGGTAGCCAGATCTGTCATTTGTTTTCATGCCATAGATGTAGCATTGAATCACAAACACATCTGGCTAGTGGCTACCCCCTGGTCCCACCAGGTTACTTATATCAGTATTACTGTGATGGTGGTATACAGACCTACTAACTTCACTATAGAGACACTTTGAGGTTTGAGTTGTGAGGTGTCTGCAGATGCAGACCAACTCATCATTCTGATAAACAAGGGAGCAGCTAGAGAGAATATCATGTTGTCCAGTGGGCCTATGTGTCTCAATACAATTCAACCTGAGGATGTAGTGGATTTTGTTGTCGATTTATGATATGCTACAGATTACTTTATTCTATCAAAGAAAGCAGCTCACTTTCCCACAATTCTGACAACAGTAACTGTTTACCTCAGCATGAGGGTCGTTCCACCAATTCGGTGCCTTTTGAGAAGTGTAACTTTATGATATGTTTTTTTGCTTTCACCTAATTTTAACATTCTGTTATAAAGACCACATGTTCAACTGAAAAAAATGTTAATCTCAAGTTAAATTAAAAAATGACTATAGTAAGTGCCAAATAAAGTAACAGGGTTGACCTTAACAGGGTTGAAGTCAGCCGTAAATCCACTTATGACATGGGGAATGGAAGATTGTTGTGTGAAACAGAATGACAATTAAATGCAAGCTTCACCCCCCAAAAAGACATTGTAAAAACATTTCTAGGGTTACGTGTTATGCTCGACCCGCTCAGTTTCCCACCACAAAACAGGCAAAAAGAAAAACAGCATGTAAACTGTATTTCCTCTCCCATGTTTATTGAAAACAAATACATTTGCACAATGAGCACTTACTTGTTGTCTCTCAAATACTTCGTTACAGTTGTTGGTTAGCTAGCTAGCAAATTTGAGCCATATTAGCATAGACATGGCATCAGTCAAAACAAGACATGGTATCAAGAACAAGATACAACTAGTTGAAACGAGCCACATACGATTCCCCACATTGCAGTTTGTCATTGTTCTTAGTTGGCCATCCAGAATAACAACACATATTTTTCTGCCCCATTGAATCGCGAGCATCGTTTTCATGACGTTGTCAGCTAACCCATCTATTAGGTGTTCAGTGTTTCTTTAGAAAAATGAATAGTTTCCCCATATAAAAAAAGAGCTCAGTTCACGTAACAGGGTTGACCTTAAAATGAGGGACGGACGTAAATGAATCACTAATCACATTAAATAAATAAATAATAATCTTCAGAAAATACTTTTTCAAAGCAACAAAATAATTAGGGCTTTACAATGATGCTGAAAACATGGATACGTTTTGGGGTTAAGTGGGTTCAAATCTTCCTAGAAGTCACTGAGGGTGCATAGAGTGACATGTCAAAATGCTGAATATTATTGGCACCACAGTCTTTATTCTTGTTACAAATGTAAATATTTATTGAATTCTCCATTTCATTTAATATAACAGGCTTTTAAAATTCAACATTGGTGCACAATTTCTACTAAAAATATCAAAGGGATGCAAAAGGAACATAATTTTCTTGGAACAACCCATGAACATGTCCTCTAGGCCTACTCTGGACAGTTCGAATCTGATTGAATACATAAGGAAAAAATCCTGGTAAACAAACACGCTACAATGTGTGGGGAATTCTCCAAAATATTCAGTGTCCTGAATTTCCTTAAACGAAGGTACTGTGTTTTTGCTAAAATTGATGCTGTTGTTCTCTCATTATTCGTCAGAATCTCAGAGTAGTCAGGTATGAACGCCTCATGGCATTGCACAGAAAGCTCTGCTGTTATGTATCGGACGAGGCCGTTCTGCGAGAGTTCCATGCACTGTGATTTTCTCTCCTGCAGCTCAACATTCCCACGAACCAGGATGTTTATCAATAATTCAGTCGTTGGTCTTCTCTCGATCTCCCCCGTGGCAGTCGACGCATCACCCATAACACATTATCTACTATTTTAACGTAACAGATGCCAAATGCACTCATCAAAATTGAGCAGTCCAAATAGCACCTGAGACAAAAACCGTTTCGCTTTTACAAGGGAAGACCCCCCTTCCTCCGCCATAGCGTGCTGCTGCTAGGCGAACGGGCTGGGCGCAAAGCCTGAAAAGAAATTCAGCACCATGGACAGCGTTGTACACACAAAGCGTTAAAAAAATAGGCAGGTTTCACGTCTTCGGCGTCACGTATACAACTGGCATTCCCATTTAGATTATTTACTGATTATTTATTTGCTACTGAAGTTTACAATGATGAACAAAAGCCCCTCTTGTAAAATATTATTATGGCAACGGCCCTACAGTGACAGTTACGAGCAACAGTTAATCCCAGTGTATCAATAAAATCATGTCAAGCTTGGATCTGAGCATCATGCTTACACTCAGTGAGCTGCATCAGTACCACATCACACCAGGGCCTGGTAGGCTATTAGCTGTAGCATCCTTACCTTTATATATGAGATCCTCTGTCTCCAGGTCAAATCCATCTCGATGACACTTTCTCCAGAGCCCAGAGATGGTTGAATTGAACTGGCGACTGCAGTGGGACTCCATAGCTGATGCTGCAGCCAGAAAGTGCCGTTTTTCCCTAATAAGAGGCTGAGCTCCGGCACTTGGACTGTTATCTTTCCTTTCAATGCCCTTTGGGGGCATCTGGAGGGGGAGATTGCTATTTGAGATATATATATACCCCGGGTCGTTTCTCTTGTTGGCGTAGTTTTTACACCTTTCTCGGTGTCTCCGCGCATCTGTCTCATACCAATAGTCGGTGCAGATTGCCATGGCTAGCAACCCCAACGCACAGAACGCTAAGAACAGCCCACTGCTGGTTAAAATTTTCATGGCGGCCATCTTCCCCACTCGATGGAGAGCCCAGACAGTCGCGAGAAGAATCCTCGGCTGCCGTGATGGTACCCCGTGTCAAAAATCACGACGGCGCTCACAGCCTCATGGAGCTCTTGACAGCAAACATGATGGACGCCCGGTTCTCTTGGGCTAGATGCTGTCTATTGTTGTCCTGCGTCCCGGCAGATGTGATGATTTTTCCACCATCTGTTTTGGTACTGGAAAGAGGAGAGGTGGATGGATGGCGACCAATGCTGCGAGGAGTGGGTAGTGATGCAATGCACTCTCTCTCCTCTCGGGTTTCAGTAGGATGGGAAGAAACTAAGCACTGGCAATAGATCTCCAGCGGGTTGTTCAATAATAATAAGAATCATAATAATACAAGGGGTAAATATGTATGATTGATTACATTTTGAATACATTGTGTTAATATACGAATTATATCATATGTATTATTAGTAGTATTATTGTTATTATTTGGGACATTGTGATCTGCTACAACTGTAAGGACCTGACACAGTTGTTTTACTATCATATTAAGTATATATTGGGCCATGTTTTATGTATCATGAAGAAACATGCACATGGACCACATGCTGGATCAAAACCTATTTGTAACCCAACTTATTTCATTACAAGCCTTTTCTGTCCACAGTTGACAAACACACTGAGACAGGTGCGGGCTGAAATTCAATTGAACCCACCAGAGCAATGATTTTGTTTACAGACTACCACAATCCAGGTTTGATTGAATTGAGCCCACAGCCTTTCAATATAGTGAATGTTTCAATGTATAAAACAACATGTAGACACACTGACTAAGGGTTTCCCAAGACCTACATTTTTGCTCTCCAACCCTGTTCCTGGAGAGCTGTAGGTTTCCACTCCAACCCTAATCTAGCACACCTGATTCTAAGAATTAGCTGCTTGATAAACTAAACCAGGTTAGTCACAACTGGGATTGGAGTAAAAACCAACAGCAGGGTAGCTCTCCAGGAACAAGGTTGGAGACCCCTGGGCTACATGATAACAACATCAATGTTTAAGATGAATCAAACTGTATCCCTCCTTCACTCAGGCTCAGCTGGTCCAAAAACATTGCTCATGTACATCAAAGAAACGTTTTACACAACTTTGGAGAGACATTCAATCAGTACTTCAGCACTGTTATGCTATATCCACTTAGGGATAGGTTTTATCATTTACAATACAACGCAATAAGGTTATACAAATATTAATAAAATGTTATTACTTGAATAATTACATTGTTAATAATAGAGTAATTACATTGTTTTTACACAAGTATAAGAGCAATTTAGTGTAAAGTGTCACCAATTAAGTTTTGGGGACATATTCCTATTCAAAATTGTACATATGGGTCTCAATTGTTCATCTAAGGTAAAGGGAGGTAACGAGAGCAATGGAAATTGGCACTTTGTTCAATAGTGCCAATAGTGCAACAATAGATGTCCTTGAAAGACTTTACATGCATTGCTCATGCATTCATTTTCTCTGGGTATACTATGTGCAATACGTGATCCCTTTAAATACAACAAGATATCTAACATTTACATTGAACAAATGATACATAAGCCTTGTTCAAAGTGTGCCAGACTTGAGTTTGGAGGTCTGCTGATCTTGAACTGGACTTGTCTTTCCTAAGACCTAGAGGGATCAAGATCTATCTATCTCCTGTTAGATATGTTGTGCAATGTTTCGATAGATGATCAGAGAGGCAATTTATGTTCGAGGTCAACGGTGTTAAGTTCATGGATTTTCTCGCTTTGCAGTATAGGTTGTCATTCAAGTCTTGTTTATACCTGGCACTAACATGCGTCCTTTGTCCTGGTCTTGTCCGCATTCTACACATGGAATTAAAATGTCTCTCATATCTGTCCACTGTGTCCGCATTGTGACTAGATGTCTTGGTCCCTCCCCAAATGTAACTTATTTGACAGACTTTCTTTCAAAATAGTGTTTGTTTATTTTAAGACACAAATACATGCCATAAGTAAATGGTGCCACATGTCAATGATTTTAGAAGGTCTGATACTGATGATTTAAAAATGGTTTCACTGTCCAGATCCATCTACATTTGTAAGATATCCAGATACTATGGGAGAATCTCAATTGCTTCCTCTCTACTCGCCTCCTCCTCAAAACCCATTGGAGGATGTCAGAGGGGAGGGACCTCTGGCTTTCTCATCCAATGGGTTTTAAGAAGGCAAGGCGAAGGCATGTGAGGAGTATTCAATTGAGATTCTCCCAATGTTTGCCTGACTATCTCCAGAGGTGGTCAGGAAGATCTGATCACAACCAGATCACAGTGCGTCTTGTAATCGTCTACACCTGTCTGAAGATGTGGGCACAATCGGAATGTGGACAAGATCAGGATAAATGGTGCATGTTAGAACCAGGTATGAACAGAGCTTCAGTGTCTTAACTCACAGGAAGGCTCCCACAGACAGGCTTCTCACAGGACTAAGGAAGGTAATCTGCAGGGGAGTCGTTATGGCAACGGGCTCTTATCAAGAGTGAACAAACAATCAATACCCCCCTCCTCTGGCTCCCATTACATTAAGCCCGGACTCTTTGCTGCAGAACATGTGCTTACAGAAAATGTCTATGTTTAGTGTGGAATTTCATTTTGATTACATAACATATTGATGCATAATCTCCATAATCGCCAAAGCTTTCACTTACCATAACTTGTGAGCATGCAAATACCAATTGTGAATACAGTGCCATTAGAAAGTACTCACACCCTTTGACTTTTTCCACATTTTGTTGTGTTACAGACTGAATTAAACACTTATTAAATTGAGGTTTTGTGTCACTGATGTACATACAATACCCCATAATGTGAAAGTGGAATAAAACATTTAAAAAAAACATATTTACAAATGATTTAAAAATGAAAAGCTGAAATGTCTTGGGTCAATAACTATTCAACCATTTTATGGCAAGCCTAAATAAGTTCAGGAGTAAACATGTGCTTAACAAGTCAAATAAAACTGCATGGACTCTGTACAATAATAGGGTGGGGGGGGTGCAGACATTACATATCCCTTTGAGCATGATGTAGTTATTAACACTTAGAATGGTGTATCATTACATCCAGTCACTACAAAGATACAGGCACCCTTCCCAACTCAGTTGCCGAAGAGGAAGGAAACCATTCAGGGATTTCACCATGGGGCTAATGGTGATTTTCAAAAAGTTGAATGACTGTGACAGTAGATAATGGAGGATGGATCAACAACATTGTACTTTAGTTACTCCACAATATGGACATAAATGACAGTGAAAAGGAAGCCTATACAGAATAAACAATATTCCAAAACATGCATCCTGTTTGCAAAAAGGCACTAAAGTAATACTGAAAAATAACGTGGCAAAGAAATAAACTTTTTGTCCTGAATACAAAGCATTATGCTTGGGGCAAATCCAACACAACACAGTGTACCATTTCATATTCTCAAGCATGTTGGTGATTGCATCATGTTGTATGCTTGTCAACGGCAAGGAATAGGGAGTTTTTAGGGTAAAAAGAAATGGAATATGGTTAAGCACAGACAAAATCCTAGAGGAAAACTTGGTTCTGTCAGCTTTCCAACAAACACTGGAAGACAAATTCACCTTTCAGCAGGACTACCTTAAACAAGGACAAATATAAACTAACCAAAAAAGAAATGTCCCTTTTTTAGGACCCCGTCTTTCAAAGATAATTAGTAAAAATCCAATTAACTTCACAGATCTTCATTGTAAAGGGTTTAAACACTGTTTTCCATGCTTGTTCAATGAAGCATAAATAATTAATGAACATGCACCTGTGGAAGGGTCATTAAGACACTAACAGCTTACAGAGGGTAGGCAATTAAGGTCACAGTTATGAAAACATAGGACACTAAGAAGACCCTTCTACTGACTCTGAAAAACAAAAGAAACATGCCCAGGGTCCCTGCTCGTCTGCGTGAATGTGCCTTAGGCATGCTGCAAGGAGGCATGAGGACTGCAGCTGTGGCCAGGGCAATAAATTGCAATGTCCGTACTGCGAGACGCCTACGACAGCGCTACAGGGAGACAGGATGGACAGCTGATCATCCTCACAATGGTAGACCACATGTAACAAGACCTGGACAGGACCGGTACATCCAAACATCACACCTGCGGGACAGGTACAGGATGGCAACAACAACTGCCTGAGTTACACCAGGAATGCACAATCCCTCCATCAGTGCCCAGACTGTCCGCCATAGGCTGAGAGAGGCTGGACTGAGGGCTTGTTGTAAGGCAGGTCCTCACCAGACATCACCAGCAACAACGTCACCTACAGGCACAAATCCACCGTCACTAGACCAGACAGGACTGGCAAAAAGTGCTCGTCACTGACGAGTCACGGTTTTGTTTCACCAGGGGTGATGGTCGGATTTGCGTTTATCGTCAAAGGAATGAGCGTTACACGTAGGCCTGTACTCTGGAGTGGGATCGATTTGGAGGTGGAGGG
This sequence comes from Oncorhynchus tshawytscha, assembly GCF_018296145.1. Classification (NCBI taxonomy): domain Eukaryota; kingdom Metazoa; phylum Chordata; class Actinopteri; order Salmoniformes; family Salmonidae; genus Oncorhynchus; species Oncorhynchus tshawytscha. The sequence continues at coordinate 68,542,635 of NC_056432.1, forward strand.
TCTGTTATGGTCTGGGGCGGTGTGTCACAGCATCATTGGACTGAGCTTGTTGTCATTGAAGGCAATCTCAACGCTGTGCGTTACAGGGAAGACGTCCTCCTCCCTCATGTGCTACCCTTCCTGCAGGCTCATCTTGACATGACCCTTCAGCATGACAATGCCCCCAGCCACACTGCTCTTTCTGTGCATGATTTCCTGCAAGACAGGAAGGTCAGTGTTCTACCAAGGCCAACGAAGAGCCCAGATCTCAATCCCATTGAACATGTCTGGGACTTGTTGGATCGGAGGGTGAGGGCTAGGGCCATTCCACCCAGAAATGTCCGGGAACTTGCAGGTGCCTTGGTGGAAGTGTAGGGTAACAGCTCACAGCAAGAACTGGCAAATCTGGTGGTCCATGAGGAGATGCACTGCAGTACTTAAAGCAGCTGGTGGCCACGCCAGATACTGACTGTTACTTTTGATTCCCCCTTGTTCAGGTGCACATTATTCCACTTCTGTTCGTCATGTCTGTGGAACTTGTTCAGTTTGTCTCAGCTGCTGAATCTTACGGTCATACAAATACTTACGTTATGTTTGCTGAAAATAAACAGTTGACAGTGAGGATGTTTCTTTTTTTGCTGAGTTTACACAAGTTGCTTACCAAGACGTCATTGAATGTTCCCGAGTGGCCTAGTTACAGTTGACTTTAATCTAATTTAAAATCTATGGCAAGATTTGAAAATGGCTGTCTAGCGATGATCAACATGAGATTGAAAAAAATAAAATAGACAAATATAGTACAAGCCAGGTGTGCAAAGCTAAGACTTATCCAGAGACAGCTGTAAATCACTGCCAAATTTGTTTAACAGACTCAGGGGATTGGATACTTATAATCAAGACAGTGATTTCATTTTCCTATATATTTTTTTTTACGTTGACATGAGTACTGTCATTTCCCCCCCCACTAATTTCAATCCCACTTTGTAACAAATGTGTGAAAAAAAATCAAGGGGTGTGAATACTTTGCATAATATTTTATTACATTTCTAAATCAGATTTTCCTTAACAATTAAGCTCTCATTATAATTAAGGAGTTCCAAATATGTCTGAGTGTCTCATCAAAATTAGCATTGTATACAATTGAAAAATACATTGATGTATATTCAAGCAAAAATATGGTGTAACAGATTAACCCTACACAAAAAGCAAATGGTGTGTGTGTGATGGAAATCGTAACAGAATGACAAAAACATTGCACCATGTTACTTTCTGAAATACTTCAATAAATACTAGGCAGTACAAGCAGATACAGAAACCAATAAGATACAATAAATATAAATTAGCCTGAAAGAGGAAAACAAATAAAAAGCAACACATGAGCATACAATTTGAAGAATGTAAGGAAATGTGTATGCATTTTAGTATGGTAAAGCCATGTGAGATTAAGTTTATACAGTATGCATGAGCTGCTCATATGTGTCTGATAAGACCTGTTTGAGTATGTGCATACATGGAATAAAACAGAATGAGACAGTGTCTGCCCATTATGGTCTGATGCTCTCAGATAGTCCAGTCACTTCCATGAAAGCTTCAACAAGCTTTCTTTGGCTCTCCTGCCATTTCAGAATGTCTGTCTCTGGGTTTAGCACATTAGTGTCCACACAGACAGTAGTCAGAGATCAGCAGACAAGGTGGACACAGTTGGTCTAGATTCCTGATAGAAAAAGCAAGTATCATGATTCAAGGTGCCGTTCTGATTGCCAGATCACTTCCATGTTGATGATAGGATGTTTTGGCACTAGGAGGAGTATTAAAAATAGTTCCATAAAAAAAAGGCAATGGAGTACAATCTGAGGACTTAAAACTGTATAGAAAGAGGGATTGTTTCCCAGTCCAGTGAATGTTGCTGTGATGTTTTCAATTATATTTTGGTAACACAGGCATGTCTTTTGAGCTCAATCCACTACGGCAGACAAGACGGCCATGACGGCAATGCCACAGCACAGGAGCAGGATCTGCAACAGGGAGTGTCTGGAAAAACAGATTCTTATTATTTTTTTGCTTCAGTGTCTGCCCATTCATTTTCATATTAGTGTAACACTGTTTCCCGCTCTGCATATTTAGTCTCTTAGTGGGTATTTGCATGGTGGTCAGTGGCTGTCCAGACTGACCAGTGTACATACCCGAGGCTAGTCTCCTCCAGAAGGTCAGGCACCACGTTGACCAGGGCTATGTACAGGAAGCCTCCCGAGGAGAATGGTAAGATCCACGCTGTTGCATTTTCTACACAGGATAAAGTGGGATGAATGAGACATTTGGTTTGGCTTCATAATTAAACTTTTCATGCTGCTTGGAGGCCAAAGCACTGAAGGCTATGTGGTTCCTTGATAGCCTATACCAAGGGTGTGGACAATTCGACATGGGCAGGAGCTCACCGGAGCGGAGTACCAGCACTTACTGGTCTACTGCTTAGCTCCTGCACCTCCTATAGAATATTAAATCAGAAGTATTGTGGATCTCTTGCACCTAGATATAAAACAGTACCGGCACCCAAAATAAGTATGGTTCCTTATTTCAGTCCAAGTCGAGCACTTGGTGTGGGACTATAGTTTCAGTGCTCCGCTGCTGTTTTGTATATGGAGGATGCTAGGTGGCTCACCTGTCCCTCTGGGAGACTGGGCACACAGGGCGAAACAGGCCCCCAGCACCCCTCCCAGGGCTGTGGATAGCTGCATGCGGGCGGCACTCCAGCGGTCAAACCCTGCACGCAGCAGGATGGCAAAGTCGCCCACCTAGAGATGAGCAAACATGTAGTAAGCAATGCGTCACAGATTCACATACAAGCAATGTGTCACAGAGCCCATTTATGTAAGCAAAAAAAGATGGGGATATCAACTAGAACTTAATTCATGACTAAAAAAAAAGTCAAAATTAGCTTTCAATGGCATGAAGTATGTTACAAAAAAATATATATAAAAAAAAATAGCGAGTTTGAATTTACCTCATGGGGGATTTCATGGAGCAGGATGGCAAAGGTGGTGAGACACCCAACCTGTCAGGAAATACACATAACATGTCTCTGATCAGGCTCTAGAAAATATATACTGTACAAGACATGTTTCCGATTCTAAACTACTCAAACACTGATAACGCCTCTCCTGTACTACATTACAGTGTGTATACATGACAATGTTTTGTTTCATGGATCCAACTGAGCTTCTACTTTGATAAACCCCATCACGCCTGCATATAGAAATATGAGTGCAGATAGAAACCAAAATAAGTAGGATGCCCATGTGTGTGAGCGATGTAGAGAAATCTAGCTAGTTTACTTCCTCTCTGGCAAACTCTCCCTTTGGCTCATGCTGTTAGCCTTATGCCTCTCCAGCTGGACTTTCTCCCCCACAACAGTGGGTAATGTAATCATTTTTATATATCAGAAAATAGCAAGGTATGGTGTTCAATGTCCTGACTCAATGTTCTGTATTGTAATAATGACAATACCATAATTAGTATTAAAAGCATAGAATTGTGTTGTTGAAACTAGTCTCTTAAGCAGGGGTGCAGTATTATGCCCATAGTGGACTGAGCTGAGAATAGTGAATGTTATGGCTAAGTGCGAGCTGATACAGATATCTACAAGTCTGCCAAGGGGTTTAGGTCCTATGCCAATCATGGTCACGAGATGGGCATGAGCCTCTCAAATGCAAAAACAACCACCTTCCATAACATACTGTACGTAGTCTGTACTAAGTCGGCTCTATGTTGAAGTATTGTATGCATTGTTTATGACCAAGTTGCATTTTGTTGAAATGTTTGCATTGAAATTAGTAAGTGCTATTAGGTTTAATTCGCATGTATTAAAAACCCACACATGGTGACTATTTAATATAGAGCACCTGGACAGACTGTTCTGCAGACCAACTCACCTTCCTGCTGACAAGGAAGCTCCCTGCCACAGCCAGGCCATGGGTGAAGTTGTCAATGCAGTTGGCCAGCAGGTTCAGGTACCCACTCATCTGCCAGATAGACACACAGAACCAAGTCTGTACAGATTAACATTCAAAGGATCCCACAGCTGACTCACGCTGAAGTCATATATATATATAAAGCTAAAGGGGTTACTTAGTACAGAGGATTTCATTTTGGTGGAGACTTCCAGATTCTTCTCCCTTTTGTAATTTACATATGGCTTGTTAAAATGAACAATATCCCGTCAGACAAACTTTACCCAACTTACCTTTATTTTCTTTGGCACTTGCTGCAAGCTGCTTTTTGTCTTGCAGGACGAGCTCCACGTATCTGAATGGTGCCCATTGATGTGGGACAACGCCTCACTACTGGAGTCTGAGCTATGGGAGGTCTGAGAAGGGGTGACAAAAAAACAAACAGGTATTAGCCCAATCAACAGGAAATTCTAAAGCATGCAAAGGTTTACATAGTACACTACACCTATACATTCCATTGAATCAACCTACAGTACTGTGTTTCTATGTCACCCATAGCTTCTCTCCTCCAACCACTGACTGCACAGTACATCCTAAAATTCCTGTCGCAGTCATCACATCTTCCACTGAATTTGCGTGCTTTGAACAAAAAACAAACTCATTCTACCTCAGGCCATTCTCCTTCCCAGAGCAGGGCTGACTTCCTGGTCCCTTCCTCATTTAGAGCCATTTACAGTACGGCGGCATTTAATAGTTAAATTAAATGAGGGAAATATCCTGCTGTATTCTAAATGTGGCTGGGAAATGGTTTCCATTTTTGTAACCGAACCACAAGCAAGAAGTCAAACTATACATATCTTCTAAAAATATCAATCTGTCTCCTAATGTGTGAGTGGGCTGGTTAATTAATCGGAGAGGGAGAGTTTGACACCAGGTGAGATCGTGATTCATGACCCATGTCTCTAAATTGAATAGTAGCGGCATCTTGATAGACATCGAAACATGCTTGATAAGACTCCATTTGTGGAATTAGCACTGATCTACCCCGAGTCTCACTATCCACCCCTGAACACTCTCCTCTGGCCTCTCTGAAGTAGATGTAGCAGCTGCTTCCTCCCCATCTCTATAAATAGCTACAATGAATGAGCCCAGACATGGATGCCAATCTTCCTCCTCCTGAGCAAAGGAGAAGGAAGAGGAAAGTGGTACACACACACCTTTTGCAAGATGTATGGGGCACAAGGATAAGAAACAGAAATACCTGAAATTAAACTAAGAATTATCTCTTGTATAACAGAACATTTTAGCATATGGGATCACAAATGCAGTATTATTAAAAGTGCTGGTTTTCATCCTTACCTTTCCATCAGCAACTTAGAGCTGACTATATCAGTGGAATAAAATGGATAAAAAAAGGAAGCCTACAGACATTAAGGCCTTCAAAAGACTGCAATTGTGTACCTCTGTTTTACATACTCCACAAGAAGCTCTCCCATATCTACAGAGCAGAGAACATCTCAACTCATCTAAATCCACACTGTCAGACAGGGAAAATGCACCACCCAAAACCACTCCATACCCCTATATGCCAAAACATCAAAAGAATCCCGAAGCTAATACTCTGCACTAATACCCACTCCAAATCCCATATGAAAAAGGGTCTCACTGGTATTATAGAAATGGAGGGGAGAGAGAGAATACAGCTTTGATCCCAAGCGTGTCTAGCAGATAGATACTCAGGGCTATGGCACAATGGGTCCCTGCATCAGTAACCACGTTTCCATCCAGATTAAAAAGTTATACCGTATACAAAAAAAATAAAAAATCATGACAGCTGGGACGGAAACAGGAAGTGTCGGTACAATTTCATTATTGCTTGTTCAACAAGTTGGGGATCTTTGTGTCGGTAAAATAAATTACTCAAATTGCGGTGGAAACAATTTGAGTAATTGTTGATAGAATTACCATAATGTCGAGGTAAATTTGAAGTCACGCAATGCTATGTTGAATGGTCCTCCTACTACAACTAGAAAAAGCTTGCCCAGTTTATTAGGCTTCGGATGAAAGAAGTTATGATGAACTTCATAGGGTGGTGCGCAGTCATGAGCCTAATGCTCCTTTCCAATAAATATTGAGGATATTATTTTGAATGCTAGTGAGATTATCTGTGCTTAGCTGCCGATTGATTGGGAGTCCCATAGGGCGGCGCACAATTGGCCCAGCGTCGTCCGGGTTTGGCCGGGGTAGGCAGTCACTGTAAATAAGAATTTGTTCTTAAGACATTCCATTCCTAGTTAAAATTGTTTTTTTAGTCGGTACATGACAATCTTTAGCACCAAAGTGGTTTCTATGTACACTGCATCACAGCCTTTTATCCACAAAACAACCGTTTGATAGAAACAAACCTCTGGAGGGAAAATGTGAAAAATAAACTATTTTAAATGCATATTTTATAATATTCACATGAACATCTGTCACAAATTGGATGGAAACCTAGCTTATGACATTTGTTTGACTCACTTATTTTCCATTTGGAATCAAACTCCACTTATAAAGTTATAAACAAGACCATTCTGGGAGATTCCCATTCAGCCAGAATGTGTCATTACAGCACTGTTTATTCATTACCTTAAGATTGTTGAAGTTAAAATGCTAATGATTCATCACTGAAGAGTAGAATAAAAACTGATTGTGGTTTATTCAGCCACAACATTATCAAACAAGATGATCTAATGTGCCTTGTTTAAGTTTAGATCAGAGTTATCCACTGAAGACCAGCTCAGATCAAACAGAAAGCCCTAGATAGAGCCAACTGATCCACTAGCCACCCCACCGCATGGAAGAGCAGTGCCACTTTGGTACCAGTAAAGGGATTAAAGAGCATTGGTGCACTGGACACACCTAAACAAATATATGAGGGTTTCAGCATATGGGATGAGGTGTGTAATTACATGCCTGATATTCACCTTCTTTGGAAAGACATGCCCACCATCTTTAAATAATTTTGGGCTATTAAAGAGTTGACTTCACTCTGTTGCGCTTCATTTCATGTAGACAACATGGATAATACAACAGCATTGAACTACTCACAGGGACATGCTGGCTGTTACCAATGGAGTCCTCCTGGCTGTTCTCATCTGGGAACATATTCTCCAGGAGAAGGAAGGACAGCATGCCCATGATAACCCACAGGCCCTGGGTCCTGTAGTGGAGCTGGCTCTCGTCTGCACACAGGGAGGATGGAAGAGACATAAAAATGGAGCCTCTCACACGCTAACAGGGATGACAAACTAATTGGAAAACTCTCTAGGATTGCATGGTGACCCCCTTCCACATGGATCAGTGGAATGCAGCTATGGCTTAGGTTTGCTCATCATCACCACTGAGGACATCACAAGTCAGCAAAGCATTTTAAAGTGTATTTCTACATGACAACCAGAGGACCTCAGGTTAGGGAAACTTAATCCTGGGTCACATCAAGTTGCCAAATGTTGTAGATAGAAATGCCATGAATAGAGCTGACATGATTCCTTACCATTTACATCAGTGTTTCTCAACTCCAGTACCCCCAACAGTACACATTTTTGTTGTAGCCCCAGACAAGCACACCATATTCATATCATCGAGGGTTTGATGATTAGTTAACAAGTTAAAAATCAGGTGTACTTTTCCAGGGTTACAATAAAAAAAATATATAGGTTGGGGTACTGGAGTTTGGAAACAGTGCTCTAGATGACAGAGAGGCATGTCTGTTTACATATCATTACACAGGTGCAGCATGTGCTGGGACTATAAAAGGCCACTAAAATCATCAGTTTTGTCATAATGCCACAGCCCATGTTCAGGGAGAGTGCAATTGGCATGCTGACAGCAGGAAAGTCAACCAGAGCTGTTGCCAGAGAATTTAATAATTTCACTACCATAAGCCAACACTCCAACATCATTTTAGAGAATGTGGCAGTATGTCCAAATGATCGCAACTGCAGAATACGTGTAAGCACAGCAGCACAGGACCTCCACATCCGGCTTCTTCACCTGCGGGATTGTCTGAGACCAGCCACCAGATGAAACTGTGGTTTTGCACAATCCGTCTCAGGGACACAATCCCTGGAAGCTGAACATGTCCCAATTCTTCCATGGCCTGCATATCCACCAGACATGTCGCCCTATAAGCATGTTTGGGATGCTCTGGATCAATGTTTACAACAGGGTGTTCCAGTTCTCGCCAATATCCAGCAACTTAGCACAGCCCTTGAAGAGGAGTGGGACAACATTCCATAGGCCACAATCAACAGCCTGATCAACTCTATGCGGAGATGTGTCGCACTGCAATCGGTAAATGGTTAGTATCACACCAGATACTAACTGGTTCTGACTCATTCCCTTAACTTTTTTAAAAAGATGACCAATAACTGCATATCTGTATTCCTAGTCATGTGAAATCTATAGATTATTATAATTATTTTAAATCAACTGTAACTCAGTAAAGTCTTTGAAAGTGTTGCATTTATATTTTAGTTTAGTTTATATGTTTGCACTAAAACAACTTTGAAGAGTCATTGTAAAATGCTATATTTGACGAGAATATCTGCACTTCCAACATTCACTTATTCAAAAAATAAATGTGGTACCCTGGGAATGTTAGCTCTCATTCCCTGTCTGGCTCTGTCAGCTTGAAAAGTGTTGAAATCAACTGTTTTTGCAAACAGCCTATCTTCACAATATTGCTGACATGTCAGAAAAGTGATAAGCAAGCCTATGTACACACAGGAATTCCACTGGTCTGTGTGAAGGGTCAGAAGAGGTATACTGGTGGGGGGAAATAAGCACAGGCAATTTAAAATGGGGATGTCTCCAGGAGGGATAAAGGGTATAGAAAGAACAGGAGGGTGCCTGAGAGAGAAAGTTGACCCACCTGGGCTGCAGGAGTGGGAATGTGCCCAAGCCTCTGGGAGCAGGTGGAGGAACACGTCACCCAAGAGACCACCAATGGCAAAGCTCAGAAGCTGCTTTAGCTTCCGACAGCCAGCTGGAAACACAGAGTGTAACAAGAGATGGTAATAATGAAAAGTTTAGTTGAGGTAGGCTGTATCATCCATGACATACAAAGTGCTGGTTCTTCCCTGTTTGAGCTAAAACATTTCCAGGCTTCATCTAAAATAAACCTACGGACTAAGTGATTTTCTACTTTAGCTTTCAAATTAAGACCCATTGCATGTTTGTCTATTTAAACATTTTCATCTTTGCATGAAGTATGACTTAATGATGACTATGACTGAATTAAAGAAATAGGCCTACTGGGTAATTTCTCGATAGAAAAAAAATAGATCCAATATATTCAAACTTCTGAACGAACAGCTTCAGAGAATGCAATTGCCCTTGTAATGATATTACAAGATGGCATTAGTGATTTGACTTCTCTATCCTTACCAATACTAATAAGCACAAAGGACCAGGACCGACAAAAGCCAGTGCCCTTCAGTGTTAATTGTGTTTTCTGAGATGTGTTGAAATGCAATACAGAGGCCTGGTTTCTCTTCTTTGAGAGTTCAGAATACAGCATGGCAATGAGGACACACCCAATTCAGCACCATTTCCCTTGACACATTTGTCTGTCTAGGCTTATGTCAGTGATACCAGAGAAAGTAATTCTGTAGGTAACAAAAAAATAAAAATACTGATTTAATACAAACTTGTCCTAAAACAAACAGCAGGATTTGGGTGAGCCAAAAGGATAATCCAACAGTGCAAATGAAGTGAGATTTGACCATAATTTAACAGTTTTTAACACTATATGCACATAAATAGTACCGGTATCTCACATGGTTAAATACTCAAGGAAACAAGAAAGAAAAAAGAAATCAGCAACACAGCTTTGGAGGTAGTGACTGTGGCCTCGATATAGGCTGTGTTTAAAAGGGTGTGGTCATGCAGAGTTCAAAACCACATGGTTCATCTCATTAGCAGCAGTTTCCTCACCAGGGAAAAATAGAGGGGCTATTGCTCTACATTTAAATGGCTCTTTAGAAAAAACACAGCAGAACTATTTAAAATATATTTTATGATAAGTTTATGCCCAGCTCACAAGGGCCCCTTGATAATGTGAGGCATTTGCCTCTTCTGCCTAATGGTAAGTCACCCTGAGGTAGCCTACAGTGACTGTTTAATTACGCGTGTGGTGATCGAGGCCTATCCAGTGTGGCTCATTTTCAGAAGAAAGAGAAGGCCTACATTAGTCTGGCTAACAGCAAAGCTCACATATCAGTTTAGGTCACAACTTACCCACTGTCTTGAGGGCCTCTCCTGCCTCAATAGGAATAACAAGAAGGGGAAAAATTCCAGTGAGGCCTATAGCAACAGACCCAACCAGAGAGCAGAGCCAGACATCGGCACGTTCACTTGCAAAGAAGTCGGCTAAGGCCCGGAAGCCTAGGAGCTCATCTGGAAGCCCGGGGCCTGATCCAGCAGCTGTGGCTGTGGCATGAGCCATGGCTGCCTGGGACATCTTCTTACCACTGGATGCCCCTCTGGATGAGACAACCAGCAGGGCAACACCAGTGAACAGTGCAGCCAACGCCCAGCTGGGCCTACCACCTCCTGATTTCATCCGTCCCTCGTTCCAGAGAGCACCTGCAACCAACAAGGACAATGTTGCAAGATGGAGAGGTCATCATAGAATGTAGATAATGCATGTTGTCTTAACTCAACATAGATGCTTTCTCAAACAAATTGTATGCACATTCACTGCCAAGCAGTTTGTATAGACATTTAATGGGTGACGATAGATTCAAAATGGACAGGACAAAATGCATCCCTTGGTAGGGTAGTCATTCCACACAAACAGATGGAAAAAGTGCTCCACGAGCAACTGCTTAGGTCTGCTAATATCTAAGAAAACGTGTCTAAGGGGCCCTATTTCACAGCATTTTGACTTGAACTAAACCAAATATCTAAAAATATTATTATATTAACTTTATATGGTTGTGTGTGATACCCTGTCTACACGCCAGCGTCGCATTTTGAATGTGTCCATCAGAGCGCTGTTCACCGTCGACGAAACTCACATTTAAGGGAGAAAGACAACACTAAAAAGTTGGAAGCTGTTGTGGAGACCTCGCAAACATGGCTTGCAGGAACAAATTAAATGCATGTTTACTTCAACGATAGATATAGGATGCTGATATCTTGAATGATGCTCGCGCAGTAAAAGTTATGACATAGCACAAGCGAATGTTGCACAAGTTCCGGAAAGGCCCAAACATTTGAACATTGATGAATTGTAACAATTTGTAGGCCAGCTAACATTAGTTAATGTACTCACTGTAGCAACTGCTGTATCTGCTACGTTAGATATGTATTTAGCTAGTTAGGTGAATTTTGTTTTTACTTTGCCAAAAAACAGTAGCCTATCAGTTATATTTAATTCGCCCTGCTACTTGGAAAGTTCTGGCTGTCTACAAACAAACTCTATAACAAGCTTAACTAGCCAAGCCTAGCATTTCAAGCTTTGAAAGTTGAAGTCAACTAGTTTGGATTGCTAAAATCACGCAGTCATATTAAAAGAAAAACTACATAAGTAATGTGACATAAGAAAAAAATGATAATATATTTTACCCTGTTGTGATTCCTGAAGTTCTTGCACCAGTGTGTCCCTGCCATCCAGCTCCGTGAGGCAGGCTAGATAGAGCCGTTGTTCCACTCTCCTGCTGATGCTGCAGATAACTACTTGTTTGCTACAGCCAACATTCCTGCCACGGCTTCCACTTTTCCAGAGGAGCCACGTCACCGGAAGTGTATTTTTATTCCTGACAGCATGGCCCGGATTTGGATGAGAGGGAGGGATGAAATGTAGTTTAGGTTTATGGGGTCTATTCATCAGGGAAACCGTTTAAACGGGACGGACCTACCCAATAGAAACTCACTTTTGCCGTTTAGAGTAAACGGTTGCTGTAGCCAAACGTTTTGCAACAGACGAAACGTTTCTTTTTTTGTAATTGAGCAAGGCAAGTCAGAGGAAGAACGACAGATTTTTACCTTGTCAGCTCGGGGATTCGATCCAGCAACCTTTCAGTTACTGGCACAACGCGCTAACCACTAGACTACCTGCCGCCCAACGCTGCAATGATTACACCCCAGATTTGGCATTTGCCTGCAATGCTTCATTTGTGAAAAGTTCACGATAGTAGAAGTACAATTAATGACTGAAAAAAAATAAAAAAAAGTACAAGTACTCATTTACAGTAACGAGAGTATATTTGTAATTAGTTACTTTACACCTCTGCCTTAAGTAGTAGCCTATAATGTAATCTCAAAATATTGTATTTATTTATTTAACTAGGCAAGTCAGTTAAGAACAAATTATTATTTATAATGACAGCCTACCCCGGGCCAAACTCGAACGATGTTGGACGCCACCCTATGGGACTCCCAATCACTAAGTGATGGTTGTATGGGGACTTTGTTTATGGCTCTATCACTTCCTATGTGTCAAAGGAACTGAACCGAAAATGAATGAAAGCATAAACAAAAGATATACAAAATATAGTTCTCACACAAAAATCATCTAATTGGACTGTATTCTATATACGTCCAATGTTCAGGCAAAATGACTATCATGGCATTTTCTCCAATGCCATATCTAGGGTTTTCCTACTTGGTGTGTTGCTTAGGCACTATCCTAAGTTGATAACTATATGATAAGTTTACAGCTGTAAGGCACTAGTTTTGGGCAGTCTACAGGGATGACCTATGGACTCCTGGGAAGAAAACTGGTGTGTGCTGTAGAGTCAAAGGCCTAGAAGTAAATGTTCAACTTTAATAAGGCTGGTATTTTGCTTGGACCCTTAAGTGGTCCTAGCATAAATCCTAATGGGATGTTCCGTTGTGCATGTGCGTTTATGCTTACACAAGCGCGTATGTCAAGGGAAGAAAACCAAGTATCCTGGCAGATTACAACTTGTTCAGAATGCGTCTGACGTAGTCAGGTAATTTTGAGGTCAATGCCTGGAGGTCAGTCAGAATTGGTGTCGAGGGAGTCTGTAGTAGTTTTTACTACAAGTCACTGTGTCTTCCACTATTGTAGTGGTGATAGGTATGAAGTCTATTTCATAGCTATGTTATCCACGGAGGAGCTAACCTCACGACCGAAGTTCTCTATGTATTAGACCAGTCGTACGTGGTGTGAACGTGGGTAATGATTCTAATAATTTTCCTCCTGAATGGAGGATTCTATTTATTAGTGACATGTGTGTTAACCATTAACCACTCCTGACCCCTCCTGTCTCAGCCTCCAGTATTTATGCTGCAGTAGTTAATGTGTCGGGGGGCTAGGGTCAGTTTGTTATATCTGGAGTACCTCTCCTGTCCTATTCGGTGTCCTGTGTGAATCTAAGTGTGCGTTCTCTAATTCTCTCTTTCTCTCTCTCTCTCTCGGAGGACCTGAGCCCTAGGACCATGCCCCAGGACTACCTGACATGATGACTCCTTGCTGTCCCCAGTCCACCTGACCGTGCTGCTGCTCCAGTTTCAACTGTTCTGCCTTATTATTATATGACCATGCTGGTCATTTATGAACATTTGAACATCTTGGCCATGTTCTGTTATAATCTCCACCCGGCACAGCCAGAAGAGGACTGGCCACCCCACATAGCCTGGTTCCTCTCTAGGTTTCTTCCTAGGTTTTGGCCTTTCTAGGGAGTTTTTCCTAGCCACTGTGCTTCTACACCTGCATTGCTTGCTGTTTGGGGTTTTTAGGCTGGGTTTCTGTACAGCACTTTGAGATATCAGCTGATGTACGAAGGGCTATATAAATAAATTTGATTTGATTTTGATTTGATTTGATTGGGAGAGTGCACTAGAGATTCCCTTCCACGTGTTGCACTCTGAGTGGCTCATATGTCACTATTGTCAAGGGTAATTTGATTGGTTAGGTCTCTAACCTTCTTACTGATTGTAGCTAGACTGACTGTCGCTGGTATTGGTACTGGTGCTCAAAGGGACCAGTTATCCTACCGATTTATTCTGAAATATTATACTACCGGAACACATGATTGGAGCATTTTACTAGTTGTATTGTAGTTGAACCTACACATGGCAAGGAATGATTATTGTTGCCATTTGTTTTGGAGGTGGACAAGTCCACTGGATTTCCTTTACGACCAGTGTGGTACACCTCAGTACTATCTTAGATGTGTTCTAAGATAATCCCCGTCTAGGGGCCTGTCTGCCTCTCACTGTTCTCATAGGGGAGTTTACAACTAGATTTAATTTATACACTGGCGGCCTCGTACGGTGTTGTCCGTAGTCTCGACCCCCCCTGGCCTCGATGAGGCTCATCATGGGTCTGGGCTAATATTCCCCCGCGGGTGGGGGGCGCAAACGGAAAGGTAGGACCCTATGTACGAGTTGTCAGCGGCTGCGTTGTTATGAGAATGGCTGTAACCTTTCAACCAAATCTCCTGGTGTTTGTGCTTCAAAACTTTCAGTGGCTGTAGAGGCATGTCAGTCACCACCGCAACCTCTTCAGTACCTGCGAACTGAGGCGAGGATATCAGTCTGTGATATCGCAAAGTGTTTCACCAGTGGGAGTCATCGGGTCAGTTGCTGGACTGACGACATTAGTGTCATTGTAAGGAATGACAATCCCTAAAAAAACGGAAAGGGTATCATCGGAAGCAGAGTATACTCTGCGCATCAATGTTTTTCTTGTTGATACGGCCGCAGTGCTTGCGGAAGTGTCCGAAGGGCAAGAAGATTTCATCTCAACTACCATATTGCATGACTGCAAGGAGGAGGGAAGTTGCTTATTCACAGAGACAGCTGGCTCGAAATCATGAAAATAATGGTCAATCAGGTTGGCTGATGGAATGTGTCGAGATATCGTAATATCTCCTTGGATTGGATTCTGCCCAAGAGGTTTTTAAACATCTTTTTCCCAAGGGGTGCTTTCGACAGATACCCCTCGTGAATGACTGCGTTGCAGCTAGCGTTAGGGGAAGTGGTCAGTGGAGAAGGCACGGTGGCCTGTGACCATACCTGGTTGGTTTTCCAATCCATCAATGGGAGTAACCGATCCATCAAGTCTGTTCCAAGTAGCAGGGTTACAGTTTCGAGGCTGGTAAACATATACAGGGTGAACGAGCGATATGTCCTTGAAGTGTAGTTTCAGCATGACTCTCAATGTGAGAGGCGAGGTAGTCTGAGTGACCCCTCGAAGTGTAGTGTCGCATCGTTCCACTTTTAACCAACGTTTAGTTGGCTTCAAAGCCCTTTTAAGATCATCAAACAATGTTTGAGAGATGAGGGATATTGTCGCACCCGAATCAATTAGTGCATGACAAGTTAAGCAGTCCTCCGGGACTGTTTCCAGGTATGGCCGTTTAGATTTGTGTTTAGTGGACATACTCCCCACAAAGTGGAGTGGTCGTTCTCAACGACGTGATGTGCCATTTCTGTTCAAGGTGGAAGCAGATTGACTTTTCCGATTTTGAGTGGGCTTTAACGAAGCGTTTGACCTTTTTCTTCGCAACCTTTGTATCAGTCTATAGACAAAGTTTCTTGATCAAGCGGGCCCTGGATAGGGTCTTGAATGAGAGCGGGAGAAATGTGAACTTTAACGTCCTTGCCATGGGTGTTAATTCCTGCGGACCTGGTGTCCGGTAATTCCTCGTCTAGTCCTTGTGACTTATCTTTTACCATTTTCCCAAATTGTTCTCTCTTTAGTTCTTCCCGTAGTGGAACTTCTGGAGAACATTGGTCTATGTTTTGATCGTCCTTCAACCCTTTGTTACCGTTGTGCTCTGACATTTTTTTGTGGGTTGGGTGCAGGAACGTAGTGAACAGGTCGATTGTAGTGGTAGTCATGTTGATGGCGACGTACTTTACAGTTATTTCGACCGCGGAGGTTATTGGAATCATGGTTTCGTGGTAGAAACTGTTGTTTGCCTCATCTCTCAATGCTCCAATACCTGATAATGCACCCTCTAACTGGAGTGAGTGCTCCTGGTCAAACTTCAAAACCGAGTGGTAAGGGCTCTTAGGGTTGTGAACTTTTGATGCCTAAAAAGCTGTGCTTGCAAGCTCTCTGAGTTGTAAGATAGGCAAGCCAACGTGGGCGGCAGTGCCCAAGTAGGTAATGAAGGTAGGATACATGTTCGACAGGAACATTTGTTTAAAAGGTAACAGGTCTTCCATGCCTGTTTCAGTGAGTAGGCCAAAGTAAGCAGAACGAAGCCTATGATAGTAAGCTTGTGGGTGTTCGTTCCGAGCTTGTTTGACTGTGTTAGCCAGTGAGCTATCGTGTTTGCGAGTCGTAGAACCACTGAATTCTACTTTCAAAGCTGTGGTAAGTTTAGCGTAGTCATTTATCACGTGTTGCTGTTGTAGACGAATGAACCTTGTCACGTGTCTATTCGATGTTCGCTTCAACAGGTAAACCCTGTCAGAAACCGTAGCATTCGGGTAGCCATCCAACGCGTCCTCTATGTCAGCTATGAACTTCTCAGTATCGTTTGGCTGACCTGGAACGGGGTCAAAGGTGGGGAAATTCTTGATGAGTTTGTCAAGGTATTCCGTGCCAAGCGGGTGGAGAGGGTTGGCTTCATCCTGTGGAGAGATTGGGACCGAAAGGCCAAGAGGTGTAGCCAAGCCTTGTTGTTGTTGTTGGCCAAGAGGTGCAATTTTACTCAGTGCCGAATGGCCAAGAGGAGAAGACTGAGGGACACATAAGAGAGGCAAGGTCTGAAACCTATCGTCTTTACTCCTGTGAGTACAGGGCTCCGGTTGCTTGGATTGGTAGTCACGCTGTACTTCCTCCAGATGGTACCTAAGGGTGGTATTCTGCTGCATTGCAGAGTCCACTTGAGCGCTTAGAGCACTGTTTTTGGACACATGAGTGTCACACTTGCTCCTTTCGGTCTCAAACTTATCTGTCATGGTTTGCATATAGAGGTCTTGAGTACGGAGCGAGAGATTTAGTGATAAGATTTCCTCTGCTTGCTTAGAAATCAATATTTCCATCTTCATCACCTGAGTTCTCTCATCATTCATTTGGTCAGCGACTTCAATGAGTTCTGCTGATTTGTCATCCAACATTGTCATTGTGTTCATTAACTGATCGTCTTTGGTCTGCAGTGTTTTGAGTGGAACCGGGTTACTCTGAGTGACGTTCAACAAAACTGCATGCATGTTATCAAGGTGAGCACGCCTGTTTGTAGATAACTCTTCAGATTTATCTAGTTTGGCGTGAACATCATCGTATTTAGTTTTGGCTAAATCGAGTTGTTCCTGTAGCATATGATTTTGTTCCTGTAGAAGACGATTTTGTTGAAGAGCTTGTGCTTGTTCATCGTCATACGTTTTTGCAATTACATTTAATTGTTCAGTTTTCAAGCGCAGTTCCTTAACTAGCAGAATTTTCCCTTTTCTGCATTTGTCATTGGTTTCCCGGTTCTCTCCCTCTGTCCCTTTATGTCTCCCATTACCTGCTCGTGCTTCAGCTGTGCACTTTGCGGTATTGGACAGATGCCAATCTTGGGTGGCAAGTCATCAGTGCTAGACTGGAGAGAACCTTTACGAGGCCTGCGCCTGATGGTTGATTTTGGAAAGCGTTGTTGTCTGATTTTCCACTAATGGCATAATTAGGGTTGGTATCGCTGCTGAGGTCAGAGATCAATCCATTTGCGGGTGGAGGTTCACTAATTAGCGGGCGAGTGGGGACTACACCCTCTGATAGCTTGCACATTATTAGAACATTTTGAAAGGAAAAAATGTTTTTCCTAATTTTCCAAAGTTTGGTTTTGGAATATATTGGTGCAAAGACAATTTTAATCTATTTATAGACGTTAATGAACCATCAGTACTGGACAGTACTGTGGGAGTTGGACGTGAATGAATTTACAAAAGCAAATTGAATTAATCAATGATAATGATTAATCATACCTGGATAGGCTATCTGGGTATTAAACTTTAAATTAACCTGGGAAGTTGGTTCATCTGGGTTACTATTGCAAAGTTTAAGGTGTCTCATTTAATTGGAAGAACCTAGAAAGGTACAGTGGGGCAAAAAAGTATTTAGTCAGCCACCAATTGTGCAAGTTCTCCCACTTAAAAGATGAGAGAGGCCTGTAATTTTCATCATAGGTACACTTCAACTATGACAGATAAAATGAGAAAAAAAATCCACCGGAGCGTCACGGTACATAATACAGGTATGCCTGTAGTTTGTCCACACTGGTGTAGTACGGTGGGGGAACAAAAATAATTTGGCTCGGACACCGAACGAATATCTTCTCATTTCTAACCTTACTGGCTCTAGAAGTTAATATTGACCGACAGAAATAGTACCGTTTGGCCTAACGGACTAAATCTGGAATTTATCACTCATTGCTCTGACGCTAAAAACCACTACTGGAGCCATTCTGGAGCCTCTTCGAATGGGAACACACACACACACACAACCAATTTGAATGTATACAAAGCAGTCTGTTTGTACAATTCTGTTTGCACAGTTGATATTTAGAATTCTGCAGCAAAGTCTAATTCTCTCTTAGATTCCTCGCACGGGGCGTCATAAATGTATATTATCAAAATGACCCAAAAGTGCATCCTAGTTTTAAAGTCCTCACAGGGGGCACCATAAATGTTGTGTCTTTACTATCATTAACTGAAGACTGATAGTTTTTATCAAAGATTCTCTGTAATGAGTTATTACGCGATTAGAATGATTGATCATGTAACCGTAATTACTAGGAAGTCGGGGCACCAAGGAAAAATATTCCTATTACAAAGTTATCATTTCCTAAAATAACTTTTCAGATATTTTATCTGATCAATTAGTCTTCGAATTATTGAATTATTGACTTTACCTCACGTTAGTCTCATTCCAAAAGTCGTAAATTGTTGGTTATCTGCACGAACCCAGTCTTCACTATGAGTCATCAATACATCAATTGTCTTAAATAATTTATTTATTACTAAGTAATTCACAGAAATGCATAAACAAACAAACAAACAAGGTAAATGTGGTTACATGAAATGATAGGAGAATGTGCCCTAGTGGGCTAACCTGGCATGGCGGCTTGTTAGACAAAAAGGGAAGTGGGGGTCGACTAAGAAGTCACTACAGAGTTAATAATTATAACAATTGAAATGCTAATCCTTTACACATGAACGCTCACTCATTTGGGAACAATTGCAATCAATATATATATTTATGCTCAGTGTGTCGTCTTGATCGCTGGTGAAAAGTTTGTTTCTTTTGTAGAATTGTCCGTTTCTCTCCCTCTCTCTCTCGGTTGTGGTTAGAGGGGATTGTTCAGAGTGACATTCGTTATTGGATGGATGTTTCGGCGGTTGTCATTCTTCGCGTTCAATGATGCCGAATTCCTAGCTGCAGACTAGTAATTAATATCAAAGACTTGTTCTTACTCTGTCGGTATCGATAGTCTAAGAGTTTAACCACGTGGTATGGTTAAAAGATTCAGCAATGGTCTACAACCTTTGTCTCCCCTAATAGAGAAAAACATGGTCTGCAACCTTTAGCCATCTCATAATTGAGGTAAGCTCGGTCTGCTGATCAAAAATCCGAGTGGGGGTTTTATTCAGAAGGGCTGAAAAGGGCTGTCCCAGGATGTCTGACCCTAACTGGGCTCAGAGGCGGTCCTCTTATTTAGTTCAAATCAAAAGGGAATTGTATTTTCCTTCATTAAACAGTCCAAAATCATATGACACAATTATACAAACAGTATCATACTTACTCATTCATCTTCTACAACAATTAGATGTAAACCTCATATCTGAGGCTATTATATAAACAGTGTTATGGTAATGTGGCCACACCGTCTCCCATGAGCTTCCCCAAGTTATGACAAACGGACCAGTTCCTAGCTGGATTCTTCACCGTTCTTTTATACTTTCTCCGGAACATGAAATTTGTTCGTACCTCAAATTCTGTGAGGTGGAAGGAATTGCTTTGTTCTCTATAAAAATGTACTCTCTCTATACTGTGTGTCCATGAGGAGATCCTCAGGAATTTACGACGTCTCTCTGACCACAGCAACCTAGTTGAAGGAGGAAAGGGTCAGGCAGGGAGAGGAGGATGAGGCTTGCTATACCCAAAGAGGCCAACGTCATGACACTGCCAATGACTTCTTTAGACAGCACCTGTCCAAGGATGAGTAGTGCGCAGAGGCCTCTTTCAAATAGCTGCCTGAGTGTGTGTTCAGAATAAAAACTTGTATCAAGAAAAGGTATGACATTAATCTATAACACAGTTTCTACTCTTTTATTCTATTCTTTTTTATGATGCAGACATGTTTTTAGGGGGTAGATCAGCTTTGATATTGCAGATAGATTGTGGCTTCTATCAATGTAATTGACTGCATCATTTCCAAGTCCCCATATTTTTGGGGTAAATATACTGTATATTAAAAAATCTTGCATATCTTAATTTATTTCCACAATTAACAAATAATATGAGTAATAATGTTGTCAGTTCATACGAAGGATTGTTACCTACAACCAGGATTGGCATTACAAAAATGTCATTTTTGGCAAGTATTTATTAGTTTGACAAACAATTATTGTGATTCATCCTGTATTGTCCCTAACATCATTGCAACAGACATCAGACACACACACACACACACACATGCATATACAATTGTAGCAGTTTGGGAAGGCATGCAAAATTGAGCAAGAATGGGGAGATATGATTAACCAATATCAAGTCCTAGCTGATGGCACTCAAATACACCCCCCTACTCTGAAACACACAAACACTGGTCCCCCGTTGTGAACATTTTCCCAAGCATCTCTGTGCAGTCAGACCTTTTCATTATTTTGTGCCACCCTGGCCACAATAATTTGTCCTGATTGCTCTGATTGTCCAAGCATGACCCCCTCCCCATGGGTTACTGCAGCTAGTGTTGCTAGCACTGCCACTACATGGGTGGGGATACCCCACCGTAATCCCCACCTACTAGGTAAATGGTCATCAAGGTTCTCATTAGCAGCTTTGAGAAATTCCTTGTATATTATGCTCAGCCATCTGGGGGCTTTGGCTTTATTGGACCAACCCTGCCAGCCAGGCTCAGACACTTGAGGGGGCAGTGCTGCTTTAGTGGGTCACTGACCACCTTTATTTTTCTGTCTTGGCTGGATATAGGCTACTTGCAGTACGTTGATGAAACAGATAAGGATTTCTCCTTCTAGTGTGGGTCGCTCAGGTGGGTGTCTAGGGTACAGGGTTGGGGACCTCTTCATCAAGATCAGACAATATTTATAAATAATTTAAAAATGTATATCCCATATCTGCACAAAATGTGACACACATGGGCTCTGGCATTTGCAACCATTTCCCTTTTTTACTCATTTAACCTGACTTTTACAAACACAAAAATACACACCTTCCACCACAATACACCCGCATATACCCACATACTGTGCCTTCTATGTCCTCTGTTCGTTGTTTTTATCCCTACCATCTTGAAAAAAACAACACTTTTTTTGTGCAACACAATGGACACACGAGGGCCTTGAGAACACATGCAGATTGTTTGTGAGTGGTTAAGATAACAGAAAACATGAATAATGTCCGCACTATGAGTCATCCCTGGCTGACTTGAGCAATGCATATAGAAAGAGGAACTTATGGTTGGTGGGACAAGGGCCCATGAAGCAGAGTTTGTGGAAAACATAGTGTGTGCGTGTGCGTGCATGTGTGTGTGTGTGCTTGTCAATGGGCCATGTGATTTAACTTTGTCTTCTATCCAAGCCTTGTCTGATGGTTGGATCTTGACAAGCTGAGTGCATTGGGGAAAATGAGGAATCGGGAATAAGAAGTGAGAAATCTGGATGTCCCCTTGCACGCCTGTCAGGGGAGGCTCCATGTCATTGTGAAAGAGATGATGGCCAACGAAACTGCTGGTGTCAGTCAGGCAGGAAACCAGGGTCAGGGTCCTCTCTACAGCCTGTCTATCCAGGCCATGCCCTCAAAACCATAATTTTCCTGACAGTTGCTCCCTTTTTCGAGAATGTTTTTTGGGGATATCTGATATTCTGATTATCCTCCAACACATATGCATACAACCAGTTCTTTATTATCTGTGCAGACAGTAGACAAAACAAATAGCTATGACTTACAGTACATTTGGATAACCCACTCCCATAGCAGTGGGTGTCCACTCCGTTCAATTATTGTCACACCCTGATCTGTTTCACCTGTCCCTGTGATTGTCTCCACCCCCCTCCGGGTGTCGCCCATCTTCCCCATTATCCCCTGTATATTTATACCTGTGTTCTCTGCTTGTCCGTTGCCTGTTTGTCATGTCAACCAGCGTTTTTGTTCACATCGCCTGCTTTTCCCAGTCTCTCTTTTTCTCACCCTCCTGGTTTTGACCCTTGCCTGTCCTGACTCTGAGCCCACCTGCCTTACCACTCTACCTGAGCCTGCCTGCCGACCTGTACCTTTGCCCCACCTCTGTATTGTTTGACCTTTGCCTACCCTGAGCCTGCCTGCCGCTCGGTACCGTTGCCCCACCTCTTGTTCACTGACCCCTGCCTGCCTTGGCCTGGCTATTGCCTGCCCCTGTTGGCATATTAAACCATTGTCAATTCGACGTGTCTGCATCTGGGTCTTACCTTGATTCGTGATAATTATAAACAACTCTCTGATATACATCCAAATCAATAAGGGCCCTTGGTGTTCAGTTCATCATATGGTAATCTAATGGAGTCTATGGCATACTACTGGATTGCACCTGCAGTATAAGGCCTGGAAGGAGCAAGTGGCTCCAAAGAGGGAGCAGAAATCAGATCACAGATGACTACCTCGACCACTACCTCTAATCAAGCTTTTCTTTGTGGCAAGCTGTTTAGTTACCATCTGGTTTAAGGAAGAAGGAGAAGGAGAAGAAAATCTTTTGAGTTCCAGGTTAAATTGGTAAAAATTTAAGGAAGTTTTTAGTTCCCTAGTTAAGTTATAGAAATCTCAGATTTCTTGCTCTCTGTGGCAATTTGCTTAACTGACTCAGTGAGATTCTCCTGCATTCACAGAGAGCGTGCTACTATAGATGCTGCTCCTGGAAGACTTATGAGAGGGACGGTAAGAGTGAGGCTGGCTGGACTGAGAGAGACAGGAGGCGTTTCTTCCCATGAGCATCCTTTGATACAGATTGTAATGTTATGAAATATGTTTTTATGCTGGTTTCAACTCAGAGATATATCTGTATTACTAGTATTGGTATTTTTGCTACTTTTTATTGAATGGAGTAAAGAGGCAATTTGAGAGGCAATTTGGCCTTTCTAGATCACTAGGTTACAGTTTGCATTATATCCTTATCCATTATTTGATTTGATAGTCTTGCGTTATAAGTTGTTGAAAAAGAAATGCTAATTTACCCTTGTTGATCGTTAATAGTATATTTTATCTTTGACTGAGAGTCAATGGTTTACATCAAGAGTAAAAATGTACCTTTAAAAGTTATATTTAGCTAATATGTAGGCAGTAGACCTATGGTCATCACTGGAAGCTAATACGTTGTATCCACATTGGTCTTAATTTGTTTCTTCTAAATGTAATTACTTGTTTTATAATATGTTGTCAGCACATCAAAACTAATAACAGGACTCTTTAAATAATAACTAGAATGAAGAATGTTTGGTAACACTATTTGGATAGTTCATCTATAGATGCTTTACAGACACTATCAGTAACATTTCAACTAACTATCTACTAACCTTAGCTCTAATCCTAACCATTATCCTAACCCTTATTCTAAACCTAACCCTAACCAAAACCTTAGCAAGCAGTTGCTTATCAACATAGTCCGGATTTTCCAACTCACTATCCAAATAAAGTGTTATCGAATGTTTTACTGGGCTATAACATGTTTCCAACTATTCAAGCTAAATTACACTAGTTGTTCAAGAGAGTTTGTCAGAGGATGATTACGTAAATGCTGTCAAAACCAGCACAGTGTGGACATTGATCTGGAGAAATTTTGGTCAAATAATAGACAAAGAGTGCAACATTTCCTGTTGCGACGGTCTCTGTATCCTGTTTTCCACAGTCAGTGGTCTTGCATGTCATCCCCTTGTGAGAGGGTCTGTGGGTACGCTCTCGTGACCCGAAAGTGTGAGGCCACAGAGGTCTAGTAGAGGCTCTCTGTCTGTCCAAATTAAACTAACAGATTATGTCATGTGAGTAATCAAAGGTATCCATTTTAAACCAGATATAGTCCTGACTAGAAATGTAGGCCTGCATTGTGACTATTTTGCAATCCTTAGGAATACAGTCTTTTGCCAATGTAAAAGAAACAGCCTGTAAAAATGTTTTTTTTTTACTCAAATTGGTTTAAACCAGGTATGGGCAACTTTGATGGGGATGGGGGCCACAAAAAATCTGAACTCGGTCTGTATATCCACATCCACATATGCAGTCAGTTGAAAAAGACTAGGCTTTTGGGGGCCCTAAGCAAAAACATTTTGGGGTGGGGGAGTGCCACCTTTGCAAACAAAACATTTTGCAGCAGAGAGAAAAGAATGTAAGCTGCAATATGTTGCAACTTTTTGGGAAACCAGACCAAATGTACATAGAATTGTGAGTTATAGATATGTCATTCTTGTGCGCTATTTCTATGCTTCCAGTTCTTAAGTTTTCTTTTTGCGACTTTTACCTTTTAGTTTTGTACACCAGCTTCAAACAGCTAATTTCCTGCAATTCTATAAAAGTTGCCATTGGGTGGAGAGAAATGTTTGCAATTTTATAAGTAATTTCATGCAATTCTACTAATTTTGCCATAGGATGGAGATAAATGTTTGCAGTTTTTAATATGATATTTGAGTGAGAGTGACAACAAAATCAATGAGGCTCCCCGGTTGATAATTGGACCATGATTACTAGAAGTTTAGATACAGTAGCTAGACTAACTTAACAATCAAAAATAATTTAGCTGATTGACTAATCGACTGACTGTCAGTGACTGACATAACAAGAGAAAAGCTGCTGAGGCACAACCAAATTTCAAAATTGCATCATGTGTATTCTACTATTCTAACTCAAAACAGTAAGTTGAGACCCTGATTGAGTCCCCCTCCAGTGTATTTTTTGTATTGCTAAATGAGAACAATTGTCACACTGTGGCCCTGAGAACTCAGGGTATTAAAGCCATAAGGAGCTGTTCAGTAAGAGGTGTCAATGTGACTGCTTGCTTATAAGGATGCTTTAGCCATCAGAGATATGCATCTTCTGAACATAACTGCATTCAGACATCTCAAGTTGTCGAGTACTCAGTCGCTTGCTTTCGTAGCCTAAAACCAAAGCGTCCATGGGTGCACGTGATACAGTAAACACAACAGCATCCGTGTGCCTGTAGCTGGTTTACCAGACCTAGTCTTGTATTAAAAAGCATGTTTTATGAAGTATTGCCATTAATTAAGTATTTATATTCCAGTCCAGGAGCTTTGTCCACAAGTCATTGCTGGAAACCAAACACAGTAGACTTTTTTTATCTACTATGTTTTAACAAAGAAAGAAGCTGGTCTGATCTAGCAGGGACTGATAAGATACGATACGTATTATGTTTCCTTACTGTAAGAAAAGGCCCAACGTGATCAGACAAGACAATCACTGAAATACCCCTATAGATTTATATTTTAAGTTTTGTGGCCTAGATCATACTGAAATTTAGACACACAAATGGAGTCATTCACAGCACCCCCCATAAGGAACTGAATCTAAAAGAGAATTTCCCAGTTCCTCTTTTACATAGTGCGTGTGTGTGTGGGTGTGTGAGTGTGTGTGTGTGCATGTGTGATGCTGAAAATGATGATGGTCAAGACTGAATCAAATCAAATCAAAGTTTATTTGTCACTTGCGCTGAATACAACAGGTGTAGTAGACCTTACAGAGAAATGCTTACTTACAGGCTCTAACCAATGGTGCGAGAAAAAAAAGGTATATGTGTGTGTGTGTGTGTGTGTGTGTAGGTAAGTAAAGAAATAAAACAACAGTAAAAAGACATTTGAAAATAAGAGTAGCAAGGCTATATACAGACACCTGTTAGTTAGGCTTATTGAGGTAGTATGTACATGTAGGTATCGTTAAAGTGACTATGCATATATGATGAACAGAGAGTAGCATAAGCGTAAAAAACAGGGTTGGCGGGTGGTGGGACACAATGTGTTTAGCCAATGTGCAGGAGCACTGGTTGGTCGGGCCAATTTAGGTAGTATGTATATGAATGTATAGTTAAAGTGACTACACATTGTAGATAAACAGAGGGTAGCAGCAGTGTAAAAGAGGGGTTGGGGGGGGGCACACAATGCAAATAGTCCAGGTAACCATTTGGTATAGGCCTGATCCTTTTGGAATGTTATCTGCCTATTTCCTGTAGCTTTTTACATTGTAAAAAACACACCTTTAATGTATTGAGCCATTCATTCAAACACAGAACTGAAAGTGTGTTCTTGTCTTTCCCAAAAAGGGATGAGCACAATGACGCCTGTTTTACTTTCATCTCGTTTTTAGCTGTCGAAGGCCTAGTAATCTTATGTAGTATGTAGTAGACCTGTATGTGGATGTACTCTGTAAAGCAAGGTACAGGGGAACAGAAATTACACTATATCATACTCATCAAACGAACTATAGTGCTGTCCATGAGGCTGAGATACTGACCTCTTACTGAGATGTCCACCAATCTCCACCTAATAGTTCATTTTAAACAGATCTGGGAAACCTGAATGATTTATGACAAAACAGCATATTTTTGTGTTTGAGAAAAAACTATATATTCAAAAACAGAGTCGTTTGTGTGCTCTGAAAATAGCCGTGGTGAAAATAGCGTGCTGGGCTTGCTGTAACGTACATAGTGTATTAATACTACATGTCATCAGTTTTGCTCAGACAGCTGTGATTAACATGGGGGCCATGGACAGGCTGTGTGGTTTTAGCAGACCTACAAGTGGTAGAAGGATGCAAGGGACTCAAATTATAACCCCAGACCATGCAAGCAAGGCAAACTGAAAAGCCACCAAAATCCAACAAAGTATACCAACATCAAATGCACAGGCCTACCAAATTAAGATTGTTATACTGCAACCAGTAAGTCCAACTGATTGTTTGCCTTTGTTAATGTTGATTATTAAACAAAGAATACACTGTATTTGGTGCTCCTTAGCACATACAAATATTATCAGATAAGGTTATAACAATTCACAGAAAATATAGTCAACAAAGTCTTTGATAGAGATGAAGGAGAGAAAAAACAATAGAATTGATGGACATCCATAATAGAGCAAATTTGACTACATGGTTTTTGGTTGTGTGTTATATTAAGCTTTGAACAACCAAGGGAATATAATAATCATTCCGAAATTATCTTCAGTGCGATTTGGATCTTACTGTCTACAGTATTTCAAGTATCTGGTCATTATCAGACTGATGCACTCTTCCTCTGTCCAAATCTATACAAGCCTGTCAGTTGGAGGCTAGGCTTGTGACCTCACTTCTCTTCAAGTTAAAACAGAGATGTTGTGTCAGGGAGAGATACCTGAGACAGATAGGGCTGGTTTCCCAGACATGGCCTAGTCCTGGATTAAAAAGCATACTCATACTGTGTCCTGTAAACCAGCCCATAGGGTCAGGAGAGAGGGTCATCTGAGTCTAGTAGCAGAGCTACTGTACACTGTACCCATTGTGAGGAAGAATGGTGAATGGTGAGAAAAACACATTTGGTCAGAAAATAGAATAAAACATTTGCGATTTCTCAAGAATCCCCCCACCAACACTACTATTGTCTTGGGAGGTATTTTATCTCCTCTCCCTTAATCTCCACAGCTGTTGCAGGATTGCAAAAAGGCAGTGTCATGATTTTATCTGTCCAGCTAATCTACACACAGATGAAACAATTGTTTGGATAGAAATATAGCAGAATTCATCGATGTATGTGAGTCATTATTTATTTGATACGGCTAGAACTCAAGCTACTGGTTTGTTTTTTAATTGACATATTTACACCAGTTTATTTGAAGGGATAGCATAGTATAGGGAATAACAGGGGTTCAAGTGGCGAACCTTGCTGAACACCAAATCCAATGTACACACTGATACTGGTCTGTGAGATGACAATGTTAAATGCAAAATACAATTGTTATAACGTGGACCAGGCGACTATCAATCTGGCATTGAAACATGCTAAAAATGTTTAATATTAGATTTGTAATATTCATATAGATTTGTATAGTGTATGCAAGGTATATGCATATGGATACCTGCACTTTAGCCACACAAAAAAACAAACATTTAATTTGGTTGGAAAAAGGGTCACAATGAGATGCAAAGATACTATCCACTGACAGATGATGCTATGCTAGAAGACTGACAGTTAAGACAGGCCTTGAAATGATTGGCTGGTTTGGGAGGCGATGCAATTGAGCCTTAATAAATGTGAGATGTTAGAATCTCCCCCTGACAAACCACCAATGACCAGGAACCACCACCAGACACACTGAGATGTGTACACCCACAAAGATATACAGAAGTCAAAATATCAGGTTCCCTTTTAATTTTCCATCACTGAGTAGGGCTAATTTATTTTATTTTCATAGACAAAATTTGAGAGAATAGCTTGGCTTACAAGTGGATAAAGTTGTGTAGGCAGAGGGAGACATTTTGGGTTTCGTTTGGTGAGAGGAAATTTGGTAAACGTTGTGCAATGGTGCGGGAAAAGTTTTGAAAGAGTGTGAGAAACAATTGAAGCTAAGTGCCTGAAGTAGGTCGGTTCAAGAAGAAGCCTTCATGTTGCATCCGTACAGAATGGAGGGGTACCTCATCTCACCTGGTCCTGTAAGTACACAATGTGTCAAACAATTTGTGTTAATTCAGTTATAGGCCCAAGTATATACATGTATGTGGTTATTTGTTGAGTTTATGTAGTTGTTTATATACCACAGGATGTACTTATACAGAAAATGCATCTCAAGCTCACTGAATTCAAGTTTGAATTTCATATTAACATTGAATTTTTCAAATTATGATAATTAATTCAAATATATTAATAGATTACTGTAACATCATTCAATTTCAAACTCTTAAACTGGTACACAATGTTGGTACTTTTGTGGTCTACATACTGTCAAAATAACAATATTTCTAACATAATAGTTTATACAACTAACAATATGATTTGTTTCACAACAATCAATTTTGTAAGGTTATGACCAACCATGAAAAAACCCCAGCAAAAGTATTATAGTAAATGTCAATGAAGTCTAAAAAGCTCAAAATGTTGTTCCGCAATGTCATTATCAACAAACATTATCAAGGGAAGAAAGCAATTTGTATATAGATGTTGAGTGTCAGTTCCTTGGAAACAATAGTAAAACATTATGTGAAGTTTTGTTATGATTTCAGTTGAGGATATTATTGTTGTTTTAACAGGCATCAGAAGACATGTACGAACCCGACATCTATAGACAACAGATGTCAGAATATTCATATCCGTATGTCATCGATGCAGAGAGTCAAGGAGGTGAGCTTTAAAACACTACAACATTTTTCCTAGTATTAATACCTCATGTATTATCTATTGATAATCTTGGTAACTATGATACAATGATATACATTTAAAATTGATTTTGCTTTCTCTGATGAACTTACCATCACATAATTGTAGACTAAATAAACAATTTGAAAATCACTTATACGGAAGTGAATAGTGCCGGCCCAACTAGATATGTGTTTGACCAGGCCTGAGGAAATCACACACAGTAGCTATACTCAAGACAATACTCTACATAAAAAGTCTAAAGACACTGCAGCTGGAGCCAAGCATGTTGCCCCCATGGAGTACAGGAAACAGATGCCATTTCGGTCAGGCACAACTTTCCCCCCTGGGGTTTATTGAAATGGAGAGGTTCGGTTGTATTTTCTCCTGTAATCAACTGATCCTACTGCACGAATAAACTGGTAATTACTAGTAGGAGCTGTAGAATTATATAGGCTCTGCTCCATTTAACAAACTAAATTATTACAGTATGCTTGATAAATATAAAATCCTAAGAATGGCAAGTCTCTGGTGCAGTCTCAGGGCAGAACACAACAGATCACTAAAACATGTGTACATGCAGAACGTTTTTAGAGTTTCTACACGTTTTAACACATTTGTGACATTCAGGCTAAAAAAGAAAGAAAAAGACAACTGCCAAAGCAAAGATGTGTGAACAGGAAATTGCCTAAAACATTTTGCTGAACACTTTAAATGAATAGCAGACATTGTGTATTTGGAATCTGTAGTCAAATAGGTTTTCTCTATTCTATGCCATCTGAACATTGCCATTTAGTGTACACTTCCTTCAGACCTACCTCTTACTCACTGAACAATTAAAATGTGTCTCTCTGTTCAGAACACTGGGACTATCACACCACTCATCATGTTCATCCTCTGGACTTTGACAACCTCCAAGAGGGCCACTTCACTGAGCTCCAGAGTGTCCAGCAACTACATCTACCCAGTATGGCTCGTTACAGCGATGTTGACACTCTCTCTCTGGACCCTGGCCTTGGGGGACACAACCATGCCCTACCCCCACCGGTGAGCCCACCCCATGACCCCTGACCTCTCTTTTCCTCTAACACAGACCAAGTGTTTGAGTTGGTCATTATTTTCAAGCAGATGTAGTGTACATGACTAATAGAGAATGTTCTGAATGTTCAGGACTAAAGCAAGTAGCAGAATTCATTTACATGTCCCCTCTAGTGGCAATAGCAATGCTTCAGAAATGCTTAATAACAGATAAACATCAAATCAACCATCTAGCTTCAGATAAAGAAATTAGTATGAAAGCATATCTGGGCTACTGTTTGTTACTGGTGAGCTATGTTGCGTGGAGGATGTAGGGTGCGCCTACACACAGATGGTTTGACATTGTGGCCTTTTCCTAACTGGGGCCTGCTGGTGTTGCTACAGAATTATAATCTGCCAACTCACTAACGGCTGATGAACAAATAATTCTTTTTTAACCAGAAGTGGCCTCCTCAACATTATGTCACACACACACACACACACACACACACACACACACACACACACACACACACACACACACACACACACACACACACACACACACACACACACACACACACACAGAGAACGTTGTCTTTTCTATTTTTAAATGGAACTGACATACTGCCTCAGAGCAGAAACAGTGGGTTTTTAGAACTGTGTGCCGAATGTTTTGCCAGGATTTTGCACAGCCAAACAGTCAAACTGCAATAACAGCAACCACACATCACACCTCATGCAGCGGGGCGGTGTCCTAAAATCTTTGCGACCGCTGGGCTAACTTGAGATGATTGTATTGTCAAGAACAAGTCAGTGGGCAGAGTTGAACAGATATACTACTCTTAAAAACATGGCGAAGGTTTGAACTGAGAATCATGTCAATAAAACATGTTGTTATTATGAGTAGGAAGACAAATGTGACAATACCTCTAAAATACAACTGGTCTCCTGACTTGAAGCAAAGAGTCAAATGTAGCAAGCTAGCAGCGATATGCTAAGCTAATCAGAGCAAGAAAGCTAGCTAAGCATTTAGTAACCTCTTAGCTACTCATGTTGAATTAATAAATATAACTACTATAGCTAACTAGGTGTCAAATATACAAATAAGTCAGGTAACATTTGCTTTATTGAAATGTTAAGTTGAATAAGCTTTATGACAAAAACAACAGGGATGGATAGTTATGCTGCTCCAGGGGCATCAATATAAAATGCTAAGCAAAACAGAACTAGTTGGCTAGCAGATAGCTATATTTTACTAATGTTGAGTCAAAGAACAGAGCTAGCTAGCTAGGTCTCAAATATGCCAGTAAATGTTCGTTTGGGTAACGATAACAATAGAATTTAGAAAAGGGCATTTCCACGACTCAGATTTTTCACTTAAAATGTATATCAAACAAACAAAAAATATTTAAAAGTTTAACAAACCATACAGTGCACAAGGGCTAAGTTTAACAATTTACACAGAAAATTTAACAAAAACACATTTACTAGAAGAACAGTGCAGATTCAAAGTTTGGTAACAGAATTTCTGTAAAATTTCAGAATTAGGACTCAACCATGTCTACAGAAAGAAGGGGGTGTCAGCTGTGTCATGACACCTTGACTTTAAAAAAAATCTATTTTTGTTATGGAACTACAATAGGTGAAGTGGATTTATAGGTGGTTAGAGCATTGGACTAGTAACCGAAAGGTTGCAAGTTCAAATCCCCAAGCTGACAAGGTACAAATCTGTCATTCTGCCCCTGAGCAAGGCAGTTAACCCACTGTTCCTAGGCCATCATTGAAAATAAGAATTTGTTCTTAACTGACTTGCCTAGTAAAATAAAAAATGTAACAGAATTTCATCATGGGTCCCTGATCTAAGTCCTGTACTACACAGAAATGGATAATTATGGATATGAATGTCATTCTCTTCATGGGGATCTATCCTAAATAGGTACACAAAGGTATACACAAATGCAATATCCTCCTTTGCATATTTTGGATATTATTCTACACAATGGCTATTACTTTAATGAGCTCTGCCCCCAAACAAGACCAAATTTGCTTGGTCCGAAACGAACCACATCTGAACCAGTCATAGACGTACGTCTATGTTTCATAAGTTTGGATATCAAAGTACAGCACAGTAGAGTTCAGTAGAGTACAGTACAGCAGAGCACAGAACAGTAGAGTACAATCGAGTACAGTAGAGTACAGTAAAGTAGAGCTTAGTTCAGTACTTTACAATACAGTACTGTACTGTACTGTGCTGAACTCTACTCAACTTTTATTTACTGTACTGTATAGTACTGTGCTGTCCAAACTTGTGAACCCAACTGTGGTTTGTGACTTCTATGATTTCCCGTTGTAGCCAATTAAATTGCAGAGACTCCTTTACCGATTTTTGGGAAATTCCGTTACCAATTTGGTTTTAATCATTTTTAATCATTTAATCATTTATTAACAAAATTGATATCAGTAAAATACTATAATAATTGATAGGTGTACTTGTTACATCTGTGACCTTTCTTTATCCTCCCTCATGAGGGAGAGAAATGAGAAAATATCTTAAAGATATGTGGGGTTTTGGTAACGGTATTTCAAAGCACAAGGCAATGTTTCTTAAACTTACAGAAGGCAGAAACATGTACCCAAAAGTACATTTGAACGTGTTGATATTAGTTGGCAGGGGTCTTTTCTTAACATTAAAGTAATTTTTAGGACGGCAAATGGTTGAAAAATGTATATTTGCCTTAATTTCTCCTAAGAACTTCACATGTTGGTGCTCATGGGTCTTTTTACATGGAAATGACCATATGTCCATGGCTGCCCCTAGGGCAGTAAATACTTTTTGTATTACCTTTTGTGCTTGAATTCTGCCCTTAGGGCACCAAAGTGATCCAAACCAAAATTAACATTACTGCACCCTGGGAAGCATTTAAACAATGCATTCCAGTTTGCTTAAAGTCTGCCCTCAGGGCACCAAGTGATCTTGACCCAAACTAAAATTTCTGCCCCCAGGGTAGCATAAACAGTCTACTCCATGTTTTTTGTTGATATCGCTTATTCATCTAAACTTTTAATAAAATAAATATTAACTGACCTATTGGCAGATTTGAGACCTAACTTGCTAGTTATTTTAATTTTATAATTCAACATTAGTAGGAGGTAGGCTTCTGCTCAGCTAAGCTACATTTAGCTTAGCATTTAACTTTTCTTTCCCCAGAAGTTTATATAGCTTATTTAACTAAATATGTTTGACGAAGTAAATGGGAGCCGATTTACAGGTATATTAGAGACCCAGCTAGTTCTATTCTATGACTCAATATACTATTTATTAATTCAACATGAGTAGCTAAGAGGTTACTAAATGCTTAGCTAGCTTTCTTGCTCTGATTAGCTTAGCATAAGGCTGCTAGTTTGCTACATTTTACTCTTTGCTTCAAGTCAGGAGACAAGTTGTATCTTGGAGATACTGTCACATTTGTTTGACTACTGTAGCACAAAAAGGATTTTAAAACATTACAACTTGTAACTCAAAGTTATTTACAAGATTCAGAGTTAGAAACCAATCGGATTGGTTCTGCCCTAAACGAATCAGATTCTTTCTGCCCTTAGAACAAAGTTGACTACACTTTAAGTAAATCTGCATTGAAGCTCTTTTTCTCCCACATAAGTATTCATTCAACTCCACTGTCACTTGATAAATTCGAGGGAGTGGGTATTCACAGGAGGGTGTTGAGGGGAGGACGGCTCATAATAATGGCTTGAATGGAGTGTTTGATACCATTCCATTTATTCCGTTCCAGCCATTACTATGTGCCAGTCCTCCCTAATTAAGGTGCTACCAGCCACCTGTGGTGGGGATAAATGATTGGGGGAGTAAAAACGGTTGCGTTATTAATAACACTTGCGCCTCACTGTGTATATAACATGATCAGCATGGTATCTAATTTGTTTAGTTGTAATTTCTCAGTGAATACTGCTCCAAAAATAATGTATTGTAATTGGTTGTAATTGTAATGGTTTTGTATTGTACATGGTTATTGTTGTTTGTTGTGTCCAAGGTGCCATATTACCCTCGTGCCATGGGCTACTTGCACCCCTCTCCTCAGACGATGAGGAGCTCAGACGACGAGGAGCCAGGAGGCCGCAGCCCTCCACTAGAAGTGTCTGATGAAGAGTGTCTGAGAGACCACATTGCCCAAGTAACAAGGGGAGAATTGGGTAGGGAATTCTTTCATAAATGCGTACCTAATATCTCACATGATGATTTAGCTTTTGAGGTCACAATAATCCTACACCATGTAGGTCATAGGTAGGGAACCTCCTCAACTAATTCATTGCATGTTTAACCATTTTGTCAACATTAATATAGGCAACAAGAAGAAGATCCGTCTGTACCAGTTCCTGCTGGATCTGCTGAGGAATGGGGACATGAAGGACAGTATCTGGTGGGTGGACAGGGACAAGGGCACCTTCCAGTTCTCCTCGAAACACAAGGAGGCACTGGCACATCGGTGGGGCGTACAGAAGGGCAACCGCAAGAAAATGACCTACCAGAAGATGGCACGGGCTCTTCGCAACTACGGCAAGACAGGCGAGGTCAAAAAGGTCAAGAAGAAGCTGACTTATCAGTTCAGTGGTGAAGTGCTAGGGGGGAGGTCTCACTTGGAGAGGAGGCCATATTCCCATTTGTAGAGGGAGAAACATAGTGGAAGTCCTGAAAAGGGTAGTGAGAGAGAGAGAGAGAGAGAGATAGTTAACTGTATATAGTATGCAAGATGGTTATCAATGTAATAACTATTGATTGTGTTCAAATCAACAATAACTGTTTTTGCTGCTCTTGTAAAAAGCATTTATGTGAACGTCAAAGCCAGTGACTTAATGGAATCTGACAATTAGCAAGTTTTGCTCCTACAACTCAATAATTGCACAATCACATCTGGACCTTTTACATTCTATAGCACGTAGAAACAGGACCGTTTCAAATGATACTGTCAATCATTATCACCAGAAGGCTTACAGGTGTGGTAATACAGATGACCACTAGAAGTCCTCAGAGATCTCCTTTCTTAAAGCTGGCTGTTTTCACTGACTTCTACGCACTGTTGGACTCACTGACCATTGTGCACATTTGACATCGATTAGACTTGGATGCAATGTAAACAAACAAAAAGACTATGATAAAGAACTCTTTAGCATTAATGAAATTGATTTGACACTCTGAGATGCACTGACGTTGGATACGCAATTCCTATTGCTTAACCTTTGGTGTAGCAGCACACAAACACAACATATTATACATATTATACATATTATACATATTATTAGCTTTTGCTAATCAGAATTGAGAATTCAGCCAAGCCATGTTATAAAGCTTGTATATTTGATTGATGGTATTACATGTGTATTACATACTAACTCATGTTAGCTCAAGACTTTGGGAAGTAAACCCTTCTGAACATTGGGTGGTTTAACCTGCAAACTTTTTGGACTGTCCCCTTGACCATTACTTCCCTGTAACAACCCATTGACTTGTTCCTGAAATGGGAGAGGGTGAAGAGGCTTGTCACCCAGCCCTTATCATCTGCTTGTGCTCTGAGATATAGCACAGACCCTTGCCTCCTCCGAGCTAGGGTGCAATCTATTCCTAGCCTAGGAATACCAACACAGGGATATTTCTCCCATGCTCTCAATCATAGACCCCAGTTTGAACTGTATGAAAGTGTATATGACCAGTTGTTCTTCTGTACTCTGTGTGCTCTCTGTATAACACATGTTGGCATGTTTGTATGTTGGCATGACTCAATTACATATCTGCACGTGATGAACTCAAAAGCATTTCTATTTCTCACACGTCATGTGGTTTTAGTTGACTCATCCTCACATTGTTCCAGCACATCACAGACTGGCTTTAGCAAATCCTCTGGGAATCACAGCCATCTACGCAGAACCCCAGTGGCCGAGCCAGATAATATATAGACATGTGGGCAAACGTGGAAACTTTACTGGGCCCACTGGCAGCATACAAGGCCACCCATCTACGCAGAACCCCAGTGGCCGAGCCAGATAATATATAGACATGTGGGCAGACGTGGAAACTTTACTGGGCCCACTGGCAGCATACAAGGCCACCCCATCCCCCACCATCCACCCCCAGCCCCAGCCCAGTTATGTGGCAGCCGAAGCCTGTAGGTGTAAATAATTATGGGTGCAAATCAATCCCAGAACAACAGCAAAGGACCTTGTGAATATGCTGGAGGAAACAGGTACAAAGGTATCAATATCCACAGTGAAACGAGTCCTATATCGACATAACCTGAAATGCAAGGAAGAAGCCACTGCTCCAAAACCGCCATAAGCCAGACTACAGTTTGCAACCACACATGGGGAGAAAGATCACACTTTTTTTGAGAAATGTCCTCCGGTCTGATGATACAAAAATAGAACTGTATGGGCATAATGACCATCGTTATGTTGTGAGGAAAAGGGGGGATGCTTGCAAGCTGAAGAACACCATCCCAACCATGAAGCATGGGGGTGGCAGCATCATGTTGTGGTGGTGCTTTGCTGCAGGAGGGACTGGTGCACTTCACCAAATAGATGGTATCATGAGGGAGGAAAATTATGTGGATATATTGCAGCAACATCTCAAGACATCAGTCAGGAAGTTAAAGCTTGGTCGCAAATGGGTCTTCAAAATGGACAATGACCCCAAGCATACTTCCAAAGTTGTTGCAAAATGGCTTAAGGATAACAAAGTCAATTGCCACCGTGCTTCTACACCTGCATTGCTTGCTGTTTGGGGTTTTAGGCTGGGTTTCTGTACAGCACTTTGAGATATCAGCTGATGTACGAAGGGCTATATAAATACATTTGATTTGATTTGATTTGAATTGGCCATCACAAAGCCCTGACCTCAATCCTATAGAAAATTTGTGAAAAAGTGTGTGCAAGCAAGGAGGCCTACAAACCTAACTCAGTTACACCCGGCACAGCCATAAGAGGACTGGCCACCCCTCATGGCCTGGTTCCTCTCCAGGTTTTTCCTAGGTTTTGACCTTTCTAGGGAGTTTTTCCTGGCAACCGTGCTTCTACACCTGCATTGCTTGCTGTTTGGGGTTTTAGGCTGGGTTTCTGTACAGAACTTTGAGGTATCAGCTGATGTAAGAAGGGCTATATAAATACATTTGATTTTACAACAGCTCTGTCAGGAGGAATGGGCCAAAATTCCCCTAACTTATTGTGGAAAGCTGGTGGAAGGCTACTTGAAATGTTTGACCCCAGTTAAACAATTTAAAGGCAATGCTACCAAATACTAATTGAGTGCATGTTAACTTCTGACCCACTGGGAATGTGGGAAATAAAATCTGAAATGAAATAAATAAAAGCTGAAATAAATAATTCTCTCTACTATTATTCTGACATTTCACATTCTTAAAATAAAGTGGTGAGCCTAACTGACCTAAGACAGGGAATATTTACTCTGATCAAATGTCAGGAATAGGGAAAAACTGAGTTGTAACGGTTCTCTTGTGGTGAAGGAGAGTCGGACCAAAATGCAGCGTGTAGATTGCGATCCATGTTTAATCAAACAAACGTAACACGAATACACACAAAACACTACAAAACAATGAACGTAACGAAAACCAAAACAGCCTATACTTGTGTCAACTAACACAGCGACAGGAACAAAGACACTAAAGACAATCACCCACGACAAACTCAAAGAATATGGCTGCCAATCAGAGACATATGGTTCCCAATCAGAGACAACGATAAACACCTGCCTCTGATTGAGAACCACTCCAGACAGCCATAGACTTTGCTAGATAACCCCACTAGCTACAATCCCAATACATACACACCAAAACCCCAAGACAAAAACACACCACAATACAAAAACCCCATGCCACACCCTGGCCTGACCCAATACATGAAGAAAAACACAAAATACTTAGACCAGGGCGTGACATGAGTTTAAGTGTATTTGGCTAAGGTGTATGTAAACTTCCGACTTCAACTGTATACAGTACCAGTCAAATGTTTGGAAACCCCTACTCATTCAAGGGTTTTTCTTTATTTGTTACTATTTCCTACATTGTAGAAACTATGAATTAACACATATGGAATCATTTAGTAACCCCAAAAAAGTTGAATAAATCAAAATATATTTTAGATTTTTCAAAGTCGCCACCCTTTCCCTTGATGACGGCTTTGCACACTCTTGGCATTCTCTCAAACATCTTCACCTAGAATTATTTTCCAAAAGTCTTGAACGAGTTCACACATATGCTGAGCACTTGTTGACTGCTTTTCCATCACTCTGCAGTCCAACTCATCCCAAACCATCTCAATCTCAAAATGAACTCTGTGAAGCATTTATTTGGTCTGTAATGTGAGGTGCAGTTAACTCTAATGAACTTATCCTCTGCAGCAGAGGTAACTCTGGATCTTCCTTTCCTGCGTCAGTCCTCATGAGTTTCATCATAGCGCTTGATGGTTTTTGTGACTGCACTTGAAGAAACTTTCAAAGTTCTTGATCTTTTCCGAATTGACTGACCTTCATGTCTTAAAGTAATGATGGACTGTCATTTCTCTTTGCTTATTTGAGCTGTTCTTGCCATAATATGGACTCGGTCTTTTACCAAATAGGTCTATCATCTGTATAACACCCCTACCTTGTCACAACACAACTAATTGGCTCAAACACATTAAGAAGGAAAGAAATTACACTATTTAACTTTTAACACGGCACACCTGTTAATTTAAATGCATTCCAGGTGACTACCTCATGAAGCTGGTTGAGATAATGCCAAGAGTGTGCAAAGCTGCCGTCAAGGCAAAGGGTGGCTACTTTGAAGACTCTCAAATGTAAAACATATTTCTATTTGTTTAACACTTTTTGGTTACTACTGTTATTTCATAGTTTTGATGTCTTCACTATTATTCTACAATGTAGAAAATAGTAAAAATAAAGAAAAATCCTGGGAAAAGTATGTGCGTCCAAAATTTTGACTGGTACTGTAGTTTACGGTAATTGCTGGGACACTTGAGAAAACTGGGCAGACACAAGGCCAAGGTAAAACACAAAAAGAAAAGTCCTAAAATGATCAGGACGTCGTGTTCAAGATCAGGGTCAGACATGCCTTATTATACCAAAATAGTTCGCCCGCCTCCAAACTCCATAATATTTTACTCCAGTCAGTCTGTCAGTCTGTCATGTCCTCGCTATGCCACCAAGCCGAGGCTTCAGATGGTAGGCCCCTACTAATAAGATGCTCAGCTCCAGTGTGTCAGGCAACAGTGTATGATTCAACCAGAAGAGGATTTATTTAGAGAGGGTAAAGGTCCCACATATATGTGTATTACTTCCTAGGGAAATTAGGTTCTGATGTCAAATTGACTGCCATTTGGAATACTTGTTTTACATGAAAAAGTATTGTTACATTACGAACATAAGGAAAAATATTTTGCTGTTTATAGTGCTGCCTGTTCAGAAAATGAATGTTAAATTTACCAGATGGATGATGGAAAGCTGTGCCTACGGCCATAGAAGGATTCCTGAAAGTCCTGGAAGTCCTCGTTCACCAGGGGAAAAACACTCACATTCCTGCCAACAGATAAAAGGATTGCTCTAGTCTCCTGTCTGCTGTTTTCTGAAGCGGCTACTACTTTTTACAAGGCCAGGCAGCGGCACAAATCTAGAAAGAGCAGGAGACCTCGCTGGACTCAGGTTCTAAATTTAACCCCCCACCTCCCATTCCCTCCCTCCCTCGCTTTGCCTGTCATGCAGCTCAGGTGTTGGGAGAAGAGATGGTTGAAATATGGTCTGCAGGAGGTCAGAGGGGTCTGGGCGTTGTGTTAATGTGGGGTGGGGGGATAGGGAGGGATGAGGTGCATGTCTATTATCTCATTGCCGGACAGAAAGGGGATTGGGTCTAGACATCATGACAAAAGAGGTTGGGTTAGTGCTGTTGTGAAGGGGGGTTGCTCAGGAGCCCCACTATTAAACGCAAGTGGTGAGCTAGGAAGGAGCCTGTTATTTATTGTTGGTTACTTTCTGGAAGACACTTTCAATCAGGATGCCAGAGCCGGTCAAAAAAACAGGTAAGCGTACCCGATCAGATTCCATCTCATTTTACTTCAGCATCACTGTATCTCCAGCTGCTATCTAAAGATGTCGCAGGATTTTTTTACCTCCTCTCTCTTTTCCCTCTGTAATAACAAATCCCTCCCAACCTGTGGGACTGGTGGGACTTTTGATCACTGATCATCTCATGTCATAGTTTCTTGTCTTCACAGTTGCATTTCAGAGAGGTTATGTTTGAAAGTTATTGCTGTTACAAGGGGGAACTTTGCCAATGCCTGCCTCTTCAGCTTCATATTAGCTATGCATTTCTTCTGTGCAGTTTTTCTGTCTATTTGATCCATTGAAACTGTAAAGGGAGTGTACAGTGCATTCGGAAAGTATTCAGACCCCTTGACTTTTTCCCATTTTGTTATGTTACAGTCGTATTCTAAAATGGATTAAATTGTCCCCCCCCCATCAATCTTCACACAATACCCCATAATTACAAAGCAAAAACAGGTTTTTAGAAAGAATTTTAGATGTATCAAAAAATATCACATTTACGTAAGTGTTCAGACCCTTTACTCAGTACTTTGTTGAAGCACATTTGTCAGCGATTACAGCCTCCAGTCTTCTTGGGTATGACGTTACAAGCTTCGCACACCTGTATTTCGGGAGTTTCTCCCATTCTTCTCTGCAGATCCTCTCAAGCCCTGTCAGGTTGAATGGGGAGAGTCACTGCACAGAAATTTTCAGGTCTCTCCAGAGATGTTAGATTGGATTCAAGACCGGGCACTGGCTGGGCCACTCAAGGACATTCAGACACTTTTCTTGAAGCCATTCCTGCGTTTTCTTGGCTGTGTACTTAGGGTTGTTTTCCTGTTAGAAGGTTAACCTTTGCCCCAGTCGGAGGTTGTGAGTGCTCTGGAGCAGATTTTCATCAAGGATCTCGCTGTACTTTGCTCCATTCATCTTTACCTCGATCCTGACTAGTCTCCCAGGTATGATCTGTTTCACCGTTTAGAAATGATAGCACTTTATGTATCTAGTCCACCCATTTGAAGGTGTCATATTTTGACCAATTCACTTGATTACAAATAATAATGAATTAATCATGACTATTGATGAGTGAGAAAGTTACAGAGGAATAAATATCATACCCCCCCCAAAAAAAAAAAAAATGGTGATACGTTAGCATGTTTTTGGGTCATGACCTTTGTGAATCTGTAACTTTCTCACTCATCATTATTCACGATTCATTCATGATTCTCTATAAACATGGTAGCATCCACATTAATGTAGAAACATATTTGATTCTTATTTACAATAAAAGTGACTCCAAAATGAAACAATATATTATTTATCATTCATTGCTATTGGGCACAACATAACCAAAACCAACTGCAAATGCATCCAATAAGTTCATACAGTCACAAGCTTGATGTAGTCATTGCGTGCTATGAATATGGGAACAAATATGAAACTTTTGACAAAATGTTATACATTGTAAGTGAATTTGTTCAAATACTTATGACACCTTCAAATGGGGGAACTAGATACATAAAGTGCATTGATTTCTAAACGGTAAAACAGATATGTATGAAAATACCCACAAATAAAAGGTGACATTCTGTACTATCGCCTCATATAAAACATTTGATCTCAAAGTTTTAGCTTCACTGTCCAAATAAATACGTAGGGGAGTGTATGTAAGCCTAAGTTCTAAATTCAGAGTGCATCATTTCATGCATCACTGAGTTCATGTGTAAACATCACTCATCATGTGCAGATGATCCAGAAATGCCTCACAGGATTCTAACCAGACAAATTACTTTCCAGTTTTTTGGGTCAGATGGAAAACATTGCCATTCACTGTGGAAAGAGCAACTCAACAGATCAGATGACAATGCAGCCTCCTCCCAGTATCAGTTACTCAGATACAATATGTCTGCTAAGACATCTAGCGTTCAAGATCTCCCAAAGTACAACAGTCATGGGCTGTTTGAGTAATTCAGCATTAACATCAAGACCCTGTTATCAACAGATAATTATTCTGTAAATCTGTTTTTTGTTGAAGTGTCTTTTAAATGTAGAATGAGTCTCTCTACTGATACAAAGACGCTTTGCACTGCATCTGAAAAGGGGTTTTGAATTCCCCAACTGATGAAGAAATTGTTTGTGGTGAACTATTTGGACTGAAATAAAACAAGAACTAGAAGATACAGGTGAACTATATAAGTTAATTGGGTAAACACTTCCTGGTCC
Organism: Oncorhynchus tshawytscha; assembly: GCF_018296145.1. NCBI lineage: Eukaryota > Metazoa > Chordata > Actinopteri > Salmoniformes > Salmonidae > Oncorhynchus > Oncorhynchus tshawytscha. The sequence goes on from NC_056432.1 coordinate 68,585,447, forward strand.
TAATGCTAGCTAACTGCTTTGCTTGCTTGTTATTTTTTACTTTTCTTTTTACAATAACGATTGTTAGTTCAAAATATGTTTCAACCCTCATATTATATATTTTTTCTCATTTACTTTACTTTATATGGAGGAATTTGAGTGAAATGTAATATAAATAGGCCCAATAAATACACAGTTGAGGTTAAGGAGGAGATACCATTCATCATAGCCTGAAAAGGGAGCACACTTGGAAGCCCAGAACAGGCGTAACATTCTTTCTATGCTCCCTGCGCAACTAAAATAGTGTCTCACTAATCCCTCTACTGTGCTACCTGTGCCCCTGTCACTGGGGTTGCCTGCTGAGTGCATTTATTAGTGGGGCACAAATGCATTCTATATTTAAACCCATAGGGTCGTCTTGCTCCATGTGGAGGTCATTTAATTTGTGATGTAATGAGCTGATTGGAAACCATTCCCTGGTTAGAGGGTAATAAAACACCTGATACGACTCACAGAGAGGAGAAATGTATTAGACAATAAAAACCTCTCATTAACAACACATTGGAGAGCTCTGATATCAACTCACTGCAATGCAGATGATTGCAATGATAAGATAAGCCTTTTCAGCATTTATCAATTTCAATTGATTAATTCAACTGAATTTAAAATAGGGGTACAATTAAGGTTACTGTATATACAGTGCCTCCGGAAAGTATTCAGACCCCTTGACTTTTCCCACGTTGTTACATTACAGCCTTATTGTAAAATTGATTAAAACATTTTTTTTTGCCCCTCAGCAATCTACACACAATGCAATGCAAAAACAGGTATTTAGAATTTTTTGCAAATTTATATACATTTTAAACCGGAAATATCACATTTTCATAAGTGTTCAGATCCTTTACTCAGTATTTTGTTGAAGCACCGTGGCAGTGATTACAGCCTTGAGTCTTCTTGGGTATGATGCTACAAGCTTGTATTTGGGGAGTTACTTCCATTCTTCTCTGCAGATCCTCTCAAGCTCTGTCAGATTGGATGGGGAACGTCACTGCACAGCTATTTTCAGGTCTCTCCAGACATGTTCGATCGGGTTCAAGTCTGAGCTCTGGCTGGGCCACTCCTACATTTTCTTGGCTGTGTGCTTAGGGTTGTTTTCCTGTTAGAGGGTTAATCTTTGCCCCAGTCGGAGGTCCTGAGTGCTCTGGACCAGGTTTTCATCAAAGATCTCTCTGTACTTTACTCCATTCATCTGTCACTCGACCCTGAGTAGTCTCCTAGTCGCTGCTGCTGAAAAACATCCCCACAGCATGATGCTGCCACCCCCATGCTTCACCGTAGGGATGGTGCCAGGTTTCTTTCAGAAGTGATCATTGGCATTCAGGCCAAAGAGTTCAATATTGGTTTCATCAGACCAGATAATCTTGTTTCTCATGGTCTAAGAGTCCTTTAGGTGCCTTTTGGCAAACTCCAAACGGGTTGTCATGTGCCTTTTACTGAGGAATTACCTTCCATCTGGCCACTCGAATATAAAGGCCTGATTAGTGGATTGCTGCAGAGATGGTTGTCCTTCTGGAATGTTCTTCCATCTCCACAGAGGAACTCTGGAGCTCTGTCAGAGTGAACATCAGGTTCTTGGCCACCTCCCTGACCAAGGCCCTTCTCCCCCAATTGCTCAGTTTGGACAGGCGGCCAGCTCTAAGAAGAGTCTTGGGGGTTCCAAACTTCTTCCATTTAAGAATGATAGAGGCCACTGTGTTCTTGGGGACCTTTAATGCTGCAGAAATGCTTTGGTACCCTACCCCAGATCTGTGCCTTGACACAATCCTGTCTCGGAGCTCTACAGACAATTCCTTCGACCTCATGGCTTGGTTTTTGCTCTGACATGTGCGGTCAACTGTGGGACCTTATATAGACAGGTGTGTGCCTTTCCAAACAATGTCCAATCAGTTAAATTTGCCACAGGTGGACTCCAATCACATTGTAGAAACATCTCAAGGATGATCAATGGAAACAAGATGCACCTGAGCTCAATTTCATGTCTCATAGCAAAGGGTCTGAATCCTTACGTAAATAAGGTATTCCAGTTATTTATTTTTTATAAATTTGCAAACATTTCGAAAAACCTGTTTTTGCTTTGTCATTATTGGGTATTGTGTGTAGATTAATGAGGGAAACAATTTCTTGAATCCATTTTAGAATACGGCTGTAACGTAACAAAATGTGGGAAAAGGAAAGGGGTCTGAATACCTTCGGAATTCACTGTATAACCTTATTTGTAATTTTTCTGAAGTGCTAACATTTTGATAATAGAACTACTATAGTGTATCATCATAGTGCACCTCAAAGGTTTTACATCACAATTTACTGCAAAAATCCATGACAAACTGGGCATCTTAAAGGGAATAATTTCATTCTAACCCATCCTTCCCTCTCCAGTCTCAGCATTTGCCAAGAAACCAAAGACTCAGGTGGCAGAGGAAGGGGCAACAGTAGTTTTTGAGACAGAGACAGAGAAGCCTGATGCGAAGGTGAGATGGCAGTGCAACACAAAGGACCTTGTCTCTGACGACAAGTATGTGATCAAGGCAGATGGAAACAAGCACTCACTTACCATCCAAGCAGTCACCAAGGAGGACGGCACTGCCTATGCAGTGATTGCCGGAGGGTCAAAAGTCAAGTTTGACCTAAAGGTGAAGGAGAAAGAAGTCATGGAGGAAGTCAAATTGGAATTGAAGGAGAAAGTGAAGGAGGAAGTGAAGGAAAAGAAAGGTGGGAGTCTATGAGGCTGTAGACCTGTGTCCAGAGCCATACTCACCTATGAGCCCAGTGTGAGGAGCACCGAGCACAGAGGCCACCAGACACCATAAACATGTTTGTTGATCACTGAGCACTGTTTGTTGCACTGCTGGTTGTTATCACCTCAATCACAGTCTGTTTTAGACAATCATTCAGTATGTTTCATTTCATCAAGCACAGAGCACAGTGTGTACTGTAACATTACCTACATAGTTGATCACACAGCAACATGTACCCTTTCAGCCTGGCAGTAGGAACTGTGTGTGGTTTGATAAGATGGAAACATGTCTGGGGTCAGAGAGAGACAGTGGCTGTGGAGAGCTCAGATTTGGAGCAGCTCCAGCCTGTCCAGGGCTGCTGTGATTCACATCAAACCCTCCCTGATGACCTTCACCCTGGCCTGGCACAAACAGATTGTTTCCTCATGAGTAACCACAGCAGCAAGTGCTCAGGATAGACAGTCACAAGAGGCATCTGACAGGAGATAACACAGTGCACATGGAAACCTGATCCGTTCCAAGTTGATAAATGGAAATATTTGCAAGATAAGCGTAGACAAATGTGTAAAATAGGGACCTTGTAGCAGTGGTAAGGGCAGAAATGTTGCAAGGGGCAGGTTCAGGTGCAGAAGTTGTGTTTTTATTCATGTCAATGGTCATCCAGACATTCAATTGACAATATTGACAAAGTAATCAAAAATAGACATTTCCAAACTTCTCATAACACTTCTAATGAAAAGGAAAAAGCCTTGAGGCAGGCAAATCTGTCTACTCCAGACTCAGGTTGGGGTATAACAGGCTCACATCAGCCTCCTAACAATAACCCAAACAGGCGATTATATTTTTATAGCTCCCCCCTGGGACGTACCTCTGTCAAAATGGCAGTTAACAATAACTGGTCATGTAAAATGCATATTCATTCCAAAATCCTTCATTACCCTTCAATGTGGAATTGTAGTCTAAAGCAGACATAATAATCATCAGAACTTATTTAATTCACAATTCACAGTCGAGTCATTCATAATACTGGCGTCCTCACGGGAAGGCCACCTACAACTATTAGAAAGTGCCCGCGCACGAATACATTACAGATAGGCCCACTCAGAGCCATCTAGCAAAAGATTGTCTATTATATTGACAAGATAGTCTATTGACCGCTCCAACAATGGAAATACACGTCCTTTAAAGATGGAAGGCAGGCAGGCAGGTAGGAAGAGGTGAGATCAGGTGGGACCATTCCAGCTAATGAGAGGGAAGATAGGCCTATGGAAACAAAGCACTCTCAAATGCTAAGACATTTTATGAGTTAAGAGAGAGCATGCGCATAGTCTAAGTTTCACCACAAAATGTAACCCCTTGAGCATCCCATTGGTTTCTGCATGATGCCCCTCCTCGATCATCTCATTAGCTCCTGCAAGAAAGCCCCCCTCCGCTCCCCCAAAGCATGCCATCTTCCTGCTTGTGTGACACTTTTGATATTGTGGATTTCCCCGGATTGACTATGCAATTAAAATGTGGGTCAAAAGGGAATTAAAGTATTATCTGAGTTTTTCTTTGGTCCACCACCAACATTCAGCCAACTTGTCACAACTGTGGGAAGCATTGGAGTCAACATGGGCCTTGGGGGGTGTGCAACTCAATATTAGGAAAGTGTTCCTAACGTTTCGTAGACTCAGTGTATATGGCCTACAGCCGAAGGTACACTTAGTCTACTAACTAGAGAAACATTCAGTTCTATGAGTCTCCCATTGTTAACTCTTTGTTAACAGAGGAAGCCCAGGGTGGAGCAGGGGACCCAGCAGCTTCAGATCCAGCTGCTACATGCACTGTAGCTCCAGCGGAGGCCCCAAGCCCAGCAGAGACACCTGCAGCAGCGGACACTACACCAGCAGCACCTCAGCCAGGTGCCAATATACAGGCACATGACACTCCAGGATTTGATGGTTAGACCAATGTTTACAGATTGTTCCACCGATCCTTTGAGCTACTGGATACACGCTTGTGGTGATGTTGTAGGGTCACAATGCATGGAAATGGATACATCGTAATATGCCTCACTGAAAAACTTGTGCACTGAGCTTGCCAGTATCACAATTTAGCTTTGTATCAGCCTCACAACCTTCCACAGAGCTTCTGTAAAGAAAAAAAACACAAAAAACAGATGGTTTAACAATCCTCGGTAGTTTACTCGCTCCCAGTTTCTCCCTAGCTCTGTCCTGCTTAACATTTCCTGTTCCTTTCCCAGAAAGTCAAGCCCCTGACATGAAGACAGACCTCACTGGCCTGTTTACAGAGAAACCCCAGAGTGGGGAGGTCACTGTGGGTGAGTGACACCATTACATTTTAGTAATTTAGCAGACACTCTCCTCCAGAGCGACTTAGTTAGACACCAGACATGGTAACATTAGGGAACAGTACCCCAGAGATCATAGCCATTCATGCAAGCCATTCATAAAGATGTTATGGGCATGTCAAGGCATGTTTCCCTACTGTTGTGTCCAGGTGAGAACATCAACTTTGTGGCTAAAGTGAATGCTGCTTCACTGCTGAAGAAGCCCACCATCAAGTGGTTTAAGGGGAAGTGGATGGACCTGGCTAGCAAGTCTGGAAAGAACCTGCAGCTCAAGGAGCTTTATGATCGTAACTCTAAGGTTAGACTTTTGTCCCATACATGAGCATGTTACATACTGTTGTCACCAATGTACAGTTCCGAACATCATGATACAAGAACAGGTTGGACACTGCAATGAGCTGTTAAAAGTTGTTCAGGAAAGTCCTAGAGATCACCTTGCAAAAGACTTCAGAGGTTTTATGGTTTTGGTTGACATTATTATTACCAGGAATTATTTGGCCTTTGATTTCAGGTCTACACCTTTGAGATGCAGATCATTGCAGCCAAGCCCAGTTTCGCTGGAGCTTACAGGTGTGAGGTGTCATCCCGGGACAAGTTTGACAGCTGCAACTTTGACCTAACTGTGCATGGTGGGTGCCCTCACACACAGTACAATCACTAGGGGCAGATTAACAGAAATGACAATTGTTCTTATTTTCTCCTTAGTGCCTTTCCTTGCTAAATCATACAGTAAATATCAGTTATTTTTTATAGTACCTGTGGTATAAAATCAATGATAGAGAAGAGATAACTGATTATTCTATCATGTTTCAGAGGCCCGGGCTGTGGAAGGGTTTGACATCAGGGCAGCTTTCAGGCGCACGTAAGCTCAAACATTTCTTTCTTTCTGTGTATGTGTGTGTGTGTCACAGGAGGTTGGTGGCACCTTAATTGGGGAGAATGGGCTCAAGGTAATGGCTGGAGTGGAATAAATGGAATGGTATCAAATACATGGTTTGATGCCATTCCATTCTCTCTGATCCAGCCATTATTATGAGCCATCCTCCCCTCAGCAGCCTCTACTGGTGTGTGTGTGTGTGTGTGTGTGCGTGTGCAAAAGTTAAAGGTACAGTGCCTTGCGAAAGTATTCGGCCCCCTTGAACTTTGCGACCTTTTGCCACATTTCAGGCTTCAAACATAAAGATATAAAACTGTATTTTTTTGTGAAGAATCAACAACAAGTGGGACACAATCATGAAGTGGAACGACATTTATTGGATATTTCAAACTTTTTTAACAAATCAAAAACAGAAAAATTGGGCGTGCAAAATTATTCAGCCCCCTTAAGTTAATACTTTGTAGCGCCACCTTTTGCTGCGATTACAGCTGTAAGTCGCTTGGGGTATGTCTCTATCAGTTTTGCACATCGAGAGACTGACATTTTTTCCCATTCTTCCTTGCAAAACAGCTCGAGCTCAGTGAGGTTGGATGGAGAGCATTTGTGAACAGCCGTTTTCAGTTCTTTCCACAGATTCTCGATTGGATTCAGGTCTGGACTTTGACTTGGCCATTCTAACACCTGGATATGTTTATTTTTGAACCATTCCATTGTAGATTATGCTTTCTGTTTTGGATCATTGTCTTGTTGGAAGACAAATCTCCGTCCCAGTCTCAGGTCTTTTGCAGACTCCATCAGGTTTTCTTCCAGAATGGTCCTGTATTTGGCTCCATCCATCTTCCCATCAATTCTAACCATCTTCCCTGTCCCTGCTGAAGAAAAGCAGGCCCAAACCATGATGCTGCCACCACCATGTTTGACAGTGGGGATGGGGTGTTCAGGGTGATGAGCTGTGTTGCTTTTACGCCAAACATAACATTTTGCATTGTTGCCAAAAAGTTCAATTTTGGTTTCATCTGACCAGAGCACCTTCTTCCACATGTTTGGTGTGTCTCCCAGGTGGCTTGTGGCAAACTTTAAACAACACTTTTTATGGATATCTTTAAGAAATGGCTTTCTTCTTGCCACTCTTCCATAAAGGCCAGATTTGTGCAATATACGACTGATTGTTGTCCTATGGACAGAGTCTCCCACCTCAGCTGTAGATCTCTGCAGTTCATCCAGAGTGATCATGGGCCTCTTGGCTGCATCTCTGATCAGTCTTCTCCTTGTATGAGCTGAAAGTTTAGAGGGACGGCCAGGTCTTGGTAGATTTGCAGTGGTCTGATACTCCTTCCATTTCAATATTATCGCTTGCACAGTGCTCCTTGGGATGGTTAAAGCTTGGGAAATCTTTTTGTATCCAAATCCGGCTTTAAACTTCTTCACAACAGTATCTCGGACCTGCCTGGTGTGTTGCTTGTTCTTCATGATGCTCTCTGCACTTTTAACGGACCTCAGAGACTATCACAGTGCAGGTGCATTTATACGGAGACTTGATTACACACAGGTGGATTGTATTTATCATCATTAGTCATTTAGGTCAACATTGGATCATTCAGAGATCCTCACTGAACTTCTGGAGAGAGTTTGCTGCACTGAAAGTAAAGGGGCTGAATAATTTTGCACGCCCAATTTTTCAGTTTTTGATTTGTTAAAAAAGTTTGAAATATCCAATAAATGTCGTTCCACTTCATGATTGTGTCCCACTTGTTGTTAATTCTTCACAAAAAAATACAGTTTTATATCTTTATGTTTGAAGCCTGAAATGTGGCAAAAGGTCGCAAAGTTCAAGGGGGCCGAATACTTTCGCAAGGCACTGTATATCAAGTTGTTATTTAGCAAGCTGTATCAACAAAACAACACAAATTAACTTTGTACAATGGTATTAACAAAAGCATTTTTCGACAGCCCCAAACTAGCAGTCTGTGCATATTGTTGGACAGTTATTTAAATGCTTCTCTTTTTTTGTATACATTATGTGCCAATACACAATAAGTAAATAGGGTGTAATAGTATCTATACAGTCCTTTGGATATGTGAGAGAAATAACTATCTGGCAATGCCAACCTGTCAGGAGTGGAGCTGCTAGGAAGAGAAGTGTACCATCAGGAAGGTAGTGGCGGAGGGGTGTTTGCTGCAACATTGGTGGTTCATATCCAAACACTGGGGCCTCTGATTACCAAAAAAGACTTCAGGGAAAGGTTTTCAGTCCATCTTTTTCTCTGCTTTCCTTTTTGGCCAAACAGAGCCAGTTTCTGGGAATATGTAACTTCCTCGCTGGAATTTGAGAAGACAGCCTTGGTGTGAAAGAGACAGGGTTTGACCTAACTCAGAGACCACCTTAGATGTTAAATCCACTGGGTCATCCTTTAGCTTGACAGATTGAACACTGTCATTGTGTCAACTTTGACAGAACCAGCTTCTGGTCTGGAGGTGAGAGAGTACAATAGGCTGGGTTAACAAGCAGCTTAACAGCACACCAACTTTATATGTCACTCAAACTCTCTCGCTGATCTACCACGGGGTCTTTATCAAAACAGCGGAGCCAGCTGCACAAACAGTGAGCCGACGTAGTGAGTTTTGGTCTTGCCCCTGGTTTGATGGCATTGAAAGTGCCAGGATGTGTTAAGACACACAGGCTTTTCTGTGGCACTGGTTCTCCAGGGCTGTCGGATGAGAGATATCACTGGAGGAAGTCACCGCCGTGTGTTGTAATTCTACCACATAAACCACCAGGCCCTCGTTTAATCCTGATCGCTTCAGAGATCAGAGGGAGGAGATGAACACTTCCAGCCGCATTTAAAACGGCTGTCCTCTCCCTGAGATCCCTCATCACATTGATCAGTGTGGAATACAGATTCCATGGGGATTTTGACCAGGTGCTGGCATTCACTTTGAGTGGTTTGTTTTTTGTTTGGAAGATTGTTGCTTCTCATGGTTACGCTAGGACAGGGTAAGGATGCCAGAAAAGACAGCCTGTCTGTCTCTATCCATCTATATTATACTATATTTACAGTGCGTCCCAAAGTTCTCTTTGTTTCTTACCCCTTAAAATATGTCAAGACCCTTTCTGCTACTGTCTATAATTGTCCCCCTTTATGAAATCGGAGAGAGGACTGTGGATTTGTCTCTGTCCGTTCCTTCATACGTTAGTCACACGCGATATCTCAGACAGTACTGAACTGATTTAAAAAATTTAAAAAACGTGGGTGAATGATACATCTTGCCACAGAGATCCGGCACTTACAAAATTACACTGATTCGTCCAAGGCAGGAGCTATAGTAATGAAGTGAACATCATTCGTGAGGGACGACATGTTTATTGTTGTTTTCAAGGGTGCTGCTCATCTCTTATGGTGATGATGATAACTACACTGTAAGAATACATTGCTTTGATAGGGTACTGACATTGTGATATTGGTGCTGATATTTCTACAGGAGTATGGATGGAAGCGAGGAAGCAGGAGAGTTGGACTTCAGTGCCTTGTTGAAGAAAAGGTGAGTGTGAATTATCTCTGATTATTTCAGAACAAAAAGTTGAGTAACATCATTATTTTCCAAATCAGTAAGCTTGTTTCTCTTGGGCATGTTATCTTATTGTGTCCATCTCTCTTTGTCACACCCACCCTCCCCCTCTCCGTTTCTTCACTGGATTTCACTATACAGAGAGTAAGTGACTACTACTAGAGTTTACCCAACAGATTGAATTAATGGACATGATTTCCCAGCTACTTTATCACTAACCTGAATTCAGGTCAGTCTTGCTGCCTACTCACAATGCATCTTGAGTCATTCTGCTAATCTTGAGTCCTCCTTGGTCCCAGACTACTTCTGCCTAGCACACTCACACCCCTCATGCCCTGCAGAAGACTGTCACTTCTACCAAACAAGCTAGAACACATAGAGCAGTACACTGTTAGAAAAAAAAGGTTCCAAAACGGTTCTTTGGCTGTCCCCATAGGAGAACCCTTTTTGGGTCCAGGTAAAACCCTTTTGGATTCCATGTAGAACCCTCTGTGGAAAGGGTTATACATGGAACCCAAAAGGGTTCTTACAAGGGTTCTCTTACGGGGACAGCCAAAGGACCCTTTTAGGTTCTTGATAGCACATTTTTTTCTGCGAGTGCAGGAGATTTAGCACACATCTGAATGCACTAGAAGCTTTTACAACACTTTGTGGTCTGCACCTGTTTCTTCCCTATGAGTGTCACTGCATCATCACAATGAGTCATCACTGACTCTCCTTCCATATCCAGTCACGACTCCACCTGTTTTAAAAGCAATGGTTTATTTCCGCCCCCATCACACACAGACATTGTTCCGTCTCACTCAATCTCTTAATGTCAAACACATCTCCTAGTCTAGTGGATTTCATGCCCTGGCATTTACCTTGATGTCATGAATTGACCTATACTGGCAAACACATTGTTTTAGGATCTCTTGTTTGTTGAAAATGTGAATGTTGTTTTCAAAATTCATAATGCAGTAAAAATTATTTTGATTTGAAGTTCTATATAATTCAGATGAATCTTAATTTATTTTCAAAATTTTACAATAGCTATGTCACTTTTCTGCATGTCTGCAGACCATTGCAGCAGAAATTATATTTGTTGTAGTTATTGCGCTTGTTTGCGGTCTTCATGGGTGGGTTCTAGGGTGCTATAATTCGATTTTGGGTACTGCAATGTATATTTAATGTGTGTATTAATCTGTTTGGTTTGTCTTGTCATGCATGTCGCTTGGGTTCTGCTTCGGAATGAGCGCAGCAGTTGTTTTAAAGGTTCACCAGGTCATCGGTAAGAAACAATTGTTGTCGATGTAATAACATGCTATCTGATTGTTATGTGAAGACTGCAAGGAGTTTTTGAGTGAAACCTGAATGCAAATTTGACTTATAAAATTGTAATGGAAAATTGAAGAAAATGTATAATGAAGATAATGTATAAGTAGGCCTATTGAGCATGAGTAGACCTAACTGTTACTGTGCATGGTCAGTAATGTAGCCTAATGATAATGCTAAGTGATGGCTTCAGACAGTGGCTTACCTTGTCCCCTTGTGCCGTCTTTCTGTGCCAGTGCCTCTAAGTCCCAGGTGAAAAATGAGCCTGATGAGGATGTATGGGAAATCCTCCAGAAGGCTCCAGCCAGTGAGTATGAGAAGATTGCCTTCCAGTATGGCATAACAGACCTGCGTGGGATGTTGAAGAGGCTGAAGAAGATGAAGAAGGAGGAAAAGAAGAGTGAAGGTTGGTATCTCTATCTTTGTGAAACCAACACATATCCTTCAGCTAATACATTATGCATCCTCAGACTGAACCCGACCTAAAATGGACACCGCAAATACCCATTTAGGTACTCATCCCTCCATGGAAGCCTCCATTGTAGAAGCTAGCTACTGTATCTGTATTTACAGCTAAATGTTACCTCTGCAGCACAGGAGGTTGCTGAGGGGAGGACGGCTTATAATAATGGCCAGAACGGAGTGAATTGAATGGCATCAAGCATGGAAGCTATGTGTTTGATGTAGTTGATACCATTCCACTTACTCCGCTCCAGCCATTACCACAAGCCCGTCCTCCCCAATTAAATCGCCACCAACCTCCTGTGCTCTGCAGATAAGTATTGTTAACTATAGGAAAAGTAATTTCTCTCCATGTGTCTGTGTCTCCAAACTCCAGTTTTCCTAAAGAAGCTGGACCCTGCCTACCAGGTAGAAAAAGGGCATAAAATGAAACTATGCATTGATGTGGCCAATGAAGACGTAGATGTAAAATGGCTGAAGAATGGGCAAGAGATTCAATCAACTGGAAGGTAGCCATCAGCGGAGAGGGTTTTCTGAGCTTGCAATCAAATTGAATGAATTACTGATGTATCATCTCTTACAAATGAGTGTACAACACATGCTTATTCAGCAACTCAACAATACAATTAGCTATCTCTCAGATTGCTGTATATGTCATGCTAACGTTTCTCTTCCTTCCCCCCACAACACATGGATGGACTGTGCTGATCTTGCTGCCCTTTCATGAACAGCAAGTAAGTGCTTTCATCATTTCAAGCAGCACATCTGAAATTGTTTTGCTAGGTACCAACAGTACCAAAGAGCTGAAATAAGTTACACAGGAATACGACTTTGTCAACCATTGTAAATATGGAAGCTTTTTGGGGTCTCCACACTGCTGTCTAATCTGAAAACATGATGATGACTGATGTAAAACTGTTATGCTATCAACTAATTTACCAGCTATCTATACAATGTATCATCAACAAGAATACAGTGTTACACAGAAGGCTATTGCGGTTTGAATGTTGTCTATGTCTGTCAAAAAGAAGGGACAATTGAGTGAATAATTGAGTGGATAATGAAGGTTCTTGTCCATCTATCAGGTACATATTTGAGAGTGTTGGCAACAAGCGATACCTCACCATCAACCACTGCTCACTGTCAGATGATGCCACATACACTTGTGTGGTCGGAGATGAGAAGTGCACCACAGAGCTCTTTGTCAAAGGTGCCTGTGAGACAAGCTGAAAGTGGACAATCAACGGTCCAACATCAATGTTTCATTTGTACACCAGTTTGAATGCATTTCACACTGACATTATATTTGTGCCTGGTGGTATAATGGTGGTTCTTACTGTTTCTTTCTCTGTGTGTCTGCAGAGCCTCCTGTCACTATTACAAGTCATCTGGAGGACCAGATGGTCATGAAGGGTGAGCGGGTGGAGTTAGAGTGTGAGGTGTCAGAAGAAGGGGCTACTGTCAAATGGTAAGACGTTCCCTCAACCCACAAATCAAACTCAAACACCATAACTTCCATACCATAGAAGGTGTGAGGAGGTTAACAATGGGTGCCATACCAGACAGGGTCTTAAGATTTACAAAGTGCCAAGTCCCTGACCCAGGACATCAAAAGCATGGTCTGGCATACTGTTCACATTATGTCACTTCACAACAACTCAGAGAGACAGACAATAGATGGCTGTAATAACTAATATGGTGACATAGTGGTACAGTAGGAAATAGCTATGTTTTGTGTTTCCCTTGTTAGAAGTAATCCACATATCAGATCTTGGTTTGATACATTACTCTGGTTGTAAGGATTGAAACAGATGTAGTTTCTGAGTCTGCGCTGCATGGTACAATTTCCTCACATGTCCAGCTGATGGCATTTGTGTCTCTCATGGCATTAACGTGTTAGTCACCCCGAGGCTCTGACTTCCCTGATTGAAAGATAGATGCTGACCTGCCTGCCACAGTGACTCTGCCACGGTGTCTCAGCCACGGTGTCTCTGCCACGGTGACTCTGCCACGGTGTCTCAGCCACGGTGTCTCAGTCACTGTGTCTCTGCCACGGTGTCTCTGCCACGGTGTCTCAGCCACGGTGTCTCTGCCACGGTGACTCTGCCACGGTGTCTCAGCCACGGTGTCTCTGCCACAGTGACTCTGCCATGGTGTCTCAGCCACGGTGTCTCAGTCACTGTGTCTCTGCCACAGTGTCTCTGCCACAGTGTCTCAGTCACAGTATATCTGCCACAGGGCTAGGCTGGATATCATAACATGCAGTAAATTATCAGCCACATGAAAGGTCACACAGAGCTGTTAGCACCTCCCCTGTCCTTTAACTGAACAAGAAAGTAATTGTGAATTATGGTCACCCATCTAAAATACAACAGGGTGATGTTCCTGGAATTTGGTCTAATCATGGGCACAGAAATAAATATCTATCTGCCAGTTCGTTTCTTTGGGAAAACATACAGTATCAGATTGCCATGATACCACTGTTAATACCTGTGTAACAGTGCCTTCATTGGTGAAAATGAAATAGTTGTGGTAAAGTGATGACCATTCAGAAAAGCGACATGTTGAGAACATTTGTAATGCAAAATGGCTGACTTTGTTACATCGACAACTCTGTATCACATTCACTAGATACTGTCTAACATAACCTCAAATCAAAGCTGTTATAGTGACACCTCTGACTGTTTTGTAGAAATGTAGATTAAATTAATCAGACAATAATGGAGAATTTGATACTGCTGGTGCTCATGTGCTGCTCCGTCTATGCAGGGAAAAAGATGGTGTGGAGCTGACAAGGGATGAGTCCTTCAAGTACCGCTTCAAGAAAGATGGCCGCAAGCACGTCCTCATCATTAATGAGGCAACTAAGGAGGACTGTGGCCACTACACAGTTAAAACCAATGGCGGTGAATCTATGTCTGAACTCATGGTGTCGGGTAAGTGCTCACGTCAGACAACAGAACAGAATGAAATACATCTCTGCTCAACAATGTTGAATATGATAGCTAGTATCCTGGGGTCCAACCACCTGCAGTCCATAAAGCATGTCCAGTTTATAGACAGACAAAGTAATCTTTGAACTAGAGTACTGGGCTGAAGATACAAAAAACATTGTGAATCTTCTTCCTCACCCTTCAACGAGACACAGCCTACTCTTGTGTTCCTGTCACTCCAAGCAAGCCCCTGTTCTGCCTAACCTTGAAACATGGCTGCCCACGCCATCAACCATGTTACTATGTCAAGGTTACCGCACAGACACAAGTCTGTCCAAATGCCAGCTAAAGTTAGAAGACATGGCCCATATATTTTATCTGAAGGGTACAGGCTGGCGCAGGTGACCCTCAATTGTCTATCTGTGTCTTTGTCTGTCTCTCTCTGTATGTGTTCTATCTTTCTCTCTTTGTTTGTTCTCTCTCTCTCTCTCTCTCTCTCTCTCTCTCTCTATTCTGTCCTGTCCCGTTGTACTGCATGTTTAATTTGTTCTGTATATCTAATTTGTGCCAATAGGTGTATATTTATAGGGTATTCCAAAAAGGTATTCAGGGAACATGGCAAACTAAAAATGTTGTCCTATTCCAGCGAGTATAGAGAATCAAACCACAGGCGATGTGGTAGAGACGTTGGATGATGACCATTCAATGGAAAAGAACGTAGGAGAAAATCTAAACGAACGTAGGACAAAAATTAAATAACATTAATTTTGATTGAACAACAACCATCAATTAACAATGTCACTTCAGCATTTTCAACTGTGACAGAATCTTAGCCATGTCATTATGACGTCTAAAAACACCCATTCTCCACCATCTCATAACTAAACATCAGTTTATCACCGTTTTACAATCCTAACATGACCGTAAGTGCCCAGTCATTGATGTCAAGAGCTGCAGTATGAAGACATTGGTTTTGCTGTCTTTCAGTTAGACCTGGAATTTTTTTTGAACATTTTGGATGTAGATGTACAGTACCAGTCAAAAGTTTGGACACACCTACTTATTCATGGATTTTTCTTTATTTTTTACAATTGTAGAATAATAGTGAAGACATCAAAACTATGAAATAACACATATGGAATCATATGGAAATATATTTTATATTTGAGATTCTTCAAAGTAGCCACCCTTTGCCTTACCACACTCTTGGCATTCTCTCAACCAGCTTCACCTGGAATGATTTTCCAACAGTCTTGAAGGAGTTCCCACATATGCTGAGCTCTGGTTGGCTGCTTTTCCTTCACTTTGTGGTCCAACTCATCCCAAAACATCTCAATTGGGTTGAGGTCAGGTGATTGTGGAGGCCAGGTCCTCTGATGCAGCACTCCATCACTCTCCTTCTTGGTCAAATAGTATTTTTTGGCTACTACATAATTCCATATGTGTTATTTCATAGTTTTGATTTCTTCACTATTATTCTACAATGTAGAAAATGGTAAAAATAAAGAAAAACCCTTGAATGTGTAGGTGTGTCCAAACTTTTGACTGGTACTGTATATAAACAGACATGTATGTTTGTATATATACAGTTATCAAACCAAATAAAAATCAAATGACATTTTATTTTTCACATAGGCCAAATACAAATACAACCTTATCATGAAATGCTTACTTACGAGCCCTTAACCAACAATGCAGAGTTTTTTTATTTATATTTAGTAAGTAAGACATTTTCTGCTAAATGGACTAAAGGAAAAATAGTAACACAATAACATAACAATAATGAGGCTATATACAAGGGGTACAGGTACTGAGTAAATATGCAGGAGTACGGGTTAGTCGTGTAATTGAGGTAATATATACAGTACATGTAGGTTGGGGTAAAGTGACTACGCATAGATAATAAACAGAGAGTAGCAGCAGCGTATGTGAGGAGTGTGATGGAATATTAATGTATATATGTGTGTGGCGTCAATATGAATGTGTGTTTTCTGTGTGTGTCTGTGTGTGTATTGCAGTGTCAGTGTAGTATGTGCGGGTGTGTGGTTAGAGTCTATTAAGTATATATCGAACCTGTGCAAGAGTCAGTGCAAAAAAAAAAAAAAGAATAAAATAAGGGGGTCAGTGTATATAGTCCAGGTGGCTATTTGATTAACTGTCGAGCAGTCTTATGGCTTGAGGGTAGAAGCTGTTAAGGAGCCTTTTGGTCCTAGACTTAGTGCTTGGGTATCGGTTGCCGTGCGATAGCAGAATGAACTGTGACTTGAGTGGCTGTAGTTTTTTGCCATTTTTAGGGCCTTCCTCTGACACCGCCTGGTATAGAGGTCCTGGATGGCAGGAAGCTGGGCCGTACACACTACCCTCTGTATTGCCTTACGGTCAGATGCCGAGCAGTTGCCATACCAAACGGTGATGCAACCATGCTCTCGATGGTGCAGCTGTAGAATTTTCTGAGGATCTGAGGACCCATGCAAAATCTTTGCAGTCTCCTGGCATTATCGTGCCCCCTAGGCATTATCGTGCTCTCTTCAAGACTGTCTTGGTGTATCTGGACCATGATAGTTTCTTAGTGATGTGGACACCAAGGAACTTGAAGCTCTCGATCTGCTCCACTACAACCCTGTCGATGTGAGTGGGGGAGTGCTTGGCCCTTCTTTCCTATAGTTCACAATCAGCTCCTTTGTTTTGCTCTGGTTGAGGGAGAGGTTGTTGTCCTGCCACCACACTGCCAGGTCTCTGACCTCCTCTCTGGTTCGTCGTTGGTGATCAGGCCTACTACTGTTGTGTCATCGGCAAACTTAATGATGGTGTTGGAGTCGTGTATGGCCACGCAGTCGTGGGTGAACAGGGAGTACAGGAGGGGACTAAGCACAAACCCCTGAATACACAAGTATCTTGTGTGTATTATTTTATTGTGTGTTGCTCAGCGGTTGTTGCTCGTAGTTGAATTTAAAGATGATATCTGGCCCAGCTCGCAACTATAGTTTATCTGGGCCCCATCAAAATTTAGCCATTGCCAAGAATTACCAGCTGCCAATCCCATTATGCTCTAGGTAGCAGCTTTTCATTGCTCCTGTCAGCTAACTTCATTCTGCCGTAACCTTCACTAGGAGTGGAGTAGTTTACATTGATCATTGCGGACACTACCTGTCCACTACCCTTAACTGTCTCATACTCTCTCTTATGTTGATAGACTTTGAGCTTGCAGCCTTCATTGATGTCTAAAAGTATTAGTTTCCTGTGTGGATCAGATGCCCTATCCTCTATGCATCTGGTGTTGTCATATACTGTATATATACTGTATATCCATGTCACTTAGGATCCCCTAGTAAAAGTCCCCCAGAAAAACCTAGGATCATAATGAACACACCCCATATTCTGAAATACTTCATATACTACATACATTGTGAATCATCTCTGACCTCTGACTTCTGACCCTTTAGAGAAGGAACTGGAGGTGTACCAAAACATTGCTGACCTCACGGTGAAGGCAAAGGATGAGGCTGTGTTTAAGTGTGAGGTCTCAGATGAGACTGTGAAGGGTATCTGGTACAAGAACGGAGTGGAAGTGAAGGCCGATGCCAGGACCAATATTACACACATTGGCAGGTGAGAATGGTATCCATACTGTTGTACTGGGTAGCGTCAAAATGTTTGTTGAGTAGTTGGACAAATATTTGTGAAAATTATGTCTCACTGAAGGATCCACAAACTCACTATCGATGATGTCAAACCTGAGGACCAGGGTGACTACACCTTTGTTCCAGAGGGATACGCATTCAACCTCTCAGCCAAACTCAACTTCCTGGGTACTTTTACAATTACACCATGTCATGTGCCCCTGCATTTCATAATGATCCTTTTCATTTTATGAATTCATTGCGTATTTGTCTGCTTTTCAGAGGTCAAGATCGATTATGTCCCTCGACAAGGTATACCATGGTTTATTCTTCATCCTCGTAGCCTCTTATTTAATTGAAAATATTATACATCTTGGATTGCTGGATTAAGAATACATTTACATATGTTGCATATCCATCATTCTTTATTCCTGAAGATCCTCCAAAGATCCACCTGGACTGCATGGGTCACACGGCCGACTCCACCATAATGGTGGTGGCTGGGAACAAGCTGCGACTGGACGTGCCCATCACTGGAGACCCAGCGCCTACTGTGGTCTGGACAAAGGGAGAAAAGGTAAAGTTGCTGGTTTTCCTGCCACGCAGGCTAGCACATAGCCTCTATTCCAATCTTGGTAGGCCAGAACCAAATCTTGTGTGAACGCTGGCCTCTGGCCAGTGGATGTTTAGGGGAGACTACCTCAGTTCCAATGACTGTACAGATGTTCAGGTAAGGCTTGCTGTGAGAAGACTGAACCATGTTGTTTTGTCTGCCCCGTTAGTAAGTCATAAGCTGTCTGATACTTTGTATGTTCACTCATACAATTAACTCTTCCACTACCATGTACTGTAGACTAGCTTAATTATTCATGTTTCTTTCCTTGTTTTTTTCAATATCAACTATGGTGTTTAGCTTGTTTTCCACTTTCAACTATGTGGTTTCCCATGTTCTCAATTGTCAAACGTTTTAATTTATGTCTTAGCTAATTGTCCCACTTTCATGGTGAGAGGGTCCCTTCCTCACCCATCCCAACAGGTAGGAGGTCTGCAGGTGATCACATGACCTAAATGCCCTCAGGTGACTGGTTGATTGCTGGGAACGGGAGGTTAGTTGGTGAGAAGGGGGAGACAAGAGGGGAATACCCTCTGGCCTCCTCTTCAGCACCCTTACTGCTTTGCTCTGCTCATGTAGGCTGGCTCTGAGGTGGCGGCAGAAACATGGAGCATCAAGGATGGGGATGTGAGTGTGGCCCTAAACACCAACGCTGAGACCTGTGCATGTCTCTTTTCAATCTCTATTACTACTTTCTCTCCATAGCACCTGGGTTCCAAAAAATGCATCTCTTTCCCCTGTATATGTGTTTGTGCATTTGTGTCAGTCTCATGCTGTCCTTTCTCTTCTGGCATCCCTGTTACTTTTTATTCCTCATGCTCTCACACACTGTTCATTTCAAAACATCAAGGATTTTATTTTGTCTGTGCCAATAGAAGCCTGGGTGGCAACATGTTGCCTGATAACTTACCACAGCATTCAATGCTAATTAAACAATGCATGCAGTTTCATACTTCATGACGATCAGGTAAGAGCATGTTCAAAATCTTCTGCTGAAATGAAAGACATTGAAGGGGTGACACCATGGCAGAACAGTAAGTATTATAGCTGCTTCTGCATGAACATTTCAGCTGAGTCTATGAGTAAACCTCCCAGTGTGGTTGGTTTTCATGCCAAAAAGCATGACCAGGTAAATCCTTTCCAGCCAATGTGTCTTGGAAAGTGTATTTCATCCTTTTTTGGCTTTGACAATAAACAGTATCATCAAGGGTGTGTTCACTACAACAGACCGGAAGCAAGCAAGCCGAAACAAGGAAGGACCTACCTGAATTTGTCCATTAAGAAACTCTCGTTTGCAACGGTGTGCACTAATGAATACACCCCAGATCAGATGATATAAACGGTTGCATTACGAATTGGAATTGATCCCTTAAGTTCAGCTGAATGAGAATGACTCCACTAATGATCTGCTGTCCTGATGAGTCAGGTGATGACAGAGGGAGATGGAAGGCTCCACGTGGAGAGCACCAAGGGACACTGTATCTTCACTATTGAGGGAGCGGATAAACAGGACGAGGGCCTCTACTCTGTGATTGTGCGGAACCCTGCTGGGGAGGACAAAGCTGACATTAACGTCAAAGTTGTTGGTAAGATACAACAACTGCCCACAAGGATTTTTGTTGATACATTTTTCATTCTGTCATTAGTCAAAGAGATGAGAGAAATTAGTTTAATCAGGTTGTGCCTTGCTTATCCTGTATTTTACACTATATTTTGGGAACTTGGGACAAAGGTTCTATCTGCATTTTTGTCCAAATGTAGTTATTGTCATAGCCTTGTTCTGTTCAATGTTCTCTGCCTATGTAGTACTCTAAATACCCCAATTCATTTTGTTAAGTTCAAAAGAATACTAGATAAAAATTGCAGACACTATTCAAACCAATGATGGTTTGAAACTTTAAAGCCAATTATCTCAGAATCATCCTTTTGCAGATAGAACCTTATAGTCCCAAGTCATCTTATTCATGTTTTTTTATGGCCTTTTCTTTTCCTCAGATGCGCCAGACCCTCCCTCGGCCCCAAGGATCCTCAGTGTTGGAGAGGACTCCTGCGTTGTCCAGTGGGACCCCCCTAAGTCAGATGGTGGCAACCCGATCATTGGTGAGGATATACAGTAGCGTGCATAATGTCTTATCAGATCTTATGTTCAGGCATACACAATGCTCACTTGTTTACAGCGAACATGTACAGAGAAAATATGAGTAGTTTGATTGTAGTATACTGATAGGTACAGTCACATGTCTATCAGTGGAGGCTCCTGGGATGACGGCTCATTAATAATGGCTGGAACGGAACTGAACGAATGGAATGGCATCAGACACATGGAAACCATATGTTTGATGTATTTGACACCATTCCACTGCAGCCATTAAGGTGCCACCAACCTCCTGTGATGTATACAGTAACAATGTTTGACTTTTTCTTCCCAGGCTATGTGCTGGAGAGGAAGAAGAAGAAGAGCTACAGGTGGATGAGGCTGAACTTTGACCCCTACACGGATACTACCTATGAGGCCAAGAGGATGATAGAGGGTGTGGAATATGAGATGCGTGTCTATGCAGTGAACGCCATTGGCATGTCATGTCACAGCGCTGCCTCACAACCTTTCATCCCAGTGGGTGAGTTCCCCTCCTTGTGATTTTCCTTTATATACATCTATGAAATTGAACTTCCCTGTTTGAGGGATGGGGAAATACATTTTGTTCCATGTAGCGCCTCGTACAATCAGGTCATTCAAAATGCGAACAGATATGTGTCTGCTTGTTGGTGTAAACTTTGGGCGGTGGATGGTCATCGTAGAGGCATGTGCTCTCCCTTGGGTGGTCACACTGGACAGTCAGTCACTCGCCAGTCATATGATTATGTTTACATGCACATCAATAATTCAATATTAAACTGATTATGACAATAGGCAGATTATGCAATAGTCACGTAAACACCTTACTCTGATTATCTTAATCGGCGTAAGGTCAAAATCGAAGTAAACGAGCAGCAATTAAAACACCAGGTTTTCTAAGCAATCTTTTGCATTATTAGGACATGTGTAAACGGCTTAATCGGAGTTCCAGCAGTGCATTTGATCTGCACTTGTGACAGCACCAGCAGCACAAGCTTTCCTCTTATGTGCGAGGGAAGTTACCACAAGAGGGCACAGTGGTCTGAAAGTATGTATTTTTACAATGCAATCATGTATTATGCCAAATCAATTAAATTAATCCATTACTTATGAGAAGCAATTCACCTCACATACTGTAACCTACTGTAACAGTGTGAGCTAGCACATCTAGATGTCACCATCGCTGTCTTCCATCTCCCTGTCATAAATGAGCCAAGGAGCAGCGTGCATGTAATTCCACATCTTTAATAAAGTGAAACCTTCACAAAAAAACAGGTAAACAGATACCGAATGTGACGCAACCGTGGCGCACACAAACACTCACAGAAAATAAATTACCCACAAACACAGGTGGGAAAAAGGCTACCTAAGTATGTTTCCCAATCAGAGACAAAGATAGACAGCTGCCTCTGATTGTGATCCATACCAGGCCAAAAACAAAGAAATAGAAAACATAGAATGCCCACCCAAATCACACCCTGACCTAACCAAATAGAGAAATAAAAAGGCTCTCTAAGGTCAGGGCGTGACACTAGATGAATAATGCAGAGAAGTAATGAGCTGTGTCTGTGGAAAAACTGAAAGTATGCATCTAAGAAATAGTTTTCACATACAAACTGTATATGTCTGAACTCAGAATCAAGTAGGCTTCCCAAAAATAACATGGTTGCTGTGGTAGAAAGTTTACTTTGATTGGTGATTTTCTGCATTAATCAAAGTCCCATCAGGTAGCCTGATTTCAGATGTGTCCATGTAAACAGGATTATTAGGAAAATCGTTATTTTTGCATTGCATGTAAATGTTTTTATCAAACTATTATATTCATCTGATCAATCCCCAAGCTGACAAGGTACAAATCTGTCGTTCTGCCCCTGAACAGGAAGTTAACCCACTGTTCCTAGGCCGTCATTGAAAATAAGAATTTGTTCTTAACTGACTTGCCTAGTGAAATAAAGGTAAAATAAAAAAAATATTTAAAAAATCACAATAATCGTA
This sequence comes from Oncorhynchus tshawytscha, assembly GCF_018296145.1. NCBI lineage: Eukaryota > Metazoa > Chordata > Actinopteri > Salmoniformes > Salmonidae > Oncorhynchus > Oncorhynchus tshawytscha. Next base: position 68,608,071 of record NC_056432.1, read on the forward strand.
TTATTGTCCATGTATTGTCACACTGTCACATCAACACAACTTTTGTCCTGGCAGAGATTAGTGATGTGAGCTGACCACGGAACATAAACAGAGCATAAAAACAGAAGAAACAACCCCATTGTTCTGACTGCAGCTACATACCTGTATTCTCTGAATATAATGTTGATATTACTTCCTTAATAATACAGTTGCGCTAATATGTCACAAAATTCCCAATTTGATGTATCAAATTGTATGTATTTTTTTACATGATTTTAATTGGAAATGTACAAAACTATTTCCATCCTAAAGTATTTGGATTACCCATATACATATTTTCAGTGGCAGTGTGTTTGATTGATGTCAGTGCTGTCTATCACTACAGTGAATTGTCTTGGGGGTTTGGCTACTGAGAGTTAAGTTTACATATCCCCTAAGCCATGTAAGGTCTGCTATGCAATCACAACGGGCACCTGTAACCACTCAACAACAACACATGGTCATCTTGACATTTGGTTCCCATGGCATGCTGACTTGTGCTTGTAGGGAAAACATGTTTGGGAAGACACTGTCTAAAATAAGACTGGAGGAGGTGTCTTCAAGACAGAAATCAGTGTCTAGTGGAATTATGGGGCTCTCTTTGCTGTGTCTCTTATTCTTTTACCTTGGGCCCCCCTCTACTTTCTCCTCCTTCTCGGGGATGTGAGTGTGAACATCGAGGTATCTGGACGGACCCATCTCTTGTAAGACAGCTGATTAGGAAACTATCTGTGGCATCCCCCTCTATAAATAATGGCATGTAAGCGTGCGGCGGAGCTGGGACCAGCTGCTTAGAACACAGGGGCTAGCTGCTACTGTTGAGGCTGCTCTGGGAGGACATTGACCCAGCTGAACTGCTGCTGTCGAGTGCTATCACTGAGATAGAACAGATCGAGAGAGAGGAGCAGCAGCAGAGTAGATTGAGGCGTGTGGGAGACAAGGAACAGGAGGAGTACGACAAGCTCACTTCGAAGGGCACTATCTTAATCTTATTCAAGGATGACCAAGCCAATGCTGCCAAAGACGGCCGAGAAGAAGCCGCCAGCGGAGGAAGTTCCAGTGGATGGTGCAGCAAAGGCACCGACAGAGGGGGAGGCCAAGCCAGACGCAGCAGCAGTACCTCCTCCAGAGGAACAAGCCCCAGATCTAGCACCAGAGACCCCTGTTGAGCCAGCAGCATCCGCAACAGAGCCAGTCCCAGCAGAAGGAGCCCCATCTCCGGCACCCCCAGCTGAGGATGGGGCCTCTACGGCAGAAGGAGACCCACCAGCCGATAGAGCCCCCCCTGCAGAGGGTGACCCAGCAGAGCCTGCCCCGGCACCAGAGCCCGTACCAGAGTTGGAACCTCCTAGGAGTAGGCATTGATTTATTTTCCTCTAAGCTAGGGTCAACTTTTAGGGGCATGGTTTGTGCTGTAATAAATACTGGGATTTCTTTAATGATAATGATGATAATAAGATAGAAGGTAAACCCTGGATGTGGTTTCTGTGGTTCTGTTCTCCTTTTTACTGTTATTGTAAGGGGCAATGTAAGTAGGAATGGACAGTGCCACCTTCATTGGTAAATCAGAGATGTTTGTTGTATGTTTTGTCTCACAGGCGCAAAAGAGAAGAAAAGTTTTCTACTAACAGACTTTCCTGTGTTGTTGTTTGTGTGTTGGCTAATAAAATGAAAAGGATGTTTATCAAAGTATTGTTTGCTGTGTTCCTGTACTGCCTGTAGACGCCGGTTGGTCTTTCCCATTCAGTCTGGCCCTTTAAACACAGACTGACCTCTGACCTCTACTACATGCCTACATGGCTCCCCTGTCTGGTTAACCTGTGACATGGGACCATGGGCTCAGGGCCCGGGGGAAAGGCAACTCTGTAACTCAACTCTGTAACTCTGATGGCTGTCAGCTTGAGCTTATTTTAGGCTGTTTTTGCAGGATGTCTCTATGTGCTAATGTGTTGTTACATGCAAACTGTTTATGTGGTACAAATCAGCTATGACAGGATAAATTACAAATAACCTCAGTTCTCTCTGGTGATATTAGGAGGATTATTCATGAAATACATCTTTAGACTTATGGATGTAAACAAAAAATGAGTAAGATACTCTCTATTTGTTTCTCCATTGTTATTTACCAATTTTCTAAGAAAAATGGTGAGATAAACATGACATTAAGATTTATAGGGACTGAATGGTTTCCATAGTAGCATTGATGCAGCTAGTCTAGTATTGCAGCCTTGTCTCATAGACTAGACGTAACATAGTAAAGGTAAATCCAGAAAACTAATATTAGTATGATATGTCACGTTTGGTATGGTTACCACAGGAGGTTGGTGGCACCTTAATTGGGGAGGACGGGCTCATGGCTGGAGCGGAATAATTGGAATGGTATCAAACACATCAAACACTTGGTTTCCATGTGTTTGATGCCATTCCATTTACTCTGTTCTGGCCATATTATGAGCCGGCCTCCCCTCAGCAACCTCCACTGATGGTTACATAAGACAGACGGTTACTTAACTTCTTGGTGACAGAGGGGCAGTATTGAGTAGCTTGGATGAATAAGGTGTCCCAGTTGCTAATGAATGCATATTATTAGTAGTATTGGATAAAAAACACTCTGAAGTATCTAAAACTCTTTGAATGATGTTTGTGAGTATAACAGAACTCATATGGCAGGCGAAATCCTGATAAAAAATCCAACCAGGAAGTGGGAAATCTGAGGTTGGTCGATTTTCAACTCATTCCCTATTGAAGATACAATGGGATATTGGTCATGTTGCACTTCCTAAGGCTTCCACTAGATGTCAACAGTTTTTAGAACTTTGTTTGAGGCTTTTACTGTGAAGTAGGGGGCGAATGAGAGGGGAATGAGTCAGAGGTCTGGCAGAATGCTTTGAGCTCGTGACGCGCGGTCATGTAAGAGGTAGCTCGCGTTGCATTGCTTTTCTACAGACAAAGGAATTCTCCGGTTGGAACATTATTGAAGATTTATGTTAAAAACATCCTAAAGATTGATTCTATACTTAGTTTGACATGTTTCTACGGACTGTAATGGAACTTTTTGGACTTTTCGTCCGACCTTTTGGCTGGACTTGCACACGCGTTTGGATTTGTTTACAAAACGCCCTAACAAAGGAAGATATTTGAACATAAATTATGAACTTTATCGAACAAATCAAACATTTATTGTGGAACTGGGATTCCTGGGAGTGCATTCTGATGAAGATCATCAAAGGTAAGTGAATATTTATAATGCTATTTCTGACTAATGTTGACTACACAACATGGCGGATATCTCTGGTTTGGTTTTTGAGCGCCTTACTCAGATTATTGCATGGTGTGCTTTCTTTCTGTAAAGTTTTTAAAAAATCTGACACAGCGGTTGCATTAAGGAGGAGTTTATCTAAAGTTCCATGTATAATAGTTGTATCTTTTATCAATGTTTATTATGAGTATTTCTGTGAATTGATGTGGCTCTCTGCAAAATCACTGCATGTTTTGGAACTACTGAACATAACACACCAATGTAAAATGAGATATTTGGATATAAATATGGACTTTAACGAACAACCACAACCTTAACCCCTTTAGCTAACCCTTCCCCTGATCTAACCCTTTACCCTAACTCATAAACTCTAGCCTAGCTAAGGTTAGCCAGGTAGCTAACGTTAACCCCCCAGCCACCTAGCTAGAATTTCTAACATATCATACCTTTTGCAAATTCGTAATATATTGTATGTGTTGCAAATTCGTAACACATTGTTCGTTTTAGATATTCGTAACATATAATACGAATTGTAATTCGTAAACATGTTATACAAAAAGGGTTATGGACATCACAAATGAATACGTACCATCCTAAATGGAGTGGCTCGTAATTGCATACAGAATAATATAAAATGCTCTAAGACCAGGTTGAGTATTGATGAAAGCTCTGTCATGCATTTTTTATTTAACCAGGCAAGTCAGTTAAGAAAATATTCTTATTTACAATGACAGCCTACATCAGCCAAACCCGGACGACGCTGGGCCAATTGTGTGCCTCTCTATGGGACTCCCAATCACAGCCGGTTGTGATACAGCCTGGATTCGAACCAGGGTGTCTGTAGTGACACCTCAAGCACTGAGATGCAGTGCCTTAGACCGCTGCACCACTCGGGAGCCTGCAAGGTCCATACTTAATCTCCAATGTGCTAGCTCCATGTCAGCTAGCCTGCAGGGGAGCTTAACACATGGGTTGTGGTAAGGTTGGAGATAATGTATTTCAGGAAGTGATGCTTCTATTGGAGGACCCTAGTTTACAAGGCTGTTACCAGTAGCAACACACTTTATCTGCAGCTAAGTTAAACTGTCTTCAGTGACAGGTAGCAGTAAATCCACAATAAAAATATCCTGCATTGACAACTGCTAACACTGAAATGTTTCCTTCTCTATTTTTCAATATGTCTTTTTTACAGTCACATACTGTGACATCGGTGACATAACATATGGAAATATTGATGTATTTTTTCTTGACATTGATTTCTTATTTAGACTAGAATAATGTTGCTGAAATCCCTCTCTCTCTCTCTCTCTAAGCCCCAACCAGTGAGCCCATCGGCCTGTGCGTGGATGACATCAGTGACACTACCATCTCACTGAAGTGGAGAACCCCGGAGCATCTGGGTTCGTCTGAGCTGGATGGCTATGGGGTCGAGTACTGCAAGGAGGGCTGTGAGTACTGCATTCAATATTTTGAATCCTGACACACACACTCACACAATTTCTGGGTAGATAAGGAGGAGGATGGCATGAAAGCTGTTGAAGAGAGTATTTCAGTTAGAAACACACTATTTGAAAAACAACCTAACAATATAGAAAAACTGTCAAATAAATCCAAATGCAGCAACATTTCAGAGAGCATTGCCTGTTTAATTTTTTTAAATCTTGACCCTCTTACATAAAACGACATCCTCTATAATGCTAGCTGTATCACACTTTCCATGATGAGCCATTATCTAAAAAGCTTTGGTTTTAGTCTGACAACATCAAAGGCCTAAGTTGTCAAGAGTGGTTTGAGCCAGGGACCATTAGCACAACGCGTAGGTAATTAAATCAATCCCTCCAGGGCTGGCTATGCTGGCCAGCTGCACGTCAATGTTCTAACTCAATCCATGCAGGCAGCCCTAGTTGTGATGACATATAGGGATGGGGCACTGAGCCTTCTTCGGATGTTGCATTTTGACACGTCTGTCTGGCCGTCTCTTGCCCACAGCTGATGAATGGGTGCCAGCTTTCGAGGGTCTGACAGAGAGGACATCTGTGATCATCCGGGACCTGCCAACCGGGGAGAAGATGCAGTTCCGTGTCAGAGCCTACAACATGGCAGGGCCCAGTGCACCTACCTCCCTAGCACAGGCTGTCACTATCCGCGAGATCATGCGTAAGCATTCCCCCATGATTGCCTAAAACGAATACAAATTTTAAATTATACCCTCTCTCCCATACAATGAGCATGAAGTCATAACATGTACAAGACATAAATAAAAAAAATTACCAGGGAAGTTCCTAAAACACTTGCACTGTAAGAGTAAGACATCATCAGATTGTTCAAAACCCAAAGGTTGTAATGGAAAGTATGTGAGGTGTCCTGCTGTTGTCTCCTCTCTCCTATTTCTCTACAGTTTGAGATTTTTAGCTGATGAGGCTTGAAGTTAGCCTCCACTACCCTACATGGATCTCAGGGCTCACAGATCATGTTTGGGAACATACATACATTGCCAAGGTCATCAGCTATTTCGCTCTCAGCACCTAACAGATTAGTTGTGAGGTGTATTTTGAGTTCTCAGATGTACACTGAAGCCCCCGGCCTTTGCACTTGCTGACAGGATGATATTATCACTAAGTGCTGATTGGCAGTGAGGAAATTTCACGGTAACAGTGACACTGAGACTCAGATTTTTCACTTTAAAATGTATGTCAAACAAAAACCAATGATTGCAAAGTTAAACAAACCATACAACTCTATGCATAATGACTACGTTTAACATTTTCCATTGAAAGTGTTACAAAAAACACATTTACTTGTAGAACAGTGCAGATGCAAAGTTTGGCAAAAGAATGGTGGCACAAACTTTCATTCTGTTACCAAACTTTGCATCTGCACTGTTATTCAAGTAAATGTGTTTTTGTAACATTTTCTGTGGAAATTGTTAAAAGTAGTTCCTGTGCATAGAGTTGTATGGTTGTTTTAATTCTCCAATTATTGGTTTTTGATTGACATACATGTTAAAGTGAAAGTCTGTGTCACCGTTACCGTGGAATTGCACTGAAAAGCACTTGATGTTGTCAACTCAGCTTATTACTACCGCACAGGCGGTTGGTCAATGTACATGAGCAGTAACTCATTGGATCAGTAATGGTGCCATCAAGCTAAACGTGATAGTTGAAAGGTATTGTAATGAAACAGAAGGGAGCAGGTCTCGAACCCTCGACCTTCGAGCCCGAGGTCCGGCGCGCTATCGACTGTGCTGCAAAAGCATGCTCATGCGGTAGAGTCGATTTCCGCGCTTATAAACCCAGGGTCGTTACAGTATTGTGGTACTCCCAGTCTCAGGGAAAAGTCTGAGCCATGAACCAATTTCTAGGGTTGGGCGGTATGTATATTTTCATACCATTCCTGTACCATAGAGGGGTATACGGTCTTACTGGCAGTGCACACAATGGCCGGTATTTTTTCCCCCAAAAAAAATCTCACAGCGGACACTAGCTAAATGCTAACAAGCGAACATAAACTAATTGCAAGAACAGACAACCGAGCTCATAAAGTTAGAAAACTACAGTATCTGAAAAGGCTAATCAGTTTGCTGCAGCACAAAGAAATGTTTGGCAGCCAGGATTTTTATCCAGGGGGGGATTTGATTGTTTCTGCCATAACCAAGAAGCTTGATCTTGCGAGCTAGCCACTAAGTTAGGAAGTTAGCAAACCAAATGCATAGCTGGAGCCCTGAGCTGGAGATAATTTATTTGGCACATCTTAGATAGTGAAAACGTATAGTTATAAGCAGTGGCATAGCACACACCCCCGAGAGGCGGGTAGGCCCCGAGCTTTAGGGTACTGATGGCATTGGCATCATTTCAGGTAAACTGAGGGTAGGCTATAGCAAAGTGACTTTATTTAATTCTATTTTCTGCATTCCTACACAATTTAAAAATGTCTAAAATGCTGTACAGAGAACAGCAAAAACAAGCAATTGACAACAATTGACTCCAGTCATTATCACCTTGGCTGCTATACCTTCATTCACCTCAGTTGATAAGGGACATAAATAACATTCTTCATCAACATATCTTACATCAATTAGCTGCTACGCATTAGCTCAGCACCGGAATTTAAAACTCGAGTTTAGTTTCAAGTCAAACAGCTGTAACCTAGTCAATTACAGCCATCTTCCACCTCTGCACTGTTTTGAGAGGAAAGTTGGGCTGTTCACAGCAGTCAGGCAAACAGTCCTCCCGCCCACTCCGAGGTGTCTGCATGGTCCTAAAGCCAGCCCAAATTGACACCCCTGATTGACAGTATTGAGAATACGGTATACCGCCCAAGCCTACCACTTTCCCCGCACACGCACACCACAAAACTGTACCCAAAAAACTTTTATTCATTGACATCTTATGACATTTTTGTTAACAGAGAAACCCAAAATCTGGATTCCTAGAAATCTCCGCCAGACCCTCATCAAGAAAGTGGAGGAGACAATCAACCTTGTGATCCCTTTCCAGGTATGGGGTAGAGTACACCCTTCACACTCTATAGGATGAATGTACTGTATATATTCTGGTGCCCTTGCCCATAAGAGAAATATGATGAATGAAATTGCTATTTCATTTTCTTTGGTGCACGTTGAGTTATGGAATGGTGCTACCGACATGAAAAAATATTACAGTTTACTATGGAATACTATTCCTACCTATCTATAGGTTTTGGAAAATTTGCTCTTTTAGTATTTGTCCAGTAGGTTTCCTCAAGGAGAAAGCTCCCATTTGTATGTCAAAAATAATACAGCAAAATTACTGCAAAAACACAACAGTAAATAATACAGTATACTACAGTCTGCAAAAATACTACAGTAAATCACGCTATGTCTCTTTATTCCTTTCTGCTTTTCCCTCAAGACAATAAATACATACAGCTTCAGTTTTGAAACTGTATCCTAGTAACACATGCAATTGACAGACTGATAACTGATACAGACATGATTATCTTAAGCAGCTCATAGTGAGTAACTGCTGAAAATCACAAGCCAAGGAGTCTGGGCCACCGCCAAATGTACCACCATCTACTGTATTCATTAGGAACATTTATCTAGGTTCAAATCTGCCATACAAATATCTGAACAATATCATATTTCAAATGTCTTGGTCTGGAGATGTACTGAAATCATCATCACCCCTGGAACTGTAATGATTATTTAGTAAACGTAGGTTACTGAGGAAAACCAATATTTCACACATATTAACTTACTTGTACTGTAGTCCTCCAGAATCTGGTTTGGTCTTTCTAAAAAATATTAGAATGTTTATATTATTATTTTTTATTTTAGGGCAAGCCTAGGCCTGTGATCACCTGGAGTAAAGATGGGGAGTATCTGAACCCGAAGCAGGTCAGCGTCCGAAACAGCGACACCGACACAATCCTGTTCATCCGCAAGTCAGAGAGGAAGGACTCTGGGAAGTATGAAGTCAAGCTGCAGATTGAGAATGTTGAGGACACAGCCAGCATCTCAATTCAAATAGTCGGTGAGGACTCCTCACAACTCTAATGGTTTTGAATATAAATGGTTTATGATTGATCAGTGGCACTATCAGTTCACTCAGAATGGGTTTATGCTGTATCTGAGTTAACTATGAAACTGACACGTTCCGCAAGTGACACATCCCGCAAGCTGGTCCCATTATCGTTGGATATTGAAACAAAACCACACCTGTCCCTAAGATAACACGTAAACAATATTCTACGTGTACCCACCGTGTGGTTTACCTTTCTCTGTGAATGATTGGATTGGAGTTTAAGGTAAAGTTATGGTACAGTATGTTGACTCGATAAATGTGATTTCTTATCTTTAGATTTGCCTGGGTCTCCAGAGAAACTGAAGATCATGGATGTTTGGGGCTTCAATGTGGCTCTGGAGTGGAAGCCACCCAAGGACAATGGAAATTGTGAAATAACCGGCTACATGGTTCAGAAGGCTGACAAGAAGACCATGGTGAGAGTCAATGTGCTGGGCAGTGTCTAACATGAAAATGTTCTCTTCATCAATTTGAGCAAGAGGTTCATATACGACAGAAAACTAGCAATTAATATTGGTCAGACAATATTGAATGAGTAAAGTTATACACTGCCCCTCCCATGGCAGGTTCAGGAAAGCATTATCTATATTATAAATTATGATTAGGCTAATATTTATTTTCTAACTGACACACAGAGGTCATCCCAGTGTGTGTGTGAGAGAGGGCGAGCTGCCTGATAATTAGCTGTTAGTTCTCTGGCTGGGCTCAGAGTGAACTATGCCAAGCTCTGAGTGCCAAGGCAAGGTAGCTAAGCTCTCTGACACACGGCCATAATTGACTCATGTATGTACACTATGTGAGGGGAAGAATGCTACATGGTCACCGAGGGGTATTTTACCCTCCCTTGTGACACACAGTCAGCCACAGCTAGGCAGAGAGCCTTTGTGGGCAAGGAAAACTGCATGCTGGGCCTGTTTGTTTGAGCTCCAACTGCCTCCTTCCACCACCCCAAGCAGCCACCCAGAGCACAGCAAGCCAAGCACGCCCTGTTTTTAGCCCCTAGCTTTGGCCTTATACTGGACATGGCTTGTCTGTGTAGTGATGGAAACCCAATGTACCTCTGAGCTGCAAGGTTAGTGGCTAAATAAAAAGCTCCCTGTTCAGGTTTCACACAAGTCATTATTAGACCCAATTAATTTCCTACATCTCACTATGGCAGGCTGTGAGATAAGAGATTATCATGTTACAAAGAACAATATCTCATTTGGATATCGGAGATGCCCCATTACTAAATATAACACAGTTGGGCCCCTTTGTTTGGCAAACATTCAATGGAGTTGGCATGCATTCTCATTCTCTCAAGACACATTACACTGACATTGTGGTTGAGTTGTTCTGTAGTATTTTGGTAGCCCTAAAATATTGTCTCACTTAAAAATGAAGAGTTTGACTAAAATATGGTTGGTTTTCAGGAATGGTACACTGTCTATGAGCTATATAGGCGAACTAACTGTGTGGTGGCTGATCTCATCATGGGGAATGAATACATCTTCCGTATCTACGCTGTGAACATGGTAGGCCTCAGCCTAGAGCCCTGCTTCTCAGCAGACAGTGCCTACATCCAGAAAACAGGTGGGCTCCCATACCTGATGCACCGTTCACGACAGTAATACCACCCTGACATCATAACTATAAACAAACAATAGCTATACATTTATGTATGTAGGAGCAGCATTCATATGAAATTAATTTTTAAAAAACATCCCCTACTGCCACCTGTGTAAAAACCCATAAACTTTCTGAATAAAGGTGAGCACTGCATCTGTTCATCTGTTCATCAGGTTTCGAATACAAGCCTCCAACCTACAAGGAGCATGACTTTTCCGAGGCGCCTAAGTTCACACACCCTCTAGTGAGCCGTTCAGTCATAGCAGGCTACAACGCCACCCTCAGCTGCTCTGTCAGAGGCATCCCCAAGGTGAGGTGTCCCTATACAGGCGAGAATGACAGAGACAAAGGCTATGCTGCTAACCATGAATGATATAGTGATTTATCACCATCAGAATGACCATCAAATCAGCACGACTATTACATTATCATCATGTCTGCTACTAATACTGTAGGGGGATGTCAAGTATGTCCTGACCAGTAAAACAGTCAAAACTATGAGCCTTAGTTATAGCAGATAGACATTTTTTCATTTTTTTTGCCACATGCATTACTTTAGGCACATCTAGTTCACATTGTAACCTCTCTCTCTCAGCCCAAAGTGACATGGTACAAAAACAAGATGGACATCTCCAACGAGGCCAAGTACCGTATGTTCAGTAAGCAGGGCGTACTCACCCTGGAGATCCGCAAGCCCTGCTCATTTGACGGGGGAGTGTACATGTGCAAAGCAGTCAACGCCAGTGGAGAAGATGTAGTGGAGTGCAAGCTAGAGATTCGCCGTAAGTATCCCTAACACTACTCACTTTTTCTCTGCTGGTGAGCTCCTTAACACACCTGGCCTGCCAACCAACTGCAAAATCCATTGTCAATCTTGTATGCTCAGTGGCTAGTTTATTAGATACACCACCCTGTTTACAAAAATGGTTCGCTCCTACAGACAATTAATCATGTGGCTGTGGCTTGTTATATAAAGCAGGCAGACAGGCATCAAGGCATCCAGTTACTGTTGGATTGAACGTAAGAATGGGCAAAATGAGTGACCTAAGTGACTTTGAGCGTGGTATGATCGTCGGTGCCAGGTGCGTTCCAGTATCTCAGAAATGGCTGGCCTCCTGGGCTTTTCACGCACAACAGTGTCTAGGGGTCACCAAGAATAGTGTGACAAACAAAAAACATCCAGGCAACGGCGGTCCTGTGGGTGAAAACAGCTCATTGATGAGAGGTCAAAGGAGAATGGCAAGAATGGTGCAACCTAACAGGTGGGCCACAAACTGGCAAATAACGACGCAGTGGTGTGCAGAATGGCATATAGGAATGAACAACTCATTGGTCCTTGTCACGGATGGGCCATTGCAGCAGATGACCGGGTTCCACTCCTATCAGCTAAACACAAGAAGTGGCTCCAGTGGGCACGCGATCACCAACACTGGACAATTGAGGCGTGGAAAAACATTGCCTGGTCCGAAGAATCCCAATGTTTCCATATCCTGAAGAATTCAGGCAAAGGGGGGACCAACCCGGTACTAGATTGATGTACCTAATAAACTGGCCACTGAGTGTACATGGTGATTGTCAAGGTTTCCAACTTCCTATGTACTTCACTCTGTTTACTGTCTGGAACAGGTACCCTTAGTACATATGTGTCCATCAAATATGAAGTCATATATGAATGTCTGAAAATGTCATCATATATGAATGCTCCCCAACTCATATTTGAAATATGTTTTGGGGTTCCCTTATGAAATAATACATTTGGACATCAAATCTGAAATGGAAGAATTCTACTTGTACATGTTAAATGGCATGTTCAAATATAGAACATGTATCATGGTAATCATAGTATGTTCTAGAGGGCAAATACAGTAAATCTATTCTTCCTATTTGAGATCTCATGTTAACATATACAGACATATCGTTATGTCTTCATAAGGGTATATTAACTCCCTGACGGACCTTTGGAATGTACACTGGAATACATGTAAAGGTTCTAAATGGATCCTGCCACCATTACATGATCCATCTCCTCTGACGTGTGTCTCTCCTTCTGTCTGTAACCCCACCATGCTGTGTCCTGTCATGCTTCTACCCGTTTTATTCCCAGCACCTGGCACTTTCCCCCAAGGTAAGCCCCCACACTCAGTAATAACTGAGGTCAATCCCATTATTATAGAACTGTTTCATTTGTGTTCATTTGAGAAGAATAAAAGGTGTGCCAAAATACTTAACCCTAATTGCTTCTGGAAATCGCTCTGGATAAGAGCGTCTGCTAAATGACTCAAATGTAAATGTACTATACGTTACAGTATGTAACAATGTGCATTATCCATCTCACTTAATTTAAGGTAAAATATGTTACAAAATATTGGATAATGTTAAAGGATAAGACACGTTTTACCTCATCTGTACACTATAGATTTTTTGAAAAATCTATCTTGATATTAACAAATTGAACTGGAGATGTTATTCTAATCCCAATGTTATTGAAGTAACAAAACATTTCCTCAGCTGTATTTTTTTATCAAATGGCATGGATATTATAAATAATATACACTGCTCAAAAAAATAAAGGGAACACTAAAATAACACACCCTAGATCTGAATAAATTAAATATTCTTATTAAATAATTTTTTCTTTACATAGTTGAATGTCCTGACAACAAAATCACACAAAAATTATCAATGGAAATCAAATTTATCAACCTATGGAGGTCTGGATTTGGAGTCACACTCAAAATTAAAGTGGAAAACCACACTACAGGCTGATCCAACTTTGATGTAATGTCCTTAAAACAAGTCAAAATGCGGCTCAGTAGGGTGTGTGGCCTCCAAGTGCCTGTATGACCTCCCTACAATGCCTGGGCATGCTCCTGATGAGGTGGCGGATGGTCTCCTGAGGGATCTCCTCCCAGACCTGGACTAAAGCATCCGCCAACCCCTGGACAGTCTGTGGTGTAACGTGGCGTTGGTGGATGGAGCGAGACATGATGTCCCAGATGTGCTCCATTGGATTCAGGTCTGGGGAACGGGCGGGCCAGTCCATAGCATCAATGCCTTCCTCTCGCAGGAACTGCTGACACACTCCAGCCACATGAGGTCTAGCATTGTCTTGCATTAGGAGGAACCCAGGGCCAACCGCACTGCCATATGGTCTCACAAAGGGTCTGAGGATCTCATCTCGGTACCTAATGGCAGTCAGGCTACCTCTGGCGAGCACATGGAGGGCTGTGCGGCCCCCCAAAGAAATGCCACCCCACACCATGACTGACCCACCGCCAAACCGGCCATGCTGGAGGATGTTGCAGGCAGCAGAACGTTCTCCATGGCGTCTCCAGACTCTGTCACGTCTGTTACATGTGCTCAGTGTGAACCTGCTTTCATCTGTGAAGAGCACAGGGCGCCAGTGGCGAATTTGCCAATCTTGGTGTTCTCTGGCAAATGCCAAACGTCCTGCACGATGTTGGGCTGTAAGCACAACCCCCACCTGTGGACGTCGGGCCCTCATACCACCCTCATGGAGTCTGTTTCTGACCGTTTGAGCAGACACATGCACATTTGTGGCCTGCTGGAGGTCATTTTGCAGGGCTCTGGCAGTGCTCCTCCTGCTCCTCCTTGCACAAAGGCGGAGGTAGTGGTCCTGCTGCTGGGTTGTTGCCCTCCTACGGCCTCCTCCACGTCTCCTGATGTACTGGCCTGTCTCCTGGTAGCGCCTCCATGCTCTGGACACTACGCTGACAGACACAGCAAACCTTCTTGCCACAGCTCGCATTGATGTGCCATCCTGGATGAGCTGCACAACCTGAGCCACTTGTGTGGGTTGTAGACTCCGTCTCATGCTACCACTAGAGTGAAAGCACCGCCAGCATTCAAAAGTGACCAAAACATCAGCCAGGAAGCATAGGAACTGAGAAGTGGCCTGTGGTCACCACCTGCAGAACCACTCCTTTATTGGGGGTGTCTTGCTAATTGCCCATAATTTCCACCTGTTGTCTATTCCATTTGCACAACAGCATGAGAAATGTATTGTCAATCAGTGTTGCTTCCTCAGTGGACAGTTTGATTTCACAGAAGTGTGATTGACTTGGAGTTACATTGTGTTGTTTTAGTGTTCCCTTTATTTTTTTGAGCAGTGTATTTTACATAGTCTAGAAATAAAATGTAAAAAGACAATAATTAGATTGAATAGTCTAAAATAGTGAAGTATTATCACTCCTACATTGATCACCAACAATAAGTTCTAGTATGTTTGATTTATGAATTTGAAATATGATTCACGACTTAGACTAATTGCCTTGCAGCTCAAATCACCAAAGAGGAGAGGGATAAGCAGATGAACAAGGCCGATTAGGTGTAAAGAAGCTGGTTGAAGATAGGGTGGATGTCCTGTCTCATCCTACACGGACCTCCACTGGGACCCTGGCCAGACTACAGCTCAATGTGAAGAGACCAGAGATAATCCATTAGCTTTCATTTCCCTGTGTCCCACTACCACCCCGTTATGTGCACATGTCAATCCTCCCCGTTCCCTGTTGTGAAATCATCTTACATAGGTCATCCAAGACACTACATTCATCCACATTGTGTTATTGTACCTTTATTTGGGGCGGCAGGGTAGCCTAGTGGTTAGGGTGTTGGACTAGTAACCAGAAAGTTGCAAGTTCAAACCCCTGAGCTGACAAGGTGCAAATCTGTCGTTCTGCCCCTGAACAGGCAGTTAACCCACTGTTCCTAGGCCGTCATTGAAAATAAGAATTTGTTCTTAACTGACTTGCCTGGTTAAATAAAGGTAAAAAAATATATATATTTCATGGAATAATTTGAGGAGTAGCAAAGGACTGCATTGTTTGATTCACTCTTGCATCCTTAGTAGAAAAAAGTTATTGAGTATCAGAGGCAAAGATCATTTGTTTTATGTCTGAAAAAATAAATGCAAAGCTTTGTCAACGGGCAGTAGGCGCCCCTTTTATTCTCACTTATTCAAAGTCTATCCCAGGTCTGTAGGGTGCCCAATCATACTCATATTCCCAGCTGTAAACTGGTTAATGCAAGTTAAGTAAACCACTACCCCTGAAGTGGCCTGTTCACTAGTGGGGGCCTTATAAAACCCCACCATTGTTTAACATGGGAAACAGAGAGTGGACAGGGGTTAACACAGAGATGAATACACAGGTGGAGCAGCACTCGTGTGCCTCATGCTGCCCTACCCACAGAACATGATCACTATGAGGTCAACAAACAGTTGATGCTGTGACACTTGAATGAACAAAAGTGGGAATGAACAAAAGCTGCTGGGTATTAATGTAACAAAGCCTAATTAAGGCCAAAAGAGGATACAGCAATATGCTTAATGTGTTTGGCCCAGTGGGAGGTGTGGGGAGGGTTGGAATGTCCCATTCCCCCTGGGGGTGCATCGCTGGGAGGTGAAATGTTTGGTCAAGCCATGTCCATTGCCAAACATGGTGTGAGAGGTAAGGCTGCTCCTGTTGGTTTCTGAGGTCCACTGCCAACCACCTACCTTCATCCACATGACACATTTAAACAAACACATAATTGTCAAACTTGGTGTAGATTTGACATGTCATATTCAAATCAATAGTTAATGTGCACTTGTCCACTTCCAGTAAGCCCCATCATGATGTTGTTACACCCCTCGCAAGGTTTGTATGTGTTAAAGGAACAGGGGCAGGTGACATGGACACCATCAACAGGGTTATTTCTTAACCCATAATGCATTCAAACCTTTCCACACACCAGTCAGAGGAGCCAATTGGGAGAGGTGTCAGTGCCCTGATGCACTGTGGACCAATTATAGTGATGATGATTTCAACAGCACCCTTGAGTAGCACTATGGTCAGTCAGTCAGACAGAACCTAACACTGTAGGCAAAGAAAAACACTCCCGATAAGTCCTGATGAGGTCAAAAATCAGGCCAACTTAACTGTGTGTCAGTGTGGGGCAAATAAATGATACGAATGAGTGAGAATGTCTGTCAGAAATCTTGTACATAAAACATTGTTTTTTTAAGCAACTGGTTTTATATATTTTGGTTTACAAAAATCACAGTATACAGTACATACTGTACATTCCTCCCACAATTGGCATCAACTAAAGGCGTGACTTAAATTCAGTGGTGCTGTACAACCAGATGTATTTACAAACAAAGCCTACAGTTCAAACCAAAATAACAAAATATCAATAGCATAAGAACACACACCTTACAAAGCACCGCTGGTAGCCACTAAAGTAGAAGAGGTAGCTTCCGTGGTTAGACAATGCATCCCATTCTTGATTATTGTTTTTTCTATCAAAAATAATTTACATATGGATAAACAGACAGCAATACAGACCAATTTGGAATTTGCACGTAAGGGCTTCAAACATCTCCTATACAATCTGGACAGTTGGTTGGGGTTAAAATTACACTCAGTCAAAACATTGACAAATCCATACAAAAATAAGAAACTTTGTGATATAATTTCTAAAGCCAATGAACTTCATAATATGGACACATTAACAGTGTTGAGGGGAGTCTAGGCTTCCCTACATTGCCTAATTTCCTGAGCGCTCACATGAATTACACATGTGGATACAGGCTCCTAGGGTGTGGTATGGTGCAGGCCCCATACGCAAAGTCATGCTCGTGCACATCAAACAGATATTCCCCTACAGTCACACGTGATCCAATAAAATGTTTCATAGTGAAACATTATCTACATATGTTGTTATTATATCATAATATATACCATTATATCCATTACACTGCTGAGCTGTGGGATTGTATGCATATTGATCAAAATGAATGGGTTGTGAGCACCAATGATGTCCATAAACTGTTTAAAAAATATTTATATATATATTTTACTACAATGCGAACTGTCTCAGAACAATCCAGAAATGAAGGCCTTTGTGTGGCACCAACATTCAGCGCCAGAGGCTTAGCTTGCACTTGGTACATGCTGCACTCACCTTTCAAAGCCAACTTCCTGGCACCTGAAATAACCTTGTCCATGGCCCAGACATTCTGCTCCTCTTTAAGCAATAAATTAGAACGATCCAGGGGGTAAAGCACAGTTCAACTACATTATTTTCAGTCCAAGAGACAAAACAAATAAAGTTATAAAAGTCTCCACAACATCCTGGGAAGACTGTTGATAAAACAGTGCTCTCTTCCATTCCCATGGGACATCCAAGACTTTATCACTCATAGCGAGGAAGAATTGTTGACACTTATTGTCAAAGATAATAAACATTTAAGTCATTGTCTTGTACTCTTGAGGAATGAATACAGGGCATGTGAAGATACATGAACAGATTCAGACTGGAGATTCAGTTGGCTCACATTGGGAGGGCTGAAAATGCAGCTGTCAGATTATATTTAACACATTGTCAGTACCCCTTAATTTAAAGCCGCTTCCATACAATTCTCCTTTCAGTTACTTTACATTCTCATATGAAAAACAACCCTAGAATGAGGATTATGATTACATTTGCTACATATACAAATGAATAGCGATTATGGCAAGGCTTTAAAATCGACAGACCAGGGAATAACAAAATAAAACATATAGCTAGCTACAGGCAGAACCTACAAAAAGATGGCACATAGATGCTTGCCTTAGCAAGAGACGTGACAGATGAATTCAGGCTTGTAACATCTTGATAATGAGTTTGCTCTAAAACAAGAAGCAGGCACTGGTGGCAAGGTTTCCTCTTTTGTTACACATTTGACAGACAGTTTGGTGTTATCACACACAGGAATCAGTTGTAAATCCTGAAGGGCAAAACAAGTGTTGGCCAAAAGTCTCAGGTCTCAGAGAAGTCTAATTTAATGCCAGATTCCCTTTTTGTGACAGTTGAGTCTGTTTCACACAGTGATTAAAGAAGTGCTCCCTGAATGATTTGTGTGCAGGGACCCTGCACATGTTTTGTTGTGTATCAAAAACCTTTACTTTTTGTTATAGTGTCACAGACACAGACACACACACAGACACACACACAGTTTAAGAGTTTCTCAGTCTTTGATGCGAGGTATGTTGTATGCGTAGTGGACCAGAGGGAGCCCTCGGCTCTGGCAGAAGCAGGCTCGTCCACAGGCCTGCACCTGGTCTGAACTGTCGGACACAAACGAGTCCCCCTCGTCAGCGTACTCTGACTGGGCAGAGAGGGTGCCGCTGTCTGCCCAGTATCCCTCCGTACGCTGGCCCGCTGCCGCACCGGCTGAGAGGGTAGGGCAGCTGTGGGACTTCACCAAGTGTCTGCAGACTGATGTTGAGGAGGAAGAGGTCCTGGCGTGTAGAGCCACCTGGCAGCGCTCACACATGCCTGTTTCCCCACAGAGCTGGGAGTACACCCCACAGTCATAGCCCAGCCGTGTGGAGGAGTCTCCATCCCCATCCACAACCCCAGAGCCCCCTGCACACTGCCCAGCCTTCATCCCCCGGGCCACAGCTCCATGGCCCCGCAGCCGCAGCCAGTCCTCCCGGAAGGCGGGGCTGAAGAAAACGTAGAGCACAGGGTTAAGGCATGCCGGTAGGGGGAAGAAAATGAGCGTGACGGACTTGGCGATCTCAGGGCCCCCTGCGGTGCCAGACCTGGCCAGTAGAGGGGCGAAGGAGAAGGCTGCCACAGGACAGAAGAAGATGCAGTTGGTGAATATGAGCCATGCCACATGGCGTACGGCCCCTGCCTGCTCCTGGTCTGCCAGCTCCACCCTGCCCAAGCCACAGTACAGCTGGGTGTACACTGCTGCTGTGAACAGGTAGGCCAGAGCGTTGAGCAGCACCAGGGCCACAGTGACCCCCAGTGCAGGGCCCTCACCGCCAGAGAAGGGTAAACAGAGAGGGGAGGCTGAAGGGTCGCTGGTACTGAAGAGGGGCAGGCAGGCTGCTGCAGCCGCCAGGAGTCCCAGGAGAACAGCCGCCAGGGTGAAGCGTCGGTCCCCGACCCCCCTCTCGCTGCTCCTCCTGGGTGAGATGACCTTCCCCAGGAGCCCCCTCACCGCCACGCTGCGCTCCACAGCCGCCAGGGGCAACAGCAGCACCGCCCACTCGGAGGAGAACACCGCAAGGGCCCCTGTCGCCCGGCAGCCCACCCCCGTCTCCCACCAGACCCCAAACTCAGCGAAGGAGCCCCAGGTGGCAGCATCCAGGACAGTGAGCACCCCCACATAGACCCCAGTGAGCAGGTTGGTGAGGGCCAGGAGGCCAACCAGCAGCCTGGCAGGGGAGAGGGCCAAGGCCCGGCGGGAGAAGGTGGCTGCCAGCACCAGAGTGTTGAAGATCAGGGCCACCAGGCAGATGAACCACACAGTCAGACGGATCATCCAGCTGCCCAGGAGGTGCTCACAGGGCTTGAAGGCTCCTGGAGGAGAGAGACAGAGTCAGACTTCAGTTAGTAGGAGATGTGACGATGTATACAATTCAATGCTGTAGATGACAATAAAGTGACTGTGGTTTACCTGGAGAGGGAGAGCAGTGCATTACCATCGATATCCTCTCCACATCTTCTCCACCTAGAACACAAAGATGATTTAGCTAATCACTTTCAATAAACTTTTTATCTCTCCTCTGAATAATACTTGTTTATGTCAAGAGTGGTCTAATGACCAATCATGACTGACATAATTTACCTGTAACCTTCTTGATGTTCTCATCAGTGGAAGATGTTGAAGAATCACATCCCACAA
Organism: Oncorhynchus tshawytscha; assembly: GCF_018296145.1. NCBI lineage: Eukaryota > Metazoa > Chordata > Actinopteri > Salmoniformes > Salmonidae > Oncorhynchus > Oncorhynchus tshawytscha. The sequence continues at coordinate 68,628,205 of NC_056432.1, forward strand.
ATGCACAGCACTGGTAAGCATAGGGAACTGATACTGACCTGTAGACCACAATAGGACCATTATCATTCAAAGTGTTGCATGACCCCAACCTCACAGTTGGACTTAAGTTTAGTTACTGTAAGTGAATTGGGTTTGGCACTACAGTGAGTTCACATCTAGTTCAGGACAGTGTGAGGTTATTTGGATGAATTACTAGGATTCTAACCTTAGTTTGGGGAGGCTCTTTGCAGTAAATACATTTTTCATCTGCAGGTTTCCTGTGAGTTTCAGTTGGTTCAGTGAACTCAGTCCAGTTGTTGGAATGCTGGTAAGCGAGTTTAAGCTCAGGTCTCTAAAACAAACAGGACATATTAGCATACATACATTCCTGGAACACACTACTAGCATATGTACACATTTGTTTAAACAGTAATGTATTTGTTATCATGACTTGTATGAGAACGGATTTAGTTTTTACCACAGTACAGTGTCCTACTCACAGGTTTGTTAGCACCGTCAAATAGAGGAAAGCATCTCTGTGGATGGTTTTCATTTCATTTCTACTCAGGTCCCTGTAGTAAAGAAAATTACTTAATGATGTGTTCAGAATCAGGGCAGCAAATTAAGCATGCTTTTTTAAATTAGCCTCTGGCATGAGCTAGTGAAAGCAGAACTGAGTTAATTTCCAATGAGATCTACTTAGGCCCTTCACCTTTAAGCCTCAAGGTACAACAGGCTGCAAGTGTGTGTGTGTGTGTGTGTGTGTGTGTGTGTGTGTGTGTGTGTGTGTGTGTGTGTGTGTGTGTGTGTGTGTGTGTGTGTGTGTGTACTCACAGCAAGCGCAGGGCAGACAGGCCCTGGAATGTGTCCCTGTCGATTTGTTGGATGTGGTTGTGCTGCAGGCTTCTATAATTAGGGCAGAACACAGAATATACACTCAGGAAAAGGTAGAAGGTGGGGGTCATCTTGAGTGTAATGTTTAAAAATGTGTTTGTGCTTCCCAACAATATATACAATACTCACATTTCCTGCAACTTTAGACAGCCCTGGAAGGAAGGCAGCTCCTCAATCTCATTGTAGGACAGGTCTCTGATGGGCAAAAGGATGAAATAATATAATCTGGAATGTCACCAACATTTTTGTGAAATAGATTAATAAGGTAGGATAAGGGTGAGAGGTGAGGTTGGGGATACTTACAGAGTCCGCAGCACCTTGAGATCCTCACAGAGCTCAACCGGTATGGCAGCAATCTTTGTGCCTGTCAAAGTACTGAGAAAGAAACGCACTGATTTAATTACCACTGACAAACTGTCTGACATAACCTCAAACGAGGCAGAAAAAAAGCTAATCACTCACAATCTGTCTAACACAAACACATTCATTCTAACATTGTTGGTCAGTGTCAGTTGTGTATGTTGATGTAAAGCATCTGCTGTATTGTGTACTCACAGACTCTCCAGGTTGTTAGTCCCAGTGAGACAGGGAAACTCCTGCATCATACTGGCTCCACGTAGCATCCTGAAACACATACCTCACAGGGTTAGAATACAATAGGTATGACACACCAGAGACTAACTTTATGCTGAATAACTGTCCACTTGTAACATTAGATTATGGTATGAAATAAGCACCAGCATTATTCAGTGTACTGTATCACATGGTGATTAAATACACTTTTATTGTAAATCAGTTAATTCAGAGATTCTTACCACACTATGAATACAATGTTCAGAGTACCAGACTTGGTTTTCCAACAGATATGGATAGGGACTTACAGGGAGTGCAGGTCAGACAGGTTCTGGAAGGCTGAAGTTCCCACAAATGACAGGGGGTTGTCATACAGGTGGCTGGGGAGGATAAGAGAAGAGGACACTCTGACAATAAACATATTTACTATGAGAGAATGGCACCATCTTCTGGACAAGTATCTTCTAGGCCCATGGTTAGTCACTATATTACCAGCTTGCTGCTGTCAGTCAGTCACTAAATTACCAGCGTGGTGCTGTCAGTCAGTCAGTCACTATATTACCAGCGTGGTGCTGTCAGTCAGTCAGTCACTATATTACCAGCGTGGTGCTGTCAGTCAGTCAGTCACTATATTACCAGCGTGGTGCTGTCAGTCAGTCAGTCACTATATTACCAGTGTGGTGCTGTCAGTCATTCACTATATTACAAGCTTGGTGCTGTCAGTCAGTCACTATATTACCAGCTTGCTGCTGTCAGTCAGCTTGCGTGGTGCTGTCAGTCAGTCACTAAATTACCAGCGTGGTGCTGTCAGTCAGTCAGTCACTATATTACCAGCGTGGTGCTGTCAGTCAGTCACTATATTACCAGCGTGGTGCTGTCAGTCAGTCAGTCACTATATTACCAGCATGGTGCTGTCAGTCAGTCACTATATTACCAGCTTGGTGCTATCAGTCAGTCACTATATTACCAGCGTGGTGCTGTCAGTCAGTCACTATATTACCAGCGTGGTGCTGTCAGTCAGTCACTATATTACCAGCTTGCTGCTGTCAGTCAGTCACTATATTACCAGCTTGCTGCTGTCAGTCAGTCACTATATTACCAGCTTGGTGCAGTCAGTCAGTCACTATATTACCAGCTTGCTGCTGGTGTGTTTCCCAACTCCTGTCCTGGACTACCCCCAACAGTACACATATTTTGTATCCCTGGACAAGCAGACCTGATTCAACTGGTTAACTAATGATCAAACACTCAATGAGTTGAATCAGGTGAGTTTGTCTGGAGCTACAACCAAAATGTGTGCTGTTGGGGGTACTGGAGGACTGGAGTTGGGGAACACTGTGCTAGTACATGAATGTATGAAGGCTTAAGATTCTATTCTATAGTATTTGTTGACTGTCGGACTGGCTTTGAAGTATGGTGGTCTTACATGGTGCGGAGCAAAGGGTTCTTGTGGAAGGCTCCCTCAGGTACGGCTGCTATGTCGTTGCTGTGAAATCCACTGGAGGAAAGTGAAAATATACACAGTGAAAATTATTCTAACCACAATCTTTGGGATGAAAGTGGAATATTAAATATGCAACGATATATTTGCAAGAGCTGAACGAGAAGAACAAGATACAAATTGTGATTAGGAAAACAGATGGGTCCCAAATTAAGTAAACTGTTATAGTTGCCAATATGTAAATGACGACTAATTCTGTACACGTGTGCTACAGCTTCCTGATTTCTGCACTTAATGTGGCTAATTCTAGTTTTCACCATTAGATGGCATCTTTCAATCAAATGTGTGTCAATTATTTGACTGAAGGTCAAATAATTACTAATTGCTAATTAATCTATACTGCTGTCATAAAACATGGTAAATTCCACATATGTTTAATATTGTTTTTCCATCAGAAATATGAAAGGACACCATCTGGAGAACAGTTTTGACTGCCCACATGAAACGTTGTGAAGTCATGATCTATTGTTCAATATGTCCCAGTGACACTGTGAAAACAAAGGGCAGGTAATGTACCTAATGTGCCTGCATCTTTTATCTATTATGTCCCTTATATCCATCACAGGTTCAAGGGATCAAGAAACCATTGTACAGGAACATTAAGAAAGCCTCTCTCTCTACTACAGCGCTGACAGACAGGAGAGGAGAGCAACAAAGGTAAGGAAAACAGATAAAGGAGTGTATTCTTGGGGGCACTAGTCAGACCCAATCATTAATCTTTCAGCTCCCCCTGCCAAGGTTCACAGTTCCACTGAGACACATCAACAGCTCACATTTCTACAAAAACACTGCAGCCTGCACGCAACCAGAAAATGATATCACCTCTAGGCCACATGCCGCTTACTGACTAAACAACCTAATCACTCAAAGTTGACGTTTCAGAATTAAAAAATCTCACTAAGGGAATCTGTGTACGCATGTGCATCCCTGTGTGTGTGTGTGTGTGTGTGTGTGTGTGTGTGTGTCGGTATCGGTGTGTGTGTGCTTCCATTTGTGACTGTGTGTGTGCATGTGTTTGTCATGGGACAGTACTCACAGCTCCTTCAGTTTGGGCAGTGCCTGGATTGCTTCTGGGAAGGTCATCAGGTTGTTGAAGTTAAGATCCCTGAGGGGCCAAAAGGAGCAGGGAGTTTCATAATCATTACACCACACACCACAGCACACTCAATCATACTGTAACCATTCACTAGCAGTGCTGTGCAAACATACGGTCACCTTAACGACAGTAAAATATTGATCTTCCAGTTTCAGTTACTACACTATAAAACATTATCTTGAAGGGATATCCAGTGTTCACGAATAGCCAAGTGTACTGTAGTTCCCATGACAGACTGGAGTGCTCACGTATAAGGTAGGCTCCTATAGTAAGTAAGACAATTCTCTTTATGCTTTATCAGTGTCAACGTTGTGAGTGAGTGTGACACTGCAAAAATAATTGTAACAGCCATGGTACGTCTAATATGGCTGCTGTTAAACCATAGGTCAGAATGTCTCTGTCCTCTCCGGACTAAAGATGTTGTGTCACTGTTCAGGCTGGCGACGCAGGAGGAAGCGAACAATGGGAGGGTAGTGCAGATAGCCATCACGGACTCCGCTCCATTTATCCTGGAGCAATTACAGGAGGAAGTGGACACACTGACGTCCCGGCTGCTCTGGGTGTGTGTGTGTGTGTGGGGGGGTGAGTGGCTCATACACACTGATGTCCCGGCTGCTCTGGGTGTGTGGGGGCTCATACACACTGATGTCCCGGCTGCTCTGGGTGTGTGGGTGGGGGGTGGGGCTCATACACACTGATGTCCCGGCTGCTCTGGGTGTGTGGGGTGGGGGGTACACACTGGGCTGCTCTGGGTGTGTGGGTGGGTGGGTGTGTGGGGTGTGGGGGGCTCATACACACTGACGTCCCGGCTGCTCTGGGTGTGTGGGTGGGTGTGTGTGTGTGGGGGGGGCTCATACACACTGACGTCCCGGCTGCTCTGGGTGTGTGGGTGGGTGTGTGTGAGTGTGGGGGGCTCATACACACTGACGTCCCGGCTGCTCTGGGTGTGTGGGGGGTGAGTGGCTCATACACACTGTTAATGAGTTTGTATTCAAATGTACTTACAGCGTCTCTAGGTTCTCTAGCCCTGTGAAGCAGCTCTCCCCAATCTCCTTAATTCTGTTATTATGCAGATGCCTGGAAGATAAAGGATATATTTATATTCCATTCCCGGCTCCAAATAGACTTCACTGTTGCAGACGAGCCAAAACGGACATTGAACAACAGAAGGAACATGTATAGGATATCTAGTCTATGTGATTGAACATGCAGGGAGGTTTTAATAGGAGTCCGTCTGGGTTTTTAAGCAGGATATAATATAGCTATTCTTAGTGACATACAACACACATAAAACAAAATGCTCAATCTGCCACATGGCATCCCATCCTTTGTGGATGAACAACACAGCACTTTTCACATCTCCCACACTCCCTGCCTGATAGTAAGACCCAATTCAATCTATTCATAAGGTAAATATCCTCTGTAGCTATCACCAGAGACCACAGTGATTGGTAAGTCAGGTATCATTGTGAGTGCTGGTGTGTCGAAGGCTGATGGATTCAAGGTATTTTCTTCCTGTTTATTCTTGCCAGCCACAAGAGACACAACGCTGTCCTATTTCCCTCAAACTGGGCCCTGCAGCAATAGCATTTTTATTGTGTGTGTGTGCGTGCATGCGTTTGTGTGCATGGGTGCATTTATGTTTGAAGTGATGGCTTCATACAGTATGTTGATATATTTAACTAAGAATTTCATTTGACTTGGAGAGGAATGGATTTGAACATCTGCAATGTTTGAATGGTAGAGAAATGTAATCTGATGGTTTGTTCCTTTGACACGTTTAAAAATAACTGTCTTTCATAATAAAAGTGGAGATTGTTCTATTACCCATGATTCCATGATTCTACATTTTCTTCTTCCAACAGATGTAAATCTCCACCAAAAATATCTCATATCTGTGCTATATCTGAATCTACATTATACTATCAATGAGTTGAACCCCCCAAACTCTCCCATATGGGAAGGAGCACAGAACAGATCCAGAACAGGGTTTAAATACGATCTTGAGTTTACTGAGCTTGCCTGACACAATGGAACCAATAGAATAATCACAAGGAGTCCAAACCCTGCCCCTCTTGCACTCCAGAGAGGCTAGAGCAAACGCTAAATGTATTTGAAAGATTCAAATAGTATTTGAACCCAGGTCTGGAATAGATAGATCTGCAGCACTCACAGCACCACCAGACTGGAGAGGTTGGCAAAGGCATTGTTGGGGATGTGGGTGATGCGGTTGAGTGCCAGGGTGAGAGCCTGCAGGTTAGCCTGGTGTCTCATGGGGCCCACTGGGACCTCAGTCAGGCTGTTGTCATCCAGCCAGAGGTGGCGGAGCTGCTGCAGGCCCTCAAAGCTATCCTCAGGCACCGTCGTGATGTGGTTGGCATCCAGACGTCTGCAGAGGGAGGGGGGGAAAGAGATTTTAGAAACCTTTATCTTACTAGTTATGTCACACCAATGTGTGAATCCTGTCATACATTCACCACCATGAACATTCTCATGCTGAGGACATCTCATATTGATACAGCACATAACGAGACAGAGAGAGAGACAGAGAGAGAATCAAGGGCCATGTAAGGAATGGTATTTATGAGGTATTTCTATTGCCTCAGTAGAAAAACATTACACTATGGTCTTCCATTTTTAACAGCTTTCCATTGCCCTTACTCTTATCAACTGCAAATATTTGAATGAGCCATTGAATAGCTTACTACATTATAACGTATGTATAGTAAGTATGGTGTTATTATAAAAATGTGAATTTTATTATTCTAAATATTCTGCATTTATTTCTAACTATTTAGACTGTTCTGGTGAGAACTACAAACAAAAGGTTTTAAATAGCTTTGTTCTACAATCAAGGTTCCTACTAGTTTTGTATTTGGCTGGTGCTGCACATTCTGTTCCTCATTCATGAAACCTGCTCCTTAATGCTGATATCACAACATTAACTCTCTAAGTGTCCCTCTCCTCTTCCCTCGCTCTCTTTCCACCTCCATGACTCCATATCTCTCTCTCCCTCTACATTCCCTACGAGTCTGTGTTGGAAGAAGAAAGGCACGATGATTGACATCTAACTCTCAAAAGCATTATACAAACCCAGCTAGGCTCTGCCAAAACATATTACTTCAGCTACAGACCTTAACTCCTAAGAGAGAAAAGATTTGTGCAAAAAAAGAGAAGGAAAAAAAGAGAGGGAAAACGTGGGACTGAGGGAAAGGATCTGGAGAGGTGATAAATGGCAGAAAGCGGGATTTTCAGCACGCCCCGGACCAGGCTTCCAGCTGGAACTCATCCTACACTATTCACAGTCAGAGTCAAAAGAGGCACAGGGAAACAAAGATGGAGTAATGCTCAGTCATAGTCCCTCGGAGAGTGACATGCAGTAGTCATAGAGAGTCACTAAGTTAAAGTCAAATGAAAGAGACGCTGAGGAGCTGGGGATTTGGAAACCAGTGCAGGGTTCTACGCAGACCATTTTTACAAAGAGCACTCGTGCGCGCCTAAGTTGAAAAATGTAGGCGGACACAAAGACATTTAGGAGCACAATGAAAAATATTTGAGGTATTAAAGCTAGAATCCTTCATTTTTCTAGGCACATTGGTGACTAAATTCAAATTCCAGGTCGCACAGCAATAATTAAAATGGCCGCACTGTAGAGCCCTGCAGTATCTGGGAAACATAACAACCCACACACATCCCTTTCAAACCCATACAGGCAAAAACCAATCACATAAATAAATAGATGATGTCTCACTGATGGTAAATGCAACGTGGTGGGGGGTAAAGACAGCATGGTAACCAGATGGTGCTGTGTGAGCTGTGTAAAGGTTAGTGCAATGATGCAGGCCAGTCTAGAGGAAGCGAATAGGTCAATTGGATTGTAGAGTGAATGCTTCCCATTGTAAATGTCATGATTAAGCTTACGATGTCCATTTGAGGAGTTTTGACATTTCAAGTCTCTAAAAGGTGTGTGTGTATGTCTGTGCATAGTCGTGTAATCCCAGATGGGTAAAGAGATAGGGGGACTCACAGAGACTGTAGAGAGTAGAGGTTCTTTATAGCTGTACTTGGAACAGTCTTCAGCTGGTTATTCTGCAACATCCTGAGGGAGAGAACACAGTTTTATAACCTGAACTGTGGTCACACCAACATGCCTCCTCGTTACAATTTCTGCACAACCAAATCAAATCAAATTTTATTGGTCACATACACATATTTAGCAGATGTTATTGCGGGTGTAGTGACATGCTTGTGTTCCTAGCTCCAACAGTGCAGTAATATCTAACAATTCATAACAATACACAAATCTAAAAGTAAAAGTACACAATTAGGAAATATATAAATATTAGGACGAGCAATGTTGGAGTGGCATTGACTAAAATACAGTAGAATAGAATACAGTATTTACATATGAAATGAATAAGCAGTATCTAAACATGATTAAAGTGACTAGTGTTCCATTATTAAAGTGACCAGTGATTCCATGTCTATGCAACAGCCTCTAAGGTGCAGGGTTGAGAAGCCGGCCAGGTGGTAGCCGGCTAGTGATGCAACCAGCAGTCACGTGGTGCGTACGAGAATGAGAAGATCAGCTCTGTATCAAGTTAAAGTGTGAACACAGTATGAAAATGTATGCACTAACTACTAGTAAGTCGCTCTGGATAAGAGCGTCTGCAAAATGACAAATGTAAATGAACACAAAAGGACTACAAAGTGTTGCAGCCTCAGCCTCCTATCTCTGTGAAGAGTCAAAGTCATTGACTCTAACTAGCACCTCAGGCTTTGTTTCATAAGCTTGTGGGTTCAGGGTATGGGTTCAGGGTGAAGTAGAGTGTACAGCATGCATTACAGTATGGGGAGGGGAGGATGTGTGTGTCTCTGAGCACACACACTTGTGTCTGCATGCATAGCCCATATAAAAAAATATAGGAATAGTATTCACTGTAGTGTTTTTGCGAACTTTACTCACTGTATTGTTTAAAAAATATATTTTTTAAATTTTACCCCCTTTTTTCACCCCAATTTCATGGTATCCAATTGTTTTTAGCAGTTACTATCTTGTCTCATCGCTACAACTCCCGTACAGGCTTGGGACAGAGGAAGGTCAAGAGTCATGCGTCCTCCGAAACACAACCCAACCAAGCTGCACTGCTTCTTAACACAGCGCACATCCAACCCGGAAGCCAGCTGCACCAATGTGTCTGAGGAAACACAGTGCCCCTAGCGACCTGGTGCACTGCGCCCAGCCCACCACAGGAGTCGCTAGCGCGCAATGAGACAAGGATATCCCTACCGGCCAAACCCTCCATAACCCAGACGACGCTAGGCCAATTGTGCATAGCCCCATGGACCGGCCGGCTGCGACAGAGCCTGGGCTCGAACCCAGAGTCTCTGGTGGCACAGCAAGCACTGCGATGCAGTGCCTTAGACCACTGCGCCACCCGGGAGGCCCTCACTGTATTGTTTTTGCAGACTGAAGTCCGCAAAAACACTACACTCCAAAAATGCAGATTACCATTTGTTATGAAAATTTGATATCGGCCCTAATTAATCGGCCATTCAGATTAATCGGTCGACCTCTATTGTCTATGACATAGAAGTGGGGGGCTTTCTCTTTGACAAAACGTAATAGACAAATACTAAAAGAGCAAATTTGCAATAACCTGTAGGTAGGTAGGACTGGGGTCTGAACGGAAGGTTCAGAGCTTCTGCTCTTTTCTATAACCATAGGGAATATAATACACTTAGTGTACAGAGCATTATGAACACCTTCCTAATATTGACTTGCACCCCCTTTTGCCCTCAGAACAGACACAATTTGTTGAGGCATGGACGCTACAAGGTGTCGAAAGCATTCCACAGGGATGCTGACTCCAATGCTTCTCACAGTTGTGTCAAGTTGGCTGGATGTCCTTCGAGTGGTGGACCATTCTTGATACATACGGAAACTATTGAGTGTGAAAAACCCAGCAGCATTGCAAATCTTGACACACTCAAACCAGTGCGCCTGGCACCTACTACCATAACCAGTTCAAAATACACTTCAAATCTTTCGTCTTGCCCATTCACCCTCTGAATAGCTCACATACACGATCCATGTCTCAATTGTCTCAGGGCTTTTAACCTGTCTCCCCTCCACTTCATCTACACTGATTGAAGTAGATTTAACAAGTGACATCTATAAGGGATCCTAACTTAACTGGATTTACCTGGTCAGTCTATGTCATGGAAATGTTTTGTCCACAGTGTAAATGGTCTATCCTTGACATGTATGTTTCTCACTTACAGGTGGCACAAATTGGGATATGGGGAGGGGAATGGGCAGGGTATATGCAAATTAAATACTGTAATATTTACTATAGTAAAAAAAGTTTGGGCGGACTAACATTACATGAGTATTCACTATAGTATTCTACAAAATTATATACTACTAGTACAACACACAATAGGGATACTACAATGTGTAGTATAGAATTCTACAGTATACTACAGAATTATATAGTAAGTACTGTAGTATTCCATAGTAAAACAGTATTTTTTATGTGGGATGTGAGTACTTGACCATGTAGTGATGAGCGTTTGTATCTGCCTGTGGATCCTAGTATCTAATGGACACAAATGTGGTTATGGTGACTATCTCCCTTCCTCTCTACTATCAGTAGTCTCTGTCGTCAAAGCAGGCTAGGTCCCAGGGGAACAGGCCCTTTGGTTTCCTGCTTCTTCACACACGTCACATGGCAACCGCTTGTTGGGAAGGAAGTGAACACCTCTGTTTTATTTCATTCACCAATTTTATTTACAGGTGTGTGTGTGTGCGCGTGTGAATGTCTGTGTGTTTGATTTTGTGTGGGTTGTGCCCGAGCACTCACCAGTACTGGTCTTTGAACCCTTGGCTCAATGTACAGTCACAGAACATACAGGTATTATATGAGTGTTTGTCTGTGTGTACGTGTTGTAAGTGTGTGTGTAGGACCAATGAGCAGCACACTTACAGGACTTTGAGCTGATGCAGTCCAGACAGAGCGTCAGGGTGGATGAATGAGAGGTCATTTCCTGCCAGTCGTCTGAGGTAGAGAGAGAGACGAATAGAGAGAAAGAGAGAGAGAGGAAGAGGGAGAGAAAAAGATTCAGAATTGCATCGGAAGCTAAACAAGGATTTGTACAGTAAACAAGGATTTGTACAGTAATCTATTTGTTGTTGGTACAACTTTCAAAGCTCTCAATTTAACAGCTTCACTTTGAAATGTTAATACATACAAGATGGAAAGTCATCGACCAAAAAACAAATGAAAACACCTCACAGGTTCCAGTTTGTGTTATCAGGCATAGCATAGCATAACATAATGCCTGGGGTGCCAGAGAGACGTGTCAGTGCGACGGCATGTTGTCAATTCACCAGACACTCTGGGGAGAGTGGACACATTAGGACTGGGCCTAGGTTTCCCCTCCTGGGCCTGGTCTACCTCCCCTTCCCGCCAGGATATCAGGAAGAACTGGCAGTGTGAATAATCATGTGGGGGCGGGATGTCAAATCAAATCAAATTTTATTTGTCACATACACATGGTTAGCAGATGTTAATGCGAGTGTAGCGAAATGCTTGTGCCGCTAGTTCCGACAATGCAGTAATAACGAACAAGTAATCTAACTAACAATTCCAAAAAACTACTGTCTTATACACAGTGTAAGGGGATAAAGAATATGTACATAAGGATATATGAATGAGTGATGGTACAGAGCAGCATAGGCAAGATACAGTAGATGGTATCGAGTACAGTATATACATATGAGATGAGTATGTAAACAAAGTGGCATAGTTAAAGTGGCTAGTGATACATGTATTACATAAGGATGCAGTCGATGATATAGAGTACAGTATATACGTATGCATATGAGATGAATAATGTAGGGTAAGTAACATTATATAAGGTAGCATTGTTTAAAGTGGCTAGTGATATATTTACATCATTTCCCATCAATTCCCATTATTAAAGTGGCTGGAGTTGAGTCAGTGTCATTGACAGTGTGTTGGCAGCAGCCACTCAATGTTAGTGGTGGCTGTTTAACAGTCTGATGGCCTTGAGATAGAAGCTGTTTTTCAGTCTCTCGGTCCCAGCTTTGATGCACCTGTACTGACCTCGCCTTCTGGATGACAGCGGGATGAACAGGCAGTGGCTCGGGTGGTTGATGTCCTTGATGATCTTTATGGCCTTCCTGTAGCATCGGGTGGTGTAGGTGTCCTGGAGGGCAGGTAGTTTGCCCCCGGTGATGCGTTGTGCAGACCTCACTACCCTCTGGAGAGCCTTACGGTTGAGGGCGGAGCAGTTGCCGTACCAGGCGGTGATACAGCCCGCCAGGATGCTCTCGATTGTGCATCTGTAGAAGTTTGTGAGTGCTTTTGGTGACAAGCCGAATTTCTTCAGCCTCCTGAGGTTGAAGAGGCGCTGCTGCGCCTTCTTCACGATACTGTAGCACTCCAATTCAGTTTGTCTGTGATGTGTATGCTGAGGAACTTAAAACTTGCTACCCTCTCCACTACTGTTCCATCGATGTGGATGGGGGGGGTGTTCCCTCTGCTGTTTCCTGAAGTCCACAATCATCTCCTTAGTTTTGTTGACGTTGAGTGTGAGGTTATTTTCCTGACACCACACTCTGAGGGCCCTCACCTCCTCCCTGTAGGCCGTCTCGTCGTTGTTGGTAATCAAGCCTACCACTGTTGTGTCGTCCGCAAACTTGATGATTGAGTTGGAGGCGTGCGTGGCCACGCAGTCGTGGGTGAACAGGGAGTACAGGAGAGGGCTCAGAACGCACCCTTGTGGGGCCCCAGTGTTGAGGATCAGCGGGGAGGAGATGTTGTTGCCTACCCTCACCACCTGGGGGTGGCCCGTCAGGAAGTCCAGTACCCAGTTGCACAGGGCGGGGTCGAGACCCAGGGTCTCGAGCTTGACGACGAGCTTGGAGGGTACTATGGTGTTGAATGCCGAGCTGTAGTCGATGAACAGCATTCTCACATAGGTATTCCTCTTGTCCAGATGGGTTAGGGCAGTGTGCAGTGTGGTTGAGATTGCATCGTCTGTGGACCTATTTGGGCGGTAAGCAAATTGGAGTGGGTCTAGGGTGTCAGGTAGGGTGGAGGTGATATGGTCCTTGACTTGTCTCTCAAAGCACTTCATGATGACGGATGTGAGTGCTACGGGGCGGTAGTCGTTTAGCTCCGTTACCTTAGCTTTCTTGGGAACAGGAACAATGGCGGCCCTCTTGAAGCATGTGGGAACAGCAGACTGGTATAGGGATTGATTGAATATGTCCGTAAACACACCGGCCAGCTGGTCTGCGCATGCTCTGAGGGCGCGGCTGGGGATGCCGTCTGGGCCAGCAGCCTTGCGAGGGTTAACACGTTTAAATGTCTTACTCACCTCGGCTGCAGTGAAGGAGAGACCGCATGTTTTCGTTGCAGGCCGTGTCAGTGGCACTGTATTGTCCTCAAAGCGGGCAAAAAAGTTATTTAGTCTGCCTGGGAGCAAGACATCCTGGTCCGTGACTGGGCTGGATTTCTTCCTGTAGTCCGTGATTGACTGTAGACCCTGCCACATGCCTCTTGTGTCTGAGCCGTTGAATTGAGATTCTACTTTGTCTCTGTACTGGTGCTTAGCTTGTTTGATAGCCTTGCAGAGGGAATAGCTGCACTGTTTGTATTCAGTCATGTCACCAGACACCTTGCCCTGATTAAAAGCAGTGGTTCGCGCTTTCAGTTTCACACAAATGCTGCCATCAATCCACGGTTTCTGGTTAGGGAATGTTTTAATCGTTGCTATGGGAACGACATCTTCAACGCACATTCTAATGAACTCGCACACCGAATCAGCGTATTCTTCAATATTGTTATCTGACGCAATACGAAACATCTCCCAGTCCACGTGATGGAAGCAGTCTTGGAGTGTGGAGTCAGCTTGGTCGGACCAGCGTTGGACAGACCTCAGCGTGGGAGCCTCTTGTTTTAGTTTCTGTCTGTAGGCAGGGATCAACAAAATGGAGTCGTGGTCAGCTTTTCCGAAAGTGGGGCGGGGCAGGGCCTTATATGCGTCACGGAAGTTAGAGTAACAATGATCCAGGGTCTTTCCACCCCTGGTTGCGCAATCGATATGCTGATAAAATTTAGGGAGTCTTGTTTTCAGATTAGCCTTGTTAAAATCCCCAGCTACAATGAATGCAGCCTCCGGATAAATCGTTTCCAGTTTGCAGAGAGTTAAATAAAGTTTGTTCAGAGCCATCGATGTGTCTGCTTGGGGGGGGGATATATACGGCTGTGATTATAATCGAAGAGAATTCTCTTGGTAGATAATGCGGTCTACATTTGATTGTGAGGAATTCTAAATCAGGTGAACAGAAGGACTTGAGTTCCTGTATGTTTCTTTCGTCACACCATGTCACGTTGGCCATAAGGCATACGCCCCCGCCCCTCTTCTTACCAGAAAGATGTTTGTTTCTGTCGGCGCGATGCGTGGAGAAACCCGCTGGCTGCACCGCTTCGGATAGCGTCTCTCCAGTGAGCCATGTTTCCGTGAAGCAGAGAACGTTACAGTCTCTGATGTCCCTCTGGAATGCTACCCTTGCTCGGATTTCATCAACCTTGTTGTCAAGAGACTGGACATTGGCAAGAAGAATGCTAGGGAGTGGTGCACGGTGTGCCCGTCTCCGGAGTCAGACCAGAAGACTGCTTCGTTTCCCTCTCTTTCGGAGTCGTTTTTGCGTCGCTGCATGGAATCCACTCCGTTGTCCTGTTTGTAAGGCAGAACACAGGATCCGCGTCGCGAAAAACATATTCTTGGTCGTACTGATGGTGAGTTGACGCTGATCTTATATTCAGTAGTTCTTCTCGACTGTATGTAATGAAACCTAATATGACCTGGGGTACTAGTGTAAGAAATAACACGTAAAAAAAACAAAAAACTGCATAGTTTCCTAGGAACGCGAAGCGAGGCGGCCATATCTGTCGGCGCCGGAAGTGAGGGACTCATAGTTCCACCAAATCTGGCCTGGGAGATTAGCACCAGATTTATCACCCTTTGCAACTTGAGCTGGGTGGCATTAGATTCCCCTGCAGCCAATAGCTGCTGGGTGTGAGCCTGAGAGCCTGGGGAATCTGAGTAACAACTCCCACTATGCCCTAATACAACCCCACAACGCACCCCCTTACTGGGGCCTACTCGGGGACACACTTCCAGGGATGTCGAACACAGTTGGTCCATCATATAACAACCAGACAGCATCATATGACAGGGTCTCTAGTCTAAACACACAAACGCTAGTGGCAGACTTCCACTGTGATCCAATGGCAGACCATGTTAAAAATCACATTTTTGTTGTGGTTGACAAACATGGTTAGGATTTGGAAGGCTATATACTGGTACATGCTCTACAACTTGACTTGGCTTTGGCTCAAACCAAATGATTGCCTTCCAGTGGTGGATTCCAAAGGACACGCTTCACCATCAAACACCCAAATCAATTTGGCTTCTCATGTGTCTTTGTCAACTATTCATTTCACAGCATTTTCATTGTTTCTCAGCAGTAAATTAACTGTAGTCAAATGGGACAGTTTCATGCACATAAATCAAGCCTACTCCTTGACTCAATTGCACTAAGTTTGCGGCAACTGCAACTACTGACAATTATTTATTATTAATCTGGGACTCAAGTAACACATCTTCAGGTTTGAAAGCCGAGTAGGATTTATGTGCAAATTGGTTAGTGTGTCTGCCAGATTTATAAGGTACTGTAAACTTTACGTCCACAGCCTTGGAGCTGGTCAACGCCCACATGTCTACGGCCCAGCCACCACACGCAGGCCTGCTAACAAATTGCTAGGACATCCTTCACATTTCAGGGTGAAGAACCTCCCCACCCATTCCCTTTCTCTCAACAAATTCAGAACACGTCCCCCTAGGCTTTGAAGAAGGCAGAAGAATGTGCTAAGCCTTGTTGAGGAAAGACTAAGTCCTTCCCTTCTGTAGCACCACTCCCACAACCATTCTATTTCACTAAGAAACTCGCTGGTAGACAACATACACTTTAACATCAGAAGGTGAAGAGATTTGGAACACACACTCAGGGAGACAAATGTGTGCAGAGACACAGACAAATACACAAGCACTCAAACACAAATTGAAGGGGATGACTCCCCTACATCTCTTTATCTGTCAG
Source organism: Oncorhynchus tshawytscha (assembly GCF_018296145.1). Classification (NCBI taxonomy): domain Eukaryota; kingdom Metazoa; phylum Chordata; class Actinopteri; order Salmoniformes; family Salmonidae; genus Oncorhynchus; species Oncorhynchus tshawytscha. The sequence continues at coordinate 68,644,447 of NC_056432.1, forward strand.
CATGGTAGCTAGGCTGTGTTGTGCTTTGTTCAGGATGGGAGGTGAGTATGAAGGAGGGTTGCGTGACTATCAGAGAGGGAATGTTTCTCTCTGGGCATGTCCCCCTCTCTCTGTCAGCCCTCAGGGCTGGAGCTGTGGTTCAGTGACACAACACCACCCCGGGCTACAGAGCCATCCGCTCAGTTCCCTCAATGAAACATTATGATTTGTTTCGAGGATAAGGCTAAACAAACACAAATTAAAAACTAAAGACAGCTGTCAACAAAAAAGCATTCCGAAGCATGAATATAACTGCTAGGCCCTACAGTGCTGCTCAGTAGGGTTGGGCGGTATCCGGATTTTCATACCGAGATACCGTTTCTGTACCATACCGGCAGTGCACACAATGGGAGCTAATTCAAACAAAAGAAAACTAGTTTTTTGTTTAGTTTTTTTGGGGCACAGAACAATTTAGGCAACAGGGATCCTGATCCAGGAGGGAAATGAATGTCTCTGCTGTGACCAAAAAGCTTGATCTTGACATTTAGCAAGCAAGTTAGCAAAACAAATGCGTAGCTGGGGCCCTCAGCCTGATATAATTGATTTTGGCACATCTTAGATTTCTTAGTTATACCTAAAAGCAGTGGCGTAGCACGCACCCCATTTTTTAAAATGCATGCACCCCAGTATTGAAAATGATACTGTAAGTATTTCGAAAAATACCCCGGTATACGGTATCTCCCAAGACTACTGCTCAGCTACAGAGCAGGATGGAACCTAGAGAACTGGTTTCACTAAGAAAATTTGACACTGGGCAGAGACCCCTGTCCCTGCCTGAAAGGTAATGTTGAGTGGTAGAGTGCAGCGAGGGTGCGTTTTTTAGCCAGGTTGTCATGGCAACCATTGTTTTGCCTTCTTCCTTCCTGCCTGGCATTCCTCCACTTACAATGCGATGAAAAGTAAATTGCCCTTTGACAAAGCAGATGAAGTAGGCCTAGTGTTAGAAAAAGGAAGGAGTGAAGACTGGTCCGAGATGATAGACACAGACAGGCTAAAATAACATGGGCACAGAAGCAGAATAATGTTAGCTGGTCATTTTGCATTCTCAGGGTTACATGTTACCTGATATCAGGTAGACAGATCTTATCCTTACTTCCAGCTCTGAACCAGACAGAGGGGTATTTCAAGAGTTAAAAAAATGACAAAGATTAGATATGCTCATTGAATGGGTCCCAGAACTGAGACATGCGGTTGCCACCCTGTAAATTGTCAAAGAAAACACAATGAAAGAAAGAATGTGATGCATCTCACATACATGTTCTCTGGAATCATACGTAGCCTATAGTCATGGTACTTTTTGATAGTCATTATGGTGTAACTTGCCCTTTCTGAAAACACTGCAACTTAGCCGACTACAGTGGCATGACTTTTTGGTGTTAGAGAAACTACAGGGTTCTTTATATCTTGTTGAGCAACTTGATGATCAAACACATAATACAACTGGGCTGTTGTGGTTGAAAACCACTGATTATCATATGCATGTGACAACAACTGTAGTGGGTAATGTACAAGAAAAGATTAATACTCACAGTTCTTCTAGATAGGGGAAGGTCTTGAAGACAAAAGCCGGGAGCTCTGTGATGTTATTCATGCTGATGTCACTGTGGAACCAAACAACAAGTGTCATGAGTGGATCAGTATTTCTCTCAGGTTAGAAAAAGAACACAGTCAGGATTCCAATTAAAATCTCAAACAATCAAGGTGGATTTATACTCCTAAAGATGCAACAACAGAGAATTGCAGAAATAGTACATAATGTTTGTTGCCATGGTAGTGTGTAACAAATGTATCTTTTGGGGGCATTAAGTAACTGCTCAGGAGCATGCTTTCAATACGGTTACATTGGTTTTCATGTCATGTAGATTGGTAGAGGGAAAGTATGGTCATCTTCCCCAGCAGTATAATGATTCATTTGGGCCAAAACAGGTCCCCAGCAGTACTGTAAACCCTTGAAAAAACCCTCCTCGTATTGCCCAGGGGATGTTCACTTTTCCAACTCACTGCAGAGAAAGACAGGCATGTAGCAGCACGACAGCTATGCAGACAGCACTCACGTTTCTTCCCCACCTGACTAATTCAGTATGTGACTTACATATAGTTGAAGTCGGAAGTTTACTTACACTTAGGTTGGCGTCATTAAAACTTGTTTTTCAACCACTCCACAAATGTCTTGTTAGCAAACTACAGTTTGGCAAGTTGGTTAAGACATCTACTTTGTGCATGACAAGTAATTTTTCCAACAATTGTTTGCAAACAGATTATTTCACTGTATCACAATTCCAGTGGGTCAGAAGTTTACATACACTAAGTTTACTGTGCCTTTAAACAGCTTGGAAAATTCCAGAAAATTATGTCATGGCTACAGAAGCTTTGGATAGGTTAATTGACATCATTTGAGGCAATTGGAGGTGTACCTGTGGATGTATTTCAAGCCCTAACTTCAAACTCAGTGCCTCTTTGCTTGACCTCATGGGAAAATCAAAAGAATTCAGCCATGACCTCAGAAAATCCATTGTAGACCTCCACAAGTCTGGTTCATCATTGGGAGCAATTTCCAAATGCCTGAAGGTACCACGTTCATCTGTACAAACAATAGTATGCAAGTATAAACACCATGGGACCACGCAGCCATCCTACCGCTCAGGAAGGAGATGCGTTCTGTCTCCTAGAGATTAATGCACATCAATCCCAGAACAACAGCAAAGGACCTTGTGAAGATGCTGGAGAAAACAGGTACAAAAGTATCTATATCCACAGTAAAACGAGTCCTATATCGACATAACCTGAAAGGCCGCTCAGCAAGGAAGAAGCCACTGCTCCAAAACCTCCATAAAAAAAGCTAGACTATGGTTTGCAACTGCACATGGGGACAAAGATCGTACTTTTTGGAGGAATGTCCTCTGGTCTGATGAAACAAAAATAGAACTGTTTGGCCATAATGACCATCGTTATGTTTGGAGGAAAAAGGGGGGGGGCTTGCGAGCCGAAGAACACCATCCCAACCGTGAAGCACGGCGGTGGCAGCATCATGTTGTGGGGGTGCTTTGCTGCAGGAGGGACTGGTGCACTTCACAAAATAGATGGCATCATGAGGCAGGACAATTATGTGGATATATTGAAGCAACATCTCAAGACATCAGACAGGAACTTAAACACTTGGTCACAAATGGGTCTTCCAAATGGACAATGACCCCAAGCATACTTCCAAAGTTGTGGCAAAAGGGCTTAAGGACAACAATGTCAAGGTATTGGAGTGGCCATCACAAAGCCCTGACCCCAATCCTATAGAAAATGTGTGGGCAGAACTGAAAAAGTGAGTGCGAGCAAGGAGGCCTACAAACCTGACTCAGTTACACCAGCACTGTCAGGAGGAATGGGCCAAAATTCACTGGGCCAAAACTTATTGTGAGAAGCTTGTGGAAGGCTACCCGAAACATTTGACCCAAGTTAAACTGTCACATCCTGACCATAGAGAGTCCTTATTTTCTATGGTAGAGGGCGTGACTGGGGGGTTAGTCTAGTTTATTATTTCTATGTGGGGTTCTAGGTTTGTTTTTCTATGTTGGTGATTGTGTATGATTCCCAATTAGAGGCAGCTGGTAATCGTTGTCTCTAATTGGGGATCATATTTAAGTAGCTGTTTTTCCCACCTGTGTTTATGGGATATTATTTTGAGTTAGTGCACGTAGCATCTCTGTAGTCACGGTTCGTCGTTAGTTTATTGTTTATTTGTCTTTATTTGTTATAAAGTGAAACTAAGTAATGTGGAACTCAACATCCGCTGCGCCTTGGTCCGACCTTTATTCTAGCGAACGTGACATAAACAATTTAAAGGCAATGCTACCAAATACTAATTAAGTGTATGTAAACTTCTGACCCATTGGGAATGTGATGAAAGAAATAAAAGCTGAAATAAAATCACTCTACTATTATTCTGACATTTCACATTCTTAAAATAAAGTGATGATCCTAACTGACCTAAGACAGGGAATTTTTACTCAGATTAAATGTCAGTTATTATGAAAAACTGAGTTTAAATGTATTTGGCTAAGGTTTATGTAAACTTCCGACTTATACTGTATGTAATACATAGAGAGTAACCATGGGCAAAATTGTGATCGAATCCAACTGAAGTTCTAGGAATTGAGAGATTGTTATATAGGCAGGTTTAGTAAAGATTGTAAACTGATTGTAGAAGGATCCTAAAGCAGCCAACAGATTAAGGCACATCCAAATTCCAATAAAAATGACACAGGCTATAGTATAAAAGGACTGGTATGGTATGACACTATAAAAATGATATGACACCATAGCCATTCCCTTGTGTTCAACAACTCAACAGAGAGTACCTTTTAACTTTGGGCCACTCATCTTGATTAGGAATCCTTTCATCGGTTTCAAAGAGGAGCCCATAGACACCAGCTGTTAGAGTTGAAGCACAACAGGACTGAAAAAACATCCTGCTTTTGATAATGAAGCGAACCCCCCCAAAAAGGGTCCATCTTGAATTTCACTACCAGCCGTCCCCAAAGTCTTGCATGTGTGTGCATGTAGGACTTTGGATCCTTAAAGGATAATATCGCCCACCACACTCCCACCCCCCATGTTTCTAACTACAAAGGCCCCCAACAGAAGCCCTCATCGTCCCTGCCATCTATCTTTCCCATCTCCAGGTTACCTAGCTTATCCAATTTCCTTCTAGGCTCTGTACAATGGAGCTTCCACCTTGATCCACCCCCCTCTTAATCTCCCCCCCCTACGGACTCTCCTTGGGGCGTTGTGTGGCCACTATTTGGAAGGCTTTCCCGGTGGTCCCTCCTTTGGATACATTCTGTCTTGCTGACAGCACCCCTACACCTGCACCCTGTAACCATCTTCCACAGGCTGTTGGCTGCCATGGTCAAGAGTGCAGGCAGTCACAGGGACAGGATGAAAGGGTGGTCTGTGAATGCTGTCACCCTCCCTCCCAGCTGCTTTAGTCATCAGGGGACCTGCCTATCCTATATAGAAATACAGCTGTGATACATATAGAAAAAACAGCACTCCCACTGTTCTGAGGGTATGAAATGTCAACATGACATCAAATAATGCAAAGTTGTCACTTTGGGCTCATAGCAGCCTTGGTGGGAAACCGAAAGAATCACATTTCCAGCAAGAGTTGCCCAAAGGTTTCACTTCTCAAGCGAGATTTCCCTACATTTAAAAAAAGAGATCAGCGACAAAGACATCCTTCAAAACACTAATCACATCCAACAGAGGAAAGTATGGGGAGCAGGCAGCAGAGGCTGTTGTCAAGTCTCAACAGAGCACCTCCCTGGGAATTCACTGCCAATCCAAGTAAATAGATACATTCAGATCATCTTTACTCAGAAACAAATGTCAGCTAAAAGACACATGATACCTTTCCTAAATCACTTTTGGGGTCAATGACAAAATCTACACCTTTTAAACAATTAAAAAAATAAGCAATAATTCATAATCTCTGCTATGATGCAAGATGAGAATAAATATACTATCTCAGCATTATCTCAAAGCCAACCACAACCTCTCCATGGTCTGAGGGTCAAAAAGAGGTCCACCCTGTTCAAGTCTCTGGCAAGTGAGAAATTATACTTGTTACTTAGTGGCTTATTGTGTGGTCTCTGATGGTTGGATCATGGTTTTAGAAAGGTTTGTGGTCATAAGCACATCCTTAAAGACTTTGGTGCTGGGCTAATAAAGAAGGCCTACACAGTGTTTATGCCCCCAATTCACTGACAACGTTTGGATCCAAAACGGATCTTGGTCAGAATGATTTTAACCTGAGCTCAGCATTAGCTTCCCCCTCACAATTACACAGGCCACTGGTGTTTGTCCACAGACCAGACAAGGAACTCAGCAAAGCCACACAACAACCACAGAGCTCCACATTACAGACAGATAAATATACATGGAAAGATTGCCAAGCAGTGCAAAGGCAGACCAAAAAGAGATTCAAATTAAAGCGACTCCAAAACCAAGGCGTGTATATGTGGTATGTGTGTGGGCGGATCAGACACTGGCTGGCATGGAGCCATGAGAGGGAGGGGAAGCTACCGTGCCAAGAACAGCAAGGATTGACAGACAGGACAACGGCAGATAACTAAGATAGAGATTTGGGGAAAAAGGTTACTATGTCCTTCCTTTGAAGATCTTTGGGCGCAGAAGGTGGCAAGTGTAAAAAGTATCTGATGTAGTCTCTGCAAGGGCTTTGCTTCAAGGAGGCATAGCCTTAGTTCAGATGTACCATGAATCTCAAGGTGATCTTCAAAAGGAGGACAGCTTCACTTCTTCAATAACTTTTGGCAGTGTTTATTTAGCAGGCTAATGTCATCTAAATGAAAATCGATATCCTGCCGGTAGATCATTTGTTGAGGTAGAGAAGCCAAACCGGGCACCAACCCAACCACCTGCTACCATTGACTACCTCAGAAGTAAAGCAAACTCAGTAATGCTTTGGCTTTTTAGCCCCCTAGTCCCTTGACAGCACAGTTGTGGGAAAAAAATGCAGGTAACGGGTAACTATTTTCTCAGCCGGCTGTTTCTTATTGATTAGAGAGGAGGTGAAGGTGGTGAGAATTGAGGAAGATGGCTGAGGTTCCCTGACTGCCATGCTGGAAAGGAACAAGGGCACTTTGTATACACAGACGGGCAGAGTGTTCCACCATGGGAGTGCAGAGAAGGTCAAGCATTTACCACATGGGTCCTAGGGGAGACTGATTCGCTGTAGCTAGAGTGCAAACAACCAGCCTGCAATGCAAACATGTCAGTCCTAAAACAGTGAGAGACAGAGAGGGAGAGAAGTGATTGATATTGGTATGGGAGTTGTTGTCATTGTAAACGTATTGTTATTTTGCTATTCAAATGTATGTTTTTTATACCAATTTACAACATTGAATTGAACCAAGAGAAAAAGAGATTGACAGAGAATGTGATGATGAGAGAGCTGGAGAGGACTACGGAAAAATAGGATGAAAATTAGGAAGATAAGTGATCATAAGTAAAAGAGAGTGTGAGTTGTGTGAGGGAGAGAGAGAAAGAGATAGAGCAAGAGGGGGGGAGAGAGAGAGGTAAACATTCTACCATCTAGCAGTCATCCTGTTTGGGAGCGGAAACCAGTGGCTAGCTCCTTTCACCTCTGCTGACCATGAACAAAAGTATCATTCAGCTTAAGATGGATCGAGGGCACCAATGGCGAGTGAGCTAGCTGGACCAGTGAGTGAAAGGGCATTAGTCCCCCTATCCCCTCCCTCCCCTAAACTTGTGCTTGTTCACACTATGAAAGGACTTCAATTGAGATGAGATGTGAGAAGTGACCCCCTCCTACCCCAAACCCTCATGCCCCCCCGCATGCACACATGAGAGCGAGAGTGCACACACAGTCACCAAGCCCTCAAGAGACTGAGATGTCCTTTCGTCACTCGTATCTAGCAGAGATGCACTGTCAGAGGGGAAATTGGTGTACAGGGTGAGGGGGGTTCCAGAACGTATTTCTCTTTCTCCCCACCTGTTATCCTCAGGCAGGAGTCTCATTTTCAGCTGCCAATAAAAAACGTAATGTACACACCAACATGCTGCAGGCAGCTCCACCCCCCAGCCCACCTCTCCAACCTTCCCCTGGGCTGCTGGCTGGTGCCAACCCAACACTCTGATTTATGGACTGATAAAACAAAGGGCACAAGGCCAATTCCCATCTGTGTCAAATTCCGTAAGATTATGCAAATCAACAGATGCATAAATGTTAAAGTATTGTAGGATATTGCCAACGAAAGTGGCAATGTACAGTACTGTATATTATTTTGTGACTATGTACAGTGCCTTGCGAAAGTATTTGGCCCCCTTGAACTTTGCGACCTTTTGCCACATTTCAGGCTTCAAACATAAAGATATAAAACTGTATTTTTTTGTGAAGAATCAACAACAAGTGGGACACAATCATGAAGTGGAACGACATTTATTGGATATTTCAAACTTTTTTAACAAATCAAAAACTGAAAAATTGGGCGTGCAAAATTATTCAGCCCCCTTAAGTTAATACTTTGTAGCGCCACCTTTTGCTGCGATTACAGCTGTAAGTCGCTTGGGGTATGTCTCTATCAGTTTTGCACATCGAGAGACTGAAATTTTTCCCATTCCTCCTTGCAAAACAGCTTGAGCTCAGTGAGGTTGGATGGAGAGCATTTGTGAACAGCAGTTTTCAGTTCTTTCCACAGATTCTCGATTGGATTCAGGTCTGGACTTTGACTTGGCCATTCTAACACCTGATATGTTTATTTTTGAACCATTCCATTGTAGATTTTGCTTTATGTTTTGGATCATTGTCTTGTTGGAAGACAAATCTCCGTCCCAGTCTCAGGTCTTTTGCAGACTCCATCAGGTTTTCTTCCAGAATGGTCCTGTATTTGGCTCCATCCATCTTCCCATCAATTTTAACCATCTTCCCTGTCCCTGCTGAAGAAAAGCAGGCCCAAACCATGATGCTGCCACCACCATGTTTGACAGTGGGGATGGTGTGGTCAGGGTGATGAGCTGTGTTGCTTTTACGCCAAACATAATGTTTTGCATTGTTGCCAAAAAGTTCAATTTTGGTTTCATCTGACCAGAGCACCTTCTTCCACATGTTTGGTGTGTCTCCCAGGTGGCTTGTGGCAAACTTTAAACGACACTTTTTATGGATATCTTTAAGAAATGGCTTTCTTCTTGCCACTCTTCCATAAAGGCCAGATTTGTGCAATATACGACTGATTGTTGTCCTATGGACAGAGTCTCCCACCTCAGCTGTAGATCTCTGCAGTTCATCCAGAGTGATCATGGGCCTCTTGGCTGCATCTCTGATCAGTCTTCTCCTTGTATGAGCTGAAAGTTTAGAGGGACGGCCAGGTCTTGGTAGATTTGCAGTGGTCTGATACTCCTTCCATTTCAATATTATCGCTTGCACAGTGCTCCTTGGGATGTTTAAAGCTTGGGAAATCTTTTTGTATCCAAATCCGGCTTTAAACTTCTTCACAACAGTATCTCGGACCTGCCTGGTGTGTTCCTTGTTCATCATGATGCTCTCTGCGCTTTTAACGGACCTCTGAGACTATCACAGTGCAGGTGCATTTATACGGAGACTTGATTACACACAGGTGGATTGTATTTATCATCATTAGTCATTTAGGTCAACATTGGATCATTCAGAGATCCTCACTGAACTTCTGGAGAGAGTTTGCTGCACTGAAAGTAAAGGGGCTGAATAATTTTGCACGCCCAATTTTTCAGTTTTTGATTTGTTAAAAAAGTTTGAAATATCCAATAAATGTCGTTCCACTTCATGATTGTGTCCCACTTGTTGTTGATTCTTCACAAAAAAATACAGTTTTATATCTTTATGTTTGAAGCCTGAAATGTGGCAAAAGGTCGCAAAGTTCAAGGGGGCCAAATACTTTCGCAAGGCACTGTATATATATAGGTTACTGATTTTGAAGAATGACGACACATGAAATAAAAACTTGAAGTAATGCTCTCTAAATAACTACAAATGCAGAACAAGAGCAGGTCTAGTCATACCTCTGTCTTGAACTATTCCAATTTAAGAGGACATTCCAGAATTCCAAGGCCAGAAATTCAACAAAAAACCTGACTTTCAAAAGATGGAGTTAATGTCTGTGGCCCCATTTCTTTTACTTCTCTTCATAACATAACTGCTACCCTCCATTCTCCTCTCTGCTTCTCTGTACAACAGATTCAGTACATTCATGGGGTGGCAGGTTGTACTGGATGGAATCACAGCAGGAGGAAAATCACAAACAAAGCCAACCTTCTGGGAAACCATTCTCCCACCTCTAGGGACAGCAGGGCCTGCAATGTGTCTCTTGTAAGACTGCTGGACCTGTCTGCTTCTATCATTATCTCTGTGTGTGTGTTTATGTGTGTGTCAATTTCCCTGTCTCTTTCTGTCCATTAATCTCTCCCTTCAGTCATTTTCCATATCTCAATTTATCAAGCTCTTCACTATTTGCCCGTCTTGTTGATCCCCGTCTGTCTCTGCTGTTTCAGTAAAAAAGCTTATAATTGCCACTAAACATCACAGCAGATGATGTGTACCCCAATTAATAGATTAGTGTGTCAGCAAACAAACAACTTAATGTAAAGTGTTACCAAAATATATTTCTATACTAAGGATGTAATTCCACTTTTGATGAGTGGTAAATGGGATTAAATTAACATTATGGAGGTAAATATTTTGTTTAGTTCTTTAAACAAACATTAGCTCACTTCCGGTAAGGAGCATTACCAGCTCAGCACAGCTTCCCTGTGCATTAACTCTGACAAAAAGAGTATTTCTACAGCTGCGATGTGTCGCACTAATCCATCATGACCCCTGACCTCTCTACTCACCAAAACACAGAAGGAATGGAAAGAAGGGGAATTTAAGAGACGGAGAAGAGACATTGAATGGAGAGGGAGGGAGAGAAATAGAAAGAGAGAGACAGCTGCACTAAGGGTCAATTCCACATTAACAGAAACATTTTTTACTTTAAAATGTATTTCAAACAAAAACCAATGATTGACCACTTTTGACAACGTCAAGTGAACATTTACTTGAAGAATTGTCAGTGGAAATTGCTAAGTAGTCCCTGTGCATAAAGTTGTATCATTTGTTTGCAATCATTGGTTTTTGTTTGACATACATTTTAAAGTGAAAAATCACTCTGTTGGCGTGGAATTGCTCCAAGGCCACCCGTCAAATACTCTGAGGGCTTGAACTGAATATATCACGTAGTTATGAGCTAAAAAGCTGTCACAAAGCATTTGGATAACCCTTGCTCAGTGTAGGTGCACAAGAAGCCTTCACGCCCACACTTCCAGCCGTAATACGTTGACTTTGCAATTGTAATACAATATTTGGGGATGTGTTGGTAACTTACACGCAAGATCATGATGTTTGATAACAGCATACACTACACTGTGTCTTAGTTTACACATTGGTAAATACCACAGTTTCTCTTCATTTTACCTGACACAAAACATCTCTACATTGGCAGTTTATTGGGTCAACTCTAGAGCGTGTGTATTTCTACAATTCTGCTGGATACTAATGAACTCAAGAAGTCAATAAAATGTACTTACAGTCCATGTGGTGTAAGGTTCAGGTACCTAGGTGGAAATAAATATAAAAACCAACCCCTCAGCTTTTATGTTAAGTTAAGTAAATAAAGGTGATAGTGATATTGTATATATTTAAATTTCTCATTCAGTCTTGGATATGAAACTGTTCTGTATCAATACCCACTGGGTCCAGACGTCAATTCAACATCTATTTCACGTTGGTTCAACGTAATTTCATTGAAACGTCATGGAAACAACTTTGAATCAACCAGTGTGTGCCCAGAGGGTAGTCTTCTCAAGGTCAGATCCTTCCTTCTTTTCCACATTAGGAAGCACATTTCCTTCATCCACCTTCAATAAATAACACATAGACCCTTTGACGCCCTTGGGCGGCTGCTCTGTTTATCATTAACTAAGACATTGTGAAACCTTTACGGCTAGTTAACTAGAAATGTATTAACTATGTAGACCCAGTCTCAGTTTCTCCTCAGTTAGTAATGCTCTTTCTCTCTAGTAAGGTAGTGCAGAGCAACTTGCTTTTTTTTGGTACAGAGACAAAGACAGATACGATGGCGGAATTACAGGGAATACAGAAAAGAAACAATCACCATTCCTTAAAATAAACTATAGGCTAACTAAAAGACCCATGTCAAAGGGCTTTTGGTTTAGTTGTTATTTTGTGTTGATCACAACAGCTTTTTCCTTTTGGCGGTTGCTGAACAAGATTCAGAATATATTTTATTCTGTTAAAAATATAGTCTACAAATAATTTAACATTGCACATTTTCCCCATGTTGATAAGTTGCTTGAGCCACAATTTTGCAACTTAGGAAACTTTGGAAGGAAAGTCAATGAGACTTAATTATTACAGTAAAGTGTTACTGAACTGACACATTCTGGGGTGAATTCTGGTGTATCCCTGTAAGATGAATTTGAATCACTTTGTAAAGGACATGTATTGCATATGTAAAGGATATGTAATGCAAATATCAGAATAACAACCGTCTCTGAGATGATGGGTATGTGTGTCCACAGTGTTTTCTTTTAGGGATAGGCATACACCTAAAGAGTTGGTGAGTGGAGCAGCATTCAGGACAAACACTCTCTGGCAGGTATAATCACAATCAATCGAGACCACAGAGCTAAGACAGGCCAAAGAATCAGCAAATGAAGACACATCCACCTTCTTGCTTTACACAGGATGGGCTACTATTCCACATGTCCCTAAATATAAGTGACTGTAGTCTAAGAAAGTGAAAGTCCATGTGCCAGGCCAAGGAATATGCTATAGCTTGTATGCTTTTCAGTATAGTAAAATACTACGGTATAAGAGGGGTCATATCAAGGAAAGGTCAGCAAGTGAATGAGTTTGGACCCACATGAAACATTTTGGCAACCATTGCATTAAAATAATAGCCTAGCCAATACTGTATATACTGTACCAACCTTCAATTTTATGGGCTACTTTTCCTCTGGCTGTTCTTCATTTTTTGTGTTTGCTCTCTCATACCAACCACAATAATGTGTTTGTTATCAGTTGAATAACTGATCCACAGCCCAAAGTTGTAAAAACGCACTCGATTACTTGGCTTCATTGACAGCCATTGTGCAAAAGTTTGCTCCAGTATTAACGTGGAGAGGTGCCCCTCTCGAGTAACTAGTGGCCAATCTTACCATTACAAACACGTCCTAACCAGGGAGAGAGATTGATTCTAGGTTTAATCGTGTTTTATTACACAGTTTCAATATGTGTTGATACTTACAGATAGTAGGTGAAGGCGCTTAGACCAGTTGGGACAGTGGTCAGTCCTTTCCCAGAGCAATCGGCGCCTCCGTCCTCGTCGCAGCTGCATGAGGACGAACAAATAGCCGGAGTGGATTGTCCTTGACCAGTCGCACCATTCCGTAGTGAAAACAACCGCAAAAATATCCAGATGACAAACACGCGCATGTTCTTCTTCTGTTCAGACGGAGCAAAATGGCTTTACGTGTTTCTCTTATAAGGACATGTAGGCCAATTTTCATGTGACTGCTCTGTTGTGATGGCTTGTCCAAGAAGCTTGAATACGTATTATTGTTGATAGGTAGTCGACCACTTCAAGGATATAACATGTTAATGCATCAGTCCCACCAAACATATATCCTTAACTACCCCTGTCAAATCTGGGACATTTTCTTTACTCAAACAATGCGGTTTACCTTGCACTAAGTGTCCTCCTATTCATCCCGTGTGGAGTATTGGTTCCATAAAAATAAGTAGCACCCGTCCACACAGACGACAAAATTGGCACCTTTTGCTTTTTCCGTTTTCGTTGTCCCATTAAATCAGAAAACCAGGCGGATCCGTGCGTTGACAAAATAAGAAGCCCCAGTACAATTATCCAACCGAAATGGGAAACACTTGGTGACTTATTTTTGCTATCGTTTCCCTCCTGATTTGTTTCCTGTAGAAAAACACAGTCAGCTTTCAGCCATTCCTCACGTTTCCTTCCTTTGCTCCCTGCCACCAGCAGCCCGCTTTTTCTTGCTCACTCGGTAAGCACCCTGCCGGACAACCTGCCACACGATCTGCTGAATACAGTATGTTAATACTGACCTACATATTAATGATTTCACAACGTCACACTTTAGCTTTTTGTAGGCAACATACTGCAATTAATACGTTTGTAATTGTGTAACAATTAATTTAAATGATCAATTAATTTCCACCTCAGTCCTTTCTTTGAGTGTGTTACCATCTCAGGTTAGTCCTTTTGTAGTAATTGGTCAATATCGGATATAATGGTAGGCTTATCATTCTTGTTTTAGTGAATTCCAAATGACTGAAATGTAGTTATTATTAGATAGGCCTAATTGTCAGGTTATTATCATTTTACCATATGCTTTCTACCAATAATACTGTAGGCTTAAAATAAAGTGTAACCAGACAGTTTCTTCAACAACTACATGCTCCATGCCAGATGAAACTTGTTACTTAGCCTTCTCGGGTCAAATGATATTTGTTTGATTACATAATTCTTTGTGTGGGTCCTGTGATTTGTTGAGTTGGAACTTGGGCCATGCACCCTTTTCTTTAATTGAATATTTATTTAACTAGGCAAGTCAGTTAAGAACAAATTCTTATTTACAAAGGCCGCGGCCAAACCCTCCTCTAACCCGGGCCAATTGTGCACCACCCTATGGGACTCCCGATCATGGCCAGTTGTGATACAGCCCGGGATCGAACCTGGGTCTGAAGTGACACCTCTATCACTGCGATTCAGTGCCTTAGACTGCTGCACCACTCAGGATTTCTGCTTGACTCCTGCCTCCAACAAGGGGGAATGTGAAAGTGTGACAACAATCCAGCCAGTAGAGGAGATACTTCTCTCTCAATGGTTTAAGAGTCGCTGTGCTAAATAGGACTCTATCTTCACCAACCGGGTGGCGGGCAAGGTACTTTGTTACTTGTTCATTGCTCCCTCCTCCAAGCGTTGCTCTTTTCTGTGGTTGGACAGGCAATCCTCTGTGGCTTGTGTCAAAGCCTCTGCCACAGAGGTGACCAGTGTGAGTTCCCCAGAGGCATGCAGACCAACAGTGGGTGCTGTCCAAGGTGCCATTCAGCCTGTTCAACATACAAATATATGGATAGTGTATGATATCGAAGTGGATAGTGTATGACATCATTAAGAAACATTGTAGAACCAGCCATCTCTCCAAACTGAGTAGCCAGAGAAGAAGGAAACTTCTTAAGGATGCCACCATCGGCAATATCAGCTTTGAAAGAGACACATCATGCTCTACACATCATGCTCTGAGCATCATGGAATCAGGGCTGTGTTCTGTTTCATACCTGAGAGAAATACTGATCAGCTCATTACACTTGTTGTTTGGGTCCACAGTGACATCAACATGAATAACATCACAGAGCTCAGAGCATTCATTGTCAAGAACTTTGAACAGAGAGTATTCATCTTTTCTTGTACATTACTCATAACACAGTTTTTGTCATACCCATATGATAATCAGTCATTTTAAAACACAACGGGGACATTTTTAGAATACGTGTTTGATCAATATGTTGCTCAATAAAATATTAAGAATTATGTCTTTTCAATTGAAGTTTCTCTTACATCAAAGAGTCATGGCATTGTGGAGTCAGTTAATGTAGCGTTTTCAGAAAGCCATACATTTTTTCAAGCACCGAAATTATACTCACAACAATGTCATCCAATTAGTTCTAAATGTTATTAGTGCACATGATGGTGACATACTTATAACATGCAACATACATTCCGCCACTGTGTGTGAACGCAACAGCAGCCAAGTTTGTTCAGATGGCGAGGAAGATCCTGCAAGGTTGTCAGTTTTCATGTAAATTATATTTGCATAATTTTGCAAGTGAAAGGTGCAAAGGCACTTGTTATGATAGATTGTTTGAGAAGGAAATTGTCCAAACAGAAGCACATTAACAAAGCAAATATCTATGTAACATAGCAGGTTTATCAAAGCATTGGTGGACGTACATAATGGGCAGAGGTTACAAATGTGTTTTTAAGTGACACATTTTTACAAGTTTTGGATCCCTTGATGTTAAATGGAGTATGTAATACATTATTAGATTGTCACATTTACCAATGCACCCTACCTCTGGATATGTTATGTCACCTTTTATACAACCTTTATAGAGTATGATATAAGTTTTAAGATGAGTAAAAACCTTTTGCACGCTATATAAAGCCTTTATATGGGGAGGGGGTTGTAGATCAGCTTTAATATTCCAGATAGATTTGGCATTTATAATCCCCCTTATTTGTTTATTCACCCCTCCCATCCCTACCATCCCTCCCCTGATTGGGGTAAGCTAACAATACGTCCTCTATTGCAACCTACCGTGATTATAACTGTAGTTAACTAATTATACAGTTGAAGTCGGAAGTTTACATACACCTTAGCTAAATACATTTAAACTCAGTTTTTCACAATAACTGACATTTAATCCTAGTAAGAATTCCCTGTTTTAGGTCAGTTAGGATCACCACTTTCTTTTAAGAATGTGAAATGTCAGAATAATAGTGGAGGGAATGAATTATTTCAGCTTTTATTTCTTTCATCACATTTCCAGTGGGTCAGAAGTGTACTTACACTCAATTAGTATTTGGTAGCATTGCCTTTAAATTGTTTAACTTGGGTCAAATGTTTCGGGTAGCCTTCCACAAGCTTCTCACAATAAGTTGAATGAATTCTGGCCCATTCCCCATTCCTCCCCCAAATGTTCTATAGGATTGAGGTCAGGGCATTGTGATGGCCACTCCAATGCCTTGACTTTGTTATCCTTAAGCCATTTTGCCACATCTTTGGAAGTATGCCTTGGGTCATTGTCCATTTGGAAGACCCATTTGCGACTAAGCTTTAAGTCTTGAGATGTTGCTTCAATGTATCCACATAATTTTCCTCTTTCATGATGCCATATATTTTGTGAAGTGCACCAGTCCCTCCTACAGCAAAGCACCCCCACAACATGATGCTGCCACCCCCGTGCTTCACGGTTGGGATGGTGTTCTTCGGCTTGCAAGTCTCACCCTTTTCCCTCCAAACATAACAATGGTCATTATGGCCAAACAGTTCTATTTTTGTTTCATCAGACCAGAGGACATTTCTCCAAAAAGAACGATCTTTGTCCCCATGTGCAGTTGCAAATCGTAGTCTGGCTTTTTTTATGGAGGTTTTGGAGCAGTGGCTTCTTCCTTGCTGAGCGACCTTTCAGATTATGTCGATATAGGACTTGTTTTACTGTGGATATAAATACTTTGGACTTGTTTCCTCCAGCATCTTCACAAGGTCCTTTGCTGTTGTTCTGGGATTGATTGGCACTTTTCGCATCATCTCTATTAGACAGAACGCGTCTCCTTCCTGAGCGGTATGACGGCTGCGTGGTCCCATGGTGTTTATACTTGCGTACTATTGTTTGTACAGATGAACGTGGTACCTTCAGGCATTTGGAAATTGCTCCCAAGGATGAACCAGACTTGTGGAGGTCTTGGCTGATTTCTTTTGATTTTCCCATGATGTCAAGCAAAGAGGCACTGAGTTTGAAGGTAGGCCTTGAAATACATCCACAGGTATACCTCCAATTGATTCAAATGATGTCAATTAGCCTATCAGACGTTTCTAAAGCCATGACATAATTTTCTGGAATTTTCCAAGCTGTTTAAAGGCACAGTCAACTTTTTGTACGTAAACTTCTGACCCACTGGAATTGTGATACAGTGAATTATAAGTGAAATAATCTCTGTCTGTAAACAATTGTTGGAAAAATTACTCGTAGTAGATGTCCTAACCGACTTCCTAAAACTATAGTTTGTTAACAATACATTTTTGGAGTGGTTGAAAAATTAGTTTTAATGACTCCAACCTAAGTGTATGTAAACTTCCAACTTCAACTGTACATATATTTCTAATTTCCTCTTTCTGCAACTGCTGGATTTTCACCAACAGTGGACAATCCACCATTCATTCTTATCTTAATTCCATTCCTCTGATGTCCACAGATTAACGTATCTTTCCCAGTATAACACCATTTTGCTATTTCCTTTTGCAATACATCCCTCCATTTTACTGTAATATCTTACGAGTGGCAGACAGACTAATTCTTACATTTCTTCTTTAAGTAATTGCCTCATCCAATTTTGTGGCAGAGCTGCGATGAGTTGGTTATCATTTTGTATTGAGCATACACCTCCTTACACTGTTGTTAGTTGCTTGTGTGACAATTTTACCATCCTTGTTTACAATAGTTTTTTTTTTGTATAGGTACATTGCAGTTTTGCTGTAATATTTGATCTACCTTTTCTGGAGGATGACATTTAAATTGCAGCCAACTATGTATGGCTTTTATTTTAAAAGGAAGACACTTTAAATAGGATAACACTGTCAATCCACCAGAAATGTGCAGTTTTAATCTGAAAAAAGACAAAGAGCCCCCTATTAAATATATGATGTGCCTTTCTTAGTAGCCTGCTGGAAAACCAGTTTGGATTGAGAGATTCTGTATGTGCCTTGATAATAAAAACATTTAGCCCTCCACACTTATGCTCTTACAGTCACAACAGTGCTGTCAGAAAGTATTCACACCCCTTAACTTTTTCCACATTTTGTTGTGTTACAACCTGAATTTAAAATGGATTTTGTGTCACTGGCTTACAAACAATACCCCATAATGTCAAAGTGGAATTATGGATTTAGACATTTATACAAATAAATACAAATTAAAAGCTGAAATGTCTTGAGTCAATAAGTATTCAACCCCTTTGTTATGGTAAGCCTAAATAAGTTCAAGAATAAAACATTTTAATAACAAGTCACATAATAAGTTGCATTGACTCACTCTGTGTGCAATAATAGTGGTTATCATGATTTTTGAATAACTACCTCATTTCTGTAACCCACACATACCATTATCTATAAAGTCCTTCAGTCGAGCAGTGAATTTCAAACACAGATTCATCCACAAAGACCAGGGAGGTTTTCCAATCACTTGCAAAGAAGGGCACTTATTGGTACATGGGTAAAAAGCAGAAATTGAATATCCCTTTGATCATGGTGAAGTTTTTCATTGAACACTACAAAGATGCAGGTGTCCTTCCTAACTCAGTTTCTGGAGAGGAAGGAAACCGCTCAGGGATTTCACCATGAGGCCAATGGTGACTTTAAAACAATTTACAGAGTTTAATGGCTGTGATATGAGAAAACTGAGAATGGATCAACGACACTGTAGTTACTCCACAATACTAACCTAATTGACAGAGTGAAAAGAAGGAGGACTGTACAGAATAAAAATATCCCAAAACATGCATCCTGTTTGCAACAAAGCACTAAAGTAATATTGCAAAAAAAATTGTCAAAGCAATTAACTTTTTGTCCTGAATAGAAAGTGTTATGTTTGGGGCAAATCCAATACAACACATTACAACCATCCATATTTTCAAGCATAGTGGTGGCTGCATCATGTCATGACATGGCTTGTAGTCGTTAAGGGCTGGGGAGTTTTTCAGGATAAAAAATAAATAAAATGGAGCTAAGCACAGGCTAAATCCTAGAGGAAAACCTGATTCAGTCTGTCTTCCAACAGACACTGAGAGACTCCCGAGTGGCACAGCGGTCTAATGTACGGCATCTCAATGCCAGAGGTGTCACTACAGACCCTTGTTCGATTCCAGGCTGTATCACAACCGGCCGTGATTGGGAGTCACATAGTGCGGCGCACAATTAGCCCAGCGTTGTTTGGGTTTGGCTGGGGTAGGCTGTCATTGTAAATAATAATTTGTTCTTAAGTGACTTGCCTAGTTAAATAAAAATAAAAATGTATCTTTCAGCATGACAATAACCTAAAACACAAGGCCAAATATACACTGGAGTAGCTTACCAAGACAACATTGAATATCGTCAAGTTACAGTTTTGAGAATCTATGGCAAGACTTGAAAATGGTTGTCTAGCAATGATCAACAACCAATTTGACAGAGCTTGAAGAATTTTGAAAAGAATAATGGGCAAATGTTGTACAATCCAGGTGTGCAAAGCTCTTAGAGACTTACCCAGAAAGACTCACAGCTGTAATCGCTGCCAAAGCTGATTCTAACATGCATTGACTCAGGGGTGTGAATAATTATGTAAATGAGATCTTGTATTTCATTTTCAATAAATGTGCAAAAATGTCTAAAAACATGTTTTCACATTGTCTTATGGGGTATTGTGTGTAGAAGGGTGAGAAAAATAAATACATTTAATCCATTTTGAAGTCAGGCCTTAACACAACAAAATATGGAATAAGTCAAGGGGTATTAATACTTTCTGAAGGCACTGTACCTACTGCCAGTACAGTATGGGTTGTTGCCTGATTGGTTCCAGAGAATAAGAAAAAAAGGAGCTAAAACATGAGTTAATCATCAGAAATAAGCATGAGTTAATCTGCCAAAATGAAGACAAAATGCTATGCAGACATATCATTATTATGATGTAGAAGAACAATTTACATGCAGTTGTTGTCAGCTGCAACCAAAATAGATCCTCTGCCTCTGATAGTTCCGGGTTACTGCCAGACTGAGCAAAACATAGATAGTGTGTTAAAAGTCATGTAATGATTAACTAGTCTGTTTAATTACCAAGACGTATTATACATAATTTCTTAGAAACGTCCTCTCAGTCAGCAACAGTTTTCTAAACCTATATTGACTACACACTGAAATACTGAAATAAGCTAGCTGTCAGGCTGGGTCTCTATCTCTAACTTGCATATACCATAATAAAAAATTATTTTTATTTGAAAGATTCAGCTAGCTAGCTTGTAAAGTGGCAAATTAAAGAAGCCTATTTTTTTCTGTTTAGCTAGCAATGTTAGCTAGCTAGCTTACAGTGCCTTGCAAAAGTATTCATGCCCCTTGGCTATTTCCTATTTTGTTGCATTATAACCTGTCATTTATATGGATTTTATTTGGATTTCATGTAATGGACATACACAAAATAGTCCAAATTGGTGAAGTGAAATGAAAAAAATGACTTGTTTCAAAAAATGTAAAAAAAACGTATAAGTGGTGCGTACATATGTATTCACCCCTTTGCTATGAAGCCCCTAAATAAGATCTGGTGCAACCAATTACCTCCAGAAGTCACATAATTAGTTAAATAAAATCCACCTGTGTGCAGTCTAAGTGTCAAATGATCTGTCACAGGATTTTATTTTATATATTGTACACCTGTTCTGAAAGGCCCCAGAGTCTGCAACACCACTAAGCAAGCGGCACCATGAAGACCAAGGAGCTCTCCAAACGGGTCAGGGACAAAGTTGTGGAGAAGTACAGATCAGGGTTGGATTATAAAAAAATATTCGAAACTCTGAACATCCCACGGAGCACCATTAAATCAATTATTTTAAAAATGGAAAGAATATGGCACCACAACAAACCTGCCAAGAGAGTGCCGCCCACCAAAACTCATGGTCCAGGCAACGGACCAGGCATTAATCAGAGAGGCAACAAAGAGACCAAAGAGAACCCTGAAGGAGCTGCAAAGCTCTACAGCGGAGATTGGAGAATCTGTCCATAGGACCACTTTTAAGCCGTACACTCCACAGAGCTGGGCATTACGGAAGAGTGGCCAGAAATAAGCCATTGCTTAGAGAAAAAAAATAAGAAAACACATTTGGTGTTTGCCAAAAGGCATGTGGGAGACTCCCCAAACATATGGAAGAAGGTACTCTGGTCAGATAAGGCTAAAATTGAGTGTTTTGGCCATCAAGGGAAACGCTATGTCTGGCGCAAACCCAACACCTCTCATCACCCCGAGAACAGCATCCCCACAGTGAAGCATGCTAGTGGCAGCATCATGCTGTGGGGATGTTTTTCATCTGCAGGGACTGGGAAACTGGTCAGAATTGAAAGAATGATGGATGGCGCTAAATACAGGGAAATTCTTGAGGGAAACCTGTTTCAGTCTTCCAGAGATTTGAGACTGGGATGGAGGTGTCACGCCCTGATCTGTTTCACCTGTTCCTGTTATTGTCTCCACCCCCTCCAGGTGTCGCTTATTTTCCCCAGTGTATTTATCCCTGTGTTTCCTGTCTCTCTGTGCCAGTTCGTCTTGTTTGTTAGTCAAGTCAACCAGCGTGTTTTTCGCATACTCCTTTTGCTATTCTCTTTTTGTGGTCATTTGGAGGAATTCATGGCAGAGGTGAGAAAAGTATCCAGTATTTCGGAGAAAGGCGGCCAGCAAACTGCTTGACTTACGTCAAAACACCCGTAGTGTGGCAGACTATGCGGTGGACATTCGCACATTGGCCACTGAGAGTGCCTGGAATCCGGAGTCTCTTTTCGATACTTTTCTGCATGGATTATCTGAGGAGGTAAAGGATGAGCTAGCTGCTCGGGAACTGCAGGTGAAACTCGACTCTCTTATCGCCTTAACCATTAAAATTGATGGACGCCTAAGGGAACGCAAAAGTGAGAGGAGGTCTGGTCTCGGGCACACTCGTGCACCCGATATGGTGCATTGCCGATATATGGAATCCGGAAGTTTCCTAAGGCAGCTCTTCCATGAGGAGTCGAAGTCACCTGAGCTCTCTCATGAATCTACGACGGTTGAGTTGGATACTCCTGAGCCTATGCAGTTGGGAAGAAATAGGCTATCAGTTTGGGAGCGCTCACGGAGGATGAATAATAACTGTTGTCTGTATTGTGGAGGGGCAGGACATTTTATAGCTACCTGCCCTATTAGGAAACCCTTGTCTCTAATGGGTACCAGTACTATGGTGAGTCAGACTGGGAGTTCCCTAATTCCCATCACCCGCACACCCCTTTTTGCTCTTGTGCTGTGGGAAGATCAATCTAAGTCTCTCCGAGTGCTCATTGACTCTGGGGCTGATGAATGTCAGCCTCGGAGCATGGTATTCCCACTCAGCCTCTCTCTGTGTCCATGGATGCTAGGGCACTGGACGGCTGCTCTATAGGGGAAGTCACCCATAGTACTGTGCCCGTTCAATTATGGGTTTCTGGTAACCACAGTGAGACAATACAGTTCCTCCTCATTGCATCTCCCCATGTTCCAGTTGTTTTGGGATTTTCCTGGGTCCAAAAGCACAATCACGTGATTGACTGGACCACAAGCTCCATCCTAGGTTGGAGCCCATTTTGCCATTCTCACTGCCTTCAAGCTGCACAGCCTTCCCCTAATCGACTTCCTCAGGAGGTTAGTAAGATGGTGGATGTCTCTGTTATCACCACGGAATACCATGACCTCCTGGAAGTGTTTAGCAAGGCATGTGCTAAACACTTGTTTCGCAATGGCACCATCCTTAGTGTTTAGCAATGGTACCGTCCTTATGATTGTGCCATTGATCTTCTCCCAGGCAATACACCACCTCGGGTCGGTTGTACTCTCTGTCCGGACCAGAGACCATTGCTGTGGAGGAGTACATAGAAGAGTCTCGCGGCCCACCTCTCGGCACTCACCTCCTCTAACGTACCGTTCAAATGGTCTCCAGCTGTCGACAAAGCCTTTGTGGACCGGATCACAACAGCACGAATCCTCATCCATCCAAATCCGTCAATTTGTGGTGGAAGTGGATGCTTCGGGTGTTGGAATGGGGGCCATCCTGTCCCATCGATCTGCCCAGAACCAGAAGCTTCATCTCTGTACTTTCCTGTCCCATCGTCTCAATCCTGTTGAGAGGAACTACGATGTTGGCAACCGAGAACTCCTGGCGGTGAAGATGGCGTTGGAGGAGTGGAGGCACTGGCTGGAAGGAGCAGAACAGCCATTCCTGGTCTGGACCGACCATAAAAACTTGGAATATCTCCATTCAGCCAAGCGCCTCAACTCAAGGCAGGCCCGGTTGGGCCCTCCTGTTTACCAGATTCAACTTGACCATTTCCTACCGTCCTGAGTCTAAAAATGTGAAGCTTGATGCTCTCTCCCACCTGTACAGTTCCTTTGCCACACCCTCGACTTCCGAAACCATTCTCCCTACCTCATGCCTTGCTGCCACTGTTGATTGGGGTATTGAGAACCTGGTTCGCGAGGTGCAACACTCCCAAATTGGACCTGTAGGAGGCCCGGCTAACCAGCTGTTTGTCCCTAACCCAGTCCGGTCCCGTGTCCTGGAATGGGCTCATTCCTCCAGGCTGACCTGTTATCCAGGGTCCCGTTGTACACTACCCTTACTTCGACAATGTTTCTGGTGGCCCACAATGATCTCTGATGTCTCTGCCTTCGTCACCGCATGCACTGTGTGTGCTCACAAAAAGACTCCACGGCAAGTTCCTTCTGGCCTCCTGCAGCCACTACCGGTTCCTCATCGTCCCTGGTCTCATATATCTCTGGACTTTGTCACTGGGCTCCCCCCATCTGATGGTAACACTATCATTCTGACGGTAGTCGATTAATTCTCCAAGGCCGCCCATTTCATCCCTCTCCCCAAATACCTTCTGCCAAGGAGACGGCCCAGCTTATGGTGCAGCATGTCTTCTGGATCCATGAACTCCCGGTAGACATGGTCTCGGATCGGGGTCCTCAGTTCTCGTCTCAGTTCTGGAAGGCATTCTGCACCCTTATTGGGTCGTCGGCCAGCCTGTCATCCGGATTCCATCCCCAAACTAACGGTCAGTCGGAGTGAGCCAACCAAGGCCTCTTTAAGGTGCCTGGTCTCAACCAACCCCACTACCTGGAGCCGTCAACTGGTTTGGGTGGAGTATGCCCGGAACACTCTTCCCAGTTCTGCCACGAGACTCTCCCTTTTCAAGTGCTCCATGGGGTATCAGCCTCCACTCTTCCCTGAATAAGAGAAAGAGGTCAGCGTACCCTCGGCCCAGATGTTTGTCCGCCACTGTCGACGTACCTGGAGAAGAGCCAGGGCGGCTATTCTCAAGACCAACTCCAGGTATTGTCGACAAGCGGACCATCGCCGGACCCTAGCTCCCTGCTACCGCATTGGGCAGAGGGTATGGCTTTCCACTTGGATCTGTCCCACAAGCTGTCTCCCCGGTTCATTGGTCCTTTTCCCATCTCCAGAGTCCTGAGTTCCACTGCTGTCCATCTTGTGTTACCCCATACCCTCCTTATTTACCCTACCTTTCATGTGTCTAGGATTAAGCCCGTGTCTCACTGTCCTTTGTCTTCTGTCTTCCAGGCCCATCCCTCCCCCCGGGTCATCGGTGGCCAGCCAGTGTATACGGTGAGATGCCTCCTGAAGGTTTGACCACAGGGCAGGGGTTTCCAGTACCTGGTTGACTGGGAGGGTTATGGTCCGGAGGAGAGGTGCTGGATTCCTGCTAAAGACATCTTGGACCCGGCCCTCATCGCTGATTTCCACCACCGGGTGAATACTTTCGCAAGCCACTGTACAAACGTAATCAAATTCTAAGAATGTTTAAACTTTATTTATCTAGCCTAGAGTTTATCATATGACTTTGGCTTCATATATTTGAATTAAATAATCAACTTTGCTTACCTTAATACATTGAAAAATAATGGGCTTATCGTTAAACTATTTGCAAGTTGGTTCATCCACCGTCCTCTTACATCATCATGCTGGAATGGCAGTTGGTTTTTGATACTGCAATGACAGTTACATTTTTAATTGACCAAAAGGTTATATATAGAACCCATTTTTTTGTTTGTTGCTAAGAGGGTATTTTATCAAACACATTTCCTCTTGCTTCTAGCTAGCATTTAGTTTGCATCAGCAGAGGTTTGTATGAACCTTGCTGTTTGCCACTCAAACCTCGGCAACAAAATATGAATTGGATCTTCCCCATGCCATAGAGAGCTAACGTGTTGGACATCAGCTTGCCATTTTTCTGACCAGGCGAAATCATGCAGCAAAATCATTAATGTTGATATAGATATCAATGGAAAACAGCCTAAACAAATTAAAAGGGAACAATAGCTGTCATTTCAAAGTTTGATGTGACTGGTTTAGCTTTTGTTAGCTGTTGTTTTCTAAAATCGCCATTACACTCTGAGGTAGGGATAGAACCCTCAAGGTTCTTTGCCTTCACTGGGTATATACATTGAACAACAATATATATGCAACATCTAAAGTGTTGGTTCCATGTTTCATGAGCTAAAATTTAAAGATCCCAGAAATGTTCCATACAAACAAAAAGCTTATTTCTCTCCAATTGTGTGCACAAATTTGTTTACAACCCTGTTCGTGAGCATTTCTCCAAGATAATCCTTCCACCTGACAGGTGTGGCACAATCAACTCCTTTATTTTGCTGACATTGAGGGAGAGGTTGTTGTCCTGACATCACAATGCCAGTTCACTTACCTCCTCCCTATAGGCTGACTCGTCATTGTTAGTGATCAAGCCTACAACTGTGGTGTCATTAACAAACTTGATGATGGAGTTGGTGTTGTGCTTAGCCACACAGTCCTGGTGAACAGGGAGTACAGCAGAGGGCTGAGGACACATCCCTGGGGGGTCACTGTGTTGAGTCAGTGTGGAGGAGGTGTTGTTGCCAATTCTCACAGCCTGTGATCTGCCCGTCAGGAAGTACAGCCCTCCTGGATGGCTCGGTATTGTCTACCTCGAAGCGAGCAGAAATGTATTAAACTCGTCTAGGAGGAAGTATTCAGTGGGCACCACTCACCTGGATTTGCTTTTGTAGTTTGTGATAGCCTATAGTCCTTGCCACATGCGCCAAGAGTCTGAGTTGTCGAACAATGATTCACGTTTGAGTCTGTATTGTCTTTTAGCATCCCTAATGGTTTTGCAGAGCTAGTACCTGCCCACCTTGTACACATTGTGTGCAACCGAGTCATCAGGGTTCATTTTGCTGACATTGAATGCTGCAGTACGGGCTCTCAGCATGGCACAGACTTCTTTGTAGATGAGTCTTTGAACATGTCCAATCAGTATTCTCAAAACAGTCCTGCAGCATTGAGTCCGCCTCCTCCGTCCAGCGCCTCATTATTCTCTGTCCTGGACGAACAGAGAGACGTGATCGTATTGGCTGAAGTGGGGACAGGGGGTGGCTTTCTACGTGTCACCAATGTTTGTGCATATGTGGTCTAGCATGTTATTCCCACTCGTGGGGCAGGAGACATGTTGGTGATATTTTGGGAGAATTTGTTTTAAAATTGTTTGGTTATAATCTCCTGCGACGACAAAGACTGCTTACAAGTCAGAGGATTCTCGATGGCTAATGGTCTTGAGTGCTGCCGTGATGTTGGCTTTTGGCAGTATGTAAACAGCTGTGGCAGATAGTGGGGTCGGCATTTTAGCATCAAAAACTCCAGATGGGGTGAACAGGAGCTCGAGATGTTTTCAACTTCGGAACACCAGGAATTGTTAATGAGAAAGCATATACCTCCCCCTACTCTTTTACCAGAAGACACCATTCAATGCATACGGAAAATGAAGAACCTGTCTGGTTGAATAGCAGAGTTCAGTGTATTGTTCATCAACCATGTTTCTGTGAAGACAAAGACAGCATTCCCCGATGTCCCTCTGCGATTAATCTCTTGCTCTGAGTTCAAAGTTTATTATCCATTTATGTAAATGTTGAGCAGCTTCACTGCGGGTAGATTGTATGTTTTAAAATTCAATAAAAAAAATGTAATATTATTATTTTGTTTTATTATCCAGTGATTGGATATTAGCCATCATAATACTAGGAAGAGAAGGCTGTGTTGCATGTCTATTCAGCCTTGCTTGGAGTCTCCCTTTCCTTCCTCTTCGTTGCCCGCGTTGCATGATGAAAGATACCGTACATTTGTAGCCTCCGATCTAATGTCCAGAGGGTGTTTGTCGGTTGTAGGAAATTATTGCACAAACATTCTGAGCAAACAAAGTAATAATTATAAAAAGAATAGCAAGACACGCCCCCTACCCAGCGCCACCATGTTACATGTTACACATAGGGTTGTGGTTGGGGGTGAGAGTTGAACTGGGATGTGGACATGACGCAAGGCTTAGGGTTGGGGTTGGGGTTGAGGGTTAGGGTTGAAACAGGATTTGGACATGATGCTAGGGTTGGACTTGTGGTTGAGGCTATAGGTTAAACTGAGATGTGTTATTAACGAAGGTTGATATGTATAATACTACAACATTCATTAAGGTGTCATGACTGGTTTCATAAAGGTGTTATGAATGCATTATATTCCCTTCAAGTGATGTGTTTACTGTAAAAACTGTCATAAAGTCTCTTCTTATGGTTATGACGTAGTTATGTAGTCGTGACAGATGTCCTCCTAACACTTTTTACTGTAGCCTAATTTTATGAGGCGACATTGACATTGAAGTGATGAGGCGACATTGACTGTTTTGTCAACATACAGTACCAGTCAAACGTTTGGACACACCTCCTCATTCCAGGGTTTACTTAATGTTTTAAAACTATTTTCTACATTGTAGAATAATAGTGAAGACATCAATACTATTAAATAACACATATGGAATCATGTAGTAACCAAAAAAAGTGTTTAACAAATCAAATATATTTTATATTTGAGATTCTTCAAAGTAGCCACCTTTTGCCTTGATGACAGCTTTGCACACTCTTGGCATTCTCTCAACCAGCTTCATGAGGAATGCTTTTCCAACGGTCTTGAAGGAGTTCCCACATTCTGAGCACTTGTTGGTTGCTTTCTTTCACTCTGTGGTCCAACTCATCCCAAACCATCTCAGTTGAGTTGAGGTCGGGTGACTCTGGAGACTAGGTCAACTGATGCAGCACTCCATCACTCTCCTTCTTGGTCAAATAGCCCTTACACAGCCTGGAGGTGTGTTGGGTCATTGTCCTGTTGAAAAACAAATGATAGTCCCACTAATCGCAAACCAGATGGGATGGCATATCGCTGCAGAATGCTGTGGTAGCCAAGCTGTTTAAATGTGCCTAAATAAATCACTGACAGTGTCACCAGCAAAGCATGGCCTACCATGCTTCACGGTAGGAACCACACATGCTATCACGTTCTAGGAGAAGTCCCAGATGCAGGCAGTGTCGATGTAACAAAAGTGTATTACTAGAACAGGGGGCAGGCAAAATGACAGGGCAAGGGCAGGCATGCCCCTTTTAAAAAATGTAGAACTAAGAACAGATAGAGGCCTTGGTTCACTCCAGACCTGACTGCCCTCGACCAGCACAAAAACATCCTGTGGCGGACTGCACTAGCATCAAATTGTCCCCGCGATATGCAACTTTTCAGGGAAGTCAGAAACCAATATACTCAGTCAGTCAGGAAAGCAAAGGCTAGCTTTTTCAAACAGAAATTTGCATCCTGTAGCTCTAACTCCAAAAAGTTTTGGGACACTGTAAAGTCCATGGAGAATAAGAGCACCTCCTTCCAGCTGCCCACTGCACTGAGGCTAGGAAACACAGTCACTACCGATAAATCTACGATAATCGAGAATTTCAACAAGCATTTCTCTACAGCTGGCCATGCTTTCCTCCTGGCTACCCCAACCCTGGCCAACAGCTCCGCACCCCCCGCAGCTACTTGCCCAAGCCTCCCCAGCTTCTCCGTCACCCAAATTCAGATAGTAGATGTTCTGAAAGAGCACATCTATCACTCCAGTGTTAATTTGCTAAATGGTAATTACTTCGCTACTATGGCCTATTTATTGCTTTACCTCATCACGCCATTTGCACACACTGTATATAGACTTTTTTGCTAGTGTGTTATTGACTGTACATTTGTTTATTCCATCTGTAACTCTGTGTTGTTGTTTGTGTTGCACTGCTTTGCTTTATCTTGGCCAGGTTGCAGTTGTAAATGAGAACTTGTTCTCAACTGGCCTACCTGGTTAAATAAAGTTGAAATAACAAAATTGAATTGAAAAAAGAAGTCAGTAATCCAGTAATCCCGAGTGGACAGTCATACCTTCTGCCCAATATGATACCAGGGAGCTGAGGTAGTCTTGAGAAGGGCTGACCGGGCACTCTTCCAGGTACAACGACAGTGGTGGACAAACATCTGGGCCGAAGGTATGCCAACCTTTTCCTCTTGCTCAGGGAAGAGCGGGGATTAATAACCCAGGGAACATTCAAAGGGTGAGAGACCCATGGCAGAGCAAGGAAGGGTGTTGCGGACGTATTCGACCCACACTAAATTGCTGGCTCCAGATGGTGGGGTTGGCAGAGACCAGGCAGAAAGAGTTGTCTCCATGTCTTGTTTGGGTTGCTCCGACTGGCCGTTGGACTGGGGTGGAACCCAGAGGACAGGCTGGCCAATGACCCAATGAGAACATCATTAACCAGAGCCTGGAACACAGCTTGGGCGTTGATAAGGTCAAATGGCATGACCAGATACTGTTTGTGACCGCTGGCCATGTTGAAGGCAGTCTTCCACTCGTCCCCTTCACGTATCTGCACTGCACCAGGTGGTAGGCTTTCCATAAGTCCAGCTTGGAGAACACGGTGGCCCCTTGGAGCGGCTCAAAGGACGAGGAGATGAGTTGTAGCGGGTTGCAGGTCTTTTCCGTGATGTCATTGAGGCCCCGGTAGTCGATGCAGGGGTGCAGGTTTTTGTCCTTCTTCTCCACAAAGAAGAACCCTGCGCCAGTGGGGGAGGCAGAAGGACGGATGATGATTGGGGTGGTATTGTGGGTGACCCGGCCTATAGAGTACCCGTCCAGTGCTCTAATGTCCATGGGAATGGAGAGGGGCTGAGTGGGTAGCGTCCATAAAGCTCTCATCGGCCCCAGAGTTGATGAGTACCCGGAGAGATTTTGATTGCTTCCCCCACAGCAAAATTGAATGAAAAGGGGTGCGAGTAAGGGGAGTGGAAAATTTCTCCGTATGGCCCACCAGAGTACTCGCTTCTACCGTTGAGCCTGGTCTTTTAGTGGACAGGTGTCCCGAAATGACCAGTAGTCCCGCAATACAGGCAAATCTTAGTGTGAAGCCTGTATAGCCGTTCGCGCTGGACACAACCTAGCTCTGCCTAGTTGCATTAGCTCGGGAAGAGGTGAATTAGTAGACTTCGGAGACTCTCGGGGGAGCTTGGGTAGCCTCGAGTTCTCCCGGCAACAGAGCCATCAGGGACTTCCAGGATGCCTCAGAGGCGAGGTGTACCCCTTGGGGGGGCGAGTGAAAGCGAATCTCCCCTCCTTCCTTCGTTCCCGTAGTCACTCATCAATCAGAATGGTCAAGGCGATGAGTGAATCGAGATCCGTTGGTTGTTCCCGGGCTGCAAGCTCGTCCTTTACTTCCTCCAAAACTCCGTGCAGGAACATGTAGAAAAGCGGTTCCGGGTTCCAGACACTCTCAGCTGCCAACGTGCGGAAATCCAATGCATAGTCTGCCACACTGTGGGAGTCTTGCCGAAGCTGGAGTAACCTCTGGACAGCCTCTCTCCCAGACAATGGAGCATCAAACTTTCTTTACCTCCACCACAAACTCCTCCAGACTGAAGGTTACGGCCGACTGTTGTTCCCATACTGCCGTAGCCCAGCCGAGAGCCCTCCCGGACATTATTGTGATAAGGTACGCTATCTTAGAGTGGTCCGAGGGGAAGGAGGAGGGCTGCAGCTCGATGATGAGGGAACATTGAGCGAGAAACACCCGACACGTGCCTGACTCTCCATTGAAGCATTCCGAGGGAGGTAAGCAGGGTTCCCGGAGTGGCCGGGGAGGTGGCACTGCTAACATTCGGGTTACTGAGGGGCTGGGAGGTTACCGCCGTGGTAGGCTGCCTAAAAGACAACCCGCAGAATTGCTGCAGCATTGTGTTCAACGCTTGGTCATGGCATTCGGCTAAGGTCTGGAACCCTTCCATAAGATCACGAAGCAACTCCTCGTGCCATCCAATGGTTGCTTATTGCGTTGCGGAGCTGGTCCAAGTCTGCTGGGTCAGTCATGGCCAGTTCGTACTATCACATTTTAGGGAAGACCCAGATGCAGAGAGTGTCAATGTAACAAACGTTTATTACCAGAACAGGGGGCAGGCAAAACGACAGGTCAAAGGCAGGCAGAGGTCGGTAATCCAGATCAGAGTCCAAAAGATACAGAACGGCAGGCAGTCTCAGGGCAGGCAGAAGTGAATAATCCAGTGTGATGTAACAAGGTACAGAATGGCAGTCAGGATCAGTGCAGGCAGAATGGTCAAAACCGGGAAAACTAGAAAACAGGAACAGACAGGAGCAAGGGGGAAAACGCTGGTAGGCTTGACAAACAAAATGAACTGACAACAGACAAACAGAGAACATAGCTATAAATATAAGACAAACAGAGAACACAGCTATAAATTCACAGGGGATAATGGGGAAGATCGGCGACACCTGGAGGGGGGTGGAGACAAGCACAAAGACAGGTGAAACAGATCAGGCAAAAACAATTTCATAGTTTTGATGTCTTCACTATTATTCTAGAATTCCAAGATGGCGTAGCAGTCAGACGTGTGTTGTGTCTTGTTCTTTGTAAATATTGTGGATTTTTTTGCATATATTTTGAATATATTTAAGCTCACTTTCCATCTACGGACTGAATATACTCTCCTGCAACCCGCCTCACCCAATGTGGTATGAATCTGCTATTTTTATACTTCAGAAGCGAAAACCCCATCAGAAGCTAGCCAGCTAACTAGCTACTAGCTGGTAGTCAGTTAGCCACTGCTAGCGGTCTTCACCGTTAACTCGGACATCAGCCAGCCTCAGCTCAATGTCTGCACAGTGCGATATAAACCCATCGGACTGCTTTTTCTCTACTACATCTCCAGATTCCTACCGCAAGCCCTGAACCTTTACATCGGATCATCGCAGCTAGCTAGCCACAATCCAAGGGCTACTCCTGGCTAACGTCTCTGTCCCGAAGCAAGCACGAGTTAGCCTTGAGCTAGCCTCGAGCTAGGCCCATCTCCCGGAGGTCCACCAGCCAAATCTTGGGCTACAATACCTCTTTTGTCAATTAGCCTGGACCCTTTACTGCCAACACGGAGCCCCGCCGATCCATCACGACTGGTCTGCCGATGTAATCGTCCGAGGTGCTTTCAACAGGTTCTTCCATTGCAACATCGACGGAGGCCCATCTGCTAGCCCTGGCCCGCTAGCTGTCTGAATCGCCGTGTCTCCAGCTCGCCTAGCGTAGTAGCGACTTCTGAATCGGCCCCCTGACTCATCTATTGCTACTCATTGGACCCTGCAGCCCCCAGCTCCACTCCCGTTCCCCAGGCGCTTTCATTTTTTGACTTCTGTAACCGTAAATGCCTTGGTTTCATGCATGTTTACATTAGAAGCCAACTCCCTAAGTTTGTTTAATTCACTGCTTTAGCACACTCCGCCAACCCTGATGTCCTAGCTGTGTCTGAATCCTGGCTTAGGAAGGCCACCAAAAATCCAGAAATTTCCATCCCCAACTACAACATTTTCTGACCAGATAGAACGACCAAAGGGGGCGGAGTTGCAATCTACTGCAGAGATAGCCTGCAAAGTTCTGTCATACTATCCAGGTTTGTTCCCAAACAATTCAAACTTCTACTTTTAAATACCCACCTTTCCAGAAACAGGTCTGTCACCATTGCAGCTTGTTATAGACCCCCCTCAGCCCCCAGCTGTGCCCTGGACACCATATGTGAATTGATTGCCCCCCATCTATCTTCAGAGTTCGTACTGTTAGGTGACCTAAACTGGGAGATGCTTAACACCCAGCCATCCTACAATCTAAGATAGATGCCCTCAATCTCACACAAATTATAAAGAAACCTACCAGGTACAGCCCTAAATCCGTAACCATGGGCACCCTCTTAGATATCATCCTGACCAACTTTCCCTCTAAATACACCTCTGCTGTCTTCAACTAGGATCTCAGTGATCATTGCCTCATTGCCTGCGTTCGTAATGGGTCTGCGGTCAAACGACCACTCCTCATCACTGTCAAACTCTCCCTAAAACACTTCAGCAAGCAAGCCTTTATAATCGACCTGGCCCGGGTATCTTGGAAGGATATTGACCTCATCCCGTCAGTAGAGGATGCATTGCTCTTTAAACGTGCTTTCCTCACCATCTTAAATAAGCATGCCCCGTTAAAAAATGTAGAACTAAGAACAGATATAGCCCTTGGTTCACTTCAGACTTGACTGCCCTTGACCAGCACAAAAACATCCTGTGGCGTTCTGCATTAGCATTGAATAGCCCCCGCTATATGCAACTTTTCAGGGAAGTCAGGAACCAATATACACAGTTACGAAAGCTAAGGCTAGCTTTTTCAAACAGAAATGTGCATCCTGTAGCACTAATTCCCAACATTTTTTGGGACACTGTAAAGTCCATGGAGAATAAGAGCACCTTCTCCCAGCTGCCCACTGCACTGGGGCTAGGTAACACTGTCACCACTGATAAATCTATGATAGTCAAGAATTTTAATAAGCATTTTTCTACGACTGGCCTTGCTTTCCACCTGGCTACCCCAGCCAACAGCTCTGCACCCCCTGCAGCAACATGCCCAAGCCCCCCCCCCACTTCTCCTTCACCCAAATCCAGACAGCTGATGTTCTGAAGGAGCTGCAATATCTGGATCCCTACAAATCAGCTGGGCTAAAATTATCCACCGAAATTGTTGCAACTCCTATTACTAGCCTGTTCAACCTCTCTTTCATATAGTCTGAGATCCCCAAAGATTGGAAAGCTCCCGCTGTCATCCCCCTCTTCTAAGGGGGAGACACTCTAGACCCAAACTGTTATAGACCTATATCCATCCTGCCCTGCCTCTAAAATCTTCGAAAGCCAAGTTAACAAACACATCACCGACCATTTCGAATCCCACCGTACCTTCTCCACTATGCAATCTGGTTTCCGAGCTGGTCATGGGTGCACCTCAGCCTCGGTCAAGGTCCTAAACGATATCATAACCGCCATCGATAAAAGACGGTACTGTGCAGCCGTCTTCATCGACCTGGCCAAGGCTTTCGACTCTGTCAATCACCGCATTCTTATCGGCAGACTCAGTAGCCTTGGTTTCTCAAATGACTGCTTTGCCTGGTTCACCAACTACTTCTCAGATAGAGTTCAGTGTGTCAAATCGGAGGGCCTGTTGTCGGGACCTTTGGCAGTCTCTATGGGGGTACCACAGGGTTCAATTCTTGGGCCAACTCTTTTCTCTGTATACATCAATGATGTCGCTCTTGCTGCTGGTGATTATTTGATCTCCCTCTGCGCAGACGACACCATTCTGTATACATCTGGCCCTTTTTGGACACTGTTAACAACCCTCCAGACGAGCTTCAATGCCATACAACACTCCTTCCGTGGCCTCCAACTGCTTTTAAATGCTAGTAAAACTAAATGCATGCTCTTCAACCGATTGCTGCCCGCATCCGTCCTCCCGACTAGCTTCACTACTCTGGACAGTTCTGACTTAGAATATGTGGACAACTACAAATACCTTGGTGTCGGGTTAGACTATAAACTCTCCTTCCAGACTCACATTAAGCATCTCCAATCCAAAATTAAATATAGAATCGGATTCCTATTTCGTAACAAAGCCTCCTTCATTCATGCTGCCAAACATACCCTCGTAAAACTGCCTATCCTATCGATCCTTGACTACGGCGATGTCATTTACAAAATACCCTCCATCACTCTACTCAGCAAACTGGATGTAGTCTATCACAGTGCCATCCGTTTTGTCACCAAAGTCCCATATACCACCCACCACTGCGACCTGTATGCTCTCGTTGGTTGGCCCTTGCTACATATTCGTTGCGAAACCCACTGGCTCCAGGTCATCTATAAGTCTTTGCTAGGTAAAGCCCTCCCTTATCTCAGCTCACTGGTCACCATAGCAACACCCACCCCGTAGCACACGCTTCAGCAGGTATATTTCACTGGTCATCCCCAAAGCCAACACTTACTTTGGCCGCCTTTCCTTCCAGTTCTCTGCTGCCAATGACTGGAACGAATTGCAAAAATCATTGAAACTGGAGACTTATATCTCCCTCTCTAACTTTAAACAACTACCTCATCCTCATATTGTTATTTATCTTCTTGCTCTTTTGCACCCCAGTATCTCTACTTGCACATCATCATCTGCACATCTATCACTCCAGTGTTAATGCTAAATTGTACTTATTTCGCCTCTATGCCCTATTTATTGCCTTACCTCCCTACTCTTCTACATTTGCACACACTGTACATACATTTTTCTATTGTGTTATTGACTGTACGTTTGTTTAAAAACAACAACTCTGTGTTGTTGTTTTTGTCGCACTGCTTTGCTTTATCTAGGCCAGGTCGCAGTTGTAAATGAGAACTTGTTCTCAACTGGCCTACCTGGTTAAATAAAGGTGAAATAAAAAAAATACAATTCTACAGTGTATAAAAATAAAGACAAATCCTTTAATGAGTAGGTGTGTCCAAACTTCTGACTGGTACTGTATGTCAAACACCAATCATAACTATTTCTATATCAAAATGACACTGCCTTGATACATGCTATTCAGTGACACAAGATGTCATGACATCTTTCGCACATTTAGTATCTTGTTTTCTCATATCATCACATCTTGTCCCGATGTGAGGGAAACAGAGGGCTCAACATTTCTGTAGAGAAATAGTACCACTTAGTGGTGAGTATTTAAAAGTGCTCCTAAGATTTTTTCTTAGTCTCCCATGTCGGCCAACAGGAGAAGAAAGACAGGCTGGGAATCGTTTCTGCACTGCAGAAATACATTGTTATTGCACAACACTCAAATGTATTTCATGTCAAATGATTAATTTAACTGAGTGAAATAAATATGTTATTTTGAGGAAGGTAGATTATTGCATCTGTGTA
This sequence comes from Oncorhynchus tshawytscha, assembly GCF_018296145.1. Lineage (NCBI taxonomy): Eukaryota > Metazoa > Chordata > Actinopteri > Salmoniformes > Salmonidae > Oncorhynchus > Oncorhynchus tshawytscha. The sequence continues at coordinate 68,680,838 of NC_056432.1, forward strand.
ATCTGGTTAACATCTTAAGCTGCTAAATTGGTCTCATTCCAAATGCTCCACTTGCTCTCCATATTGGAGGTGGACAGGCCAAAATGCCCATTTATCCTCACTGTGATGATCCAGTTTACACTAATGAGCCGTGCCCCAGTCATGTTATCTCCACTCTGCTCTACAGACATCCAGTCCTCACAGTCAACTCCAAAAGGATTCTTTGTGTGGCAGAAAATGTGTCACCGACAACCATTTTCTCTTTTCTCCTTTCAGCCATAGTTTTCAATAGGAAGACAGTCCCCTTAGGGGCCTATGGAGTGTAAGACCTAAGATATTGGCAGCAGGGAGCAAAGGAAGGCATTAGCACCAGATGACGCTGTCAGTCTGTCCTCAAAGAAATGTCCATGATTATCACCTGATGAAAGGCCTGTGGATGGTCAATGATCACTGTCAGGCCATCATAAAGCTGTGGTTGTCTGTAGAATACAGCTGGCAGAAGAAGGACATCACAGACACACAGGATGAGAGAACAAAACAGACAGAAATTTGCTAATAAATTCACAATTATTCACTTATGAGGAAATGAATTTCTTTCAGAGAGCACAGATATTTGTCATATTGCTCAGGCAACGTTACGTAAATAACTTTGGGGCATTGTCTGTTTTTGTAACCAGTCAATGGAGGCATTGAGGGTATGGTCGTTGCCAATGCGTTGTTGCTCACATGATGTGTGTCTGCTGGACCAATTACATCACGATGTGTGTCTGCTGGACCAATTACATCATCCACTGGCCCCTCAGAGAGCTGTATTGACTGAGAACCTGTTGTCAGGGAACAAAACAGAGAATGAATTTGATTGGCCCGAGATAGAAATGGAATGGGGCTTGTGGTTAGGATAGCGATGGTTGTGAAACCGCAAATTTTACAAAGCAAGTATCTGTCATTGTCACCATTGAGCTCAAAGAGACTTGACGGTCCATTTCACATGCATATGATGGTCAACTAGTGTGGTCTTGTCATTCATTCTCTGAGCCTGGTATGACTGGTTGTGACTGGGTATGACTGGCTGGTGTGTTGCTCGCCTCAAGTGATTTATATCATCAGACATTTACACCATCAACACAATAAACGCTGTTGTTTAACATGAGTTGATGACCTCAGCTATAAGCCTGGTCTGTCTCTTCAACTGTCTGTGTTGTATTGGGATGTATGGTGCAGATTGTCATCCGCAATAAGAATGTGAGGTGGAGTTACTAACTGGTTTGCAGTTATAACATAATGTTGTGAGAATTATTCTCTATAAAACATTTCTGGAATTGCAAAATACACAGAAATCTGGCCCAAATCATAAATTCATGACATACAGTACTCTATTAATGTGGACTCCTGGATAGAGGGCTTGCACCAAGATAGAAATGTCAAATTAGTTGTCTATTTGTCTAACCTTTGAGGGAAACAGGCAGTTCAGTAAACAATACAATGGAACAACAGATAATTATATATTTTGTTTGATTATGCAAAGTTTATTTGACAGAACATTTTCAGCTTGTGATAGCAGAGGGCAGTATTGAAAATATGTCTGACTCATACTGACTCATACTAGTTGTCATGACTGTCCTGATCAGGTCAGGTTACAGGAGACCACAACCCTACAGATTATCTCTCAACCCCAACAGAGGAGGAGAGATCTAGGGGTCTGAAGATGTGGGGGTTTTATGACCCCTCACGCCCCTGGTGAATCTCAGGCCACAGACAAATCCCTTTGTCCTGTTACTATGGAGAACCAGCCTCAGAAAATTAAACATGAAATAAAGGGAATTTGGAACAATGGTTTCCGTCAGCCACAATGGTGGTCATGATGGTAGATGGAATATGAAAATGTATGTCATTTTTGTTTTGTTATTAAAGGTTAATAGATGACGTTATTACGAAAACATTGTAACGTGAAGAGTATAGTATATGTTTGATGTTTATACATTGTACGTTGTGTGGAAAATGTCCAAATCAAAGGGAATGTTTTGGTAAAGATTAAATGTTAAGTTAGTTGTCTAAAATTGGATTTGAATAAAATCTAGACCTTGCCTCATTAATCCTGAAGCTAGGGGGCACTATTTTTATGTTTGGAAAAATAACGTTCCCAATGTAAACGGCCTATTTCTCAGGACCAGATGCTAGAATATGCATATAATTGACAGATTAGGATAGAAAACTCTAAAGTTTCCAAAACTGTCAAAATATTGTCTGTGAGTGTAACAGAACTGATATTGCAGGCGAAACCCTGAGAAAAATCTAACCAGGAAGTGGCTTCTATTTTGAAAACTCCATGTTTCATAGCCTCCCATTGCTCCATTTAAAGGGATATCAACCAGATTCCTTTTCCTATTGCTTCCTCAAGGTGTCAACAGTCTTCAGACATAGCTTCATGCTTTTATTTTGAAAAAATGACCCAGAAAGATAACATCGCGTCAGGTGGTCACATGAGTTTTGCTCGCGCAACAGAGTTCGGACAGCCATTTCCTTTCCCTCTCCTACTGAACAAGACCATTACGGTTGATATATTATTGATTATATATTTTAAAAACAACCTGAGGATTGATTATAAAAAACGTTTGACATGTTTCTGTGGATATTACGGATATTATTTGGAATTTGTCTGCGTTGTCGTGACCGCTCTTTCCTGTGGATTTCTGAACATAACGCGACAAACAAACTGAGGTATTTTGGATATAAAAATAATCTTTATGGAACAAAAGGAACATTTTTTGTGTAACTGGGAGTCTCGTGAGTGAAAATATCCGAAGATCATCAAAGGTAAACGATTAATTTGATTGCTTTTCTGATTTTCGTGACCAAGCTACCTGATGCTAAGTGTACTTAATGTTTTGTCATGCGATCGCTAAATTTACACAAACGCTTGGATTGCTTTCGCTGTAAAGCATAATTTCAAAATCTGAGACGACAGGTGGATTAACAAAACGCTAAGCTGTGTTTTGCAATATTGCACTTGTGATTTCATGAATATGAATATTTTTAGTAATATTATTTGACTGGGGCGCTATGCTATTTAGCGGTTGCTGATGACAATTATCCCGGTTAAGGGATGGGTAACGTCAAGAAGTTAACTTGGTATGCCTAGAGAATTGCCCTACAGGCGGTTACGCCCACTTTTGAGAAGACTACGTGACCCAAGCTGCAGCCAAGGTCTAATAAGTCAACGAACCCAGAACGCAACACAAGTTTGAAGACAAAGAAATCCTTTTCTACCCAAGCTACGGATGAGTAGCTGTGTCTAAGCGGGTGAATTCAAGCTGGACCCCCTTAGCATCCAATCCCAGCGAATCGTGGCATCTAAAGGATTTCATTCCTATGCTGTGAGCTCTAAGCTACAGAGCTGTCTGTCCTCAGAAGACCCCTTCCATAGCAAGGGTGAGGGAACAGACTCCTAAGCCAGAAGGACACTGACATCGGAAGGACGACCAGAGAGGTGCGCAGGAGAAGTGCATCATCGAGCAGCTGAACGGTCCACGCAGAGAATCCTCGGAGGTCTACCCAGCGCCAGTTTGGGGAAAGGCTAGGGTTAGAATAAGCATAGCTGACAAATTCACCCAAATGTATATTTATCTCGTGTACTTTCTCTTTTTCTCTCTTTGAAATCCCCATTTTGGGTAACACGCGCCATAGTGTGTTGGCCCGTTGGTGTGGTACGAACTCATTGGTGAGACCCGGGTTCCGTTCAGATTCAGGTTATACGACGTTCATTACGAGATTGGTAGAGGTAACTGGTTAATTAGCGGCTGTTGTAAAATCGATATTCTGATATTCTTTGAGTTAATTTGAGAAATAGAAACTCAATAAAAACTAGTTTTCCCATGGTGCCCCAGGTTAATGAGTTAATCATTGCTTGATTCAGTTAATCACGCAATTAGAAACTTGTAATCATTCGATGAGCAACAGTCGTCACATTAACTAATACAATGTCACGACATAGTCTATATTCATATTCCATCAAAATTGTAGGGGGTTTCCATTACCAGTGTGTCACCAGTGATTATGTTAATGTTAGTTCGAGTGTTATTTTGGGGGAAATGTGTTTCCATAGTTAGGCCTGACACGGAGGACTTGTGAAGAGCAGAATCAACAACTTCTGCATCAAGACAGTTGCTTTGTGAGAAGGTGCTAACCGTGGAAGGTGTTAATCCATGTTCCCAGTTAGCCATTGTTATGTAAATGAAAGCTGAAAAGTGCCAGTGGCCTGGACTTGGCCCCAAGTCAGAGCAGGTCCACTGAGCAAGTCTGAGCCTTTTTGGTAAGACATTGGTCTACATTGCAAATCATTTATCCTCTGAAAATAATGAACATTTTATGTTATGATATGTTTGAAAATGTAAATTCCAAACACTTCCTGAATTGACAACTGAGATGCAATTGACCATAAACTTGTTTAACTGCAGAGATTCACAAAAAGAGATTCACAAATTTTGTCACAGATATACTCAGTTGAAATGTCATAGGGTGTGTGAAAAACATACCAGATTCATGCTAAATGCAAATGTGAGTCCCAGCAACCACAGAGAATGTGTCTGAGTTCATGTGTTCAAACTTACCCCCAATAGTCTGAACCACAATTCATTGAATAATAATTGAAACAGGCAAACCAAGGAGATGCAAAAACGCATATCAAAGACCATGTGTCCTTTAGCTCCAGGGTCTTTTTTGAAAGCACGCTGTCAGATTAATTTCCAACCTCTCAATCTGGTAGAAATGCTGATGGGTAGGTTTGGCTAATCCTGTCGGCTCATTGTGAAACAGCATTGGAAATGATGAAGCACCAGAAAACCATGCTACTCCCCCTTTGTGTACCCACAAAGTGCACTGGTCATAGACAATGAACTGAAACATTGGTGTAATTTTAACATGGCAATGAGCAGGGGGGTGGAATCAGTGCAGTGGATGCTAATTCACTTAAATGCCTACCCTCTTGATGGAAGATGGAAAATGCTTGGCCTATAAAGAAAAGCCCTGGTGCAAAAATGTGTGGACAGAATCTTTTTCCATTTTTCTGTGTTGTCAAACGTACATGTCCAAACGTACATTTTGTCAGCGGTAAAAAGGTGTATTTCTATGAGAAGCTTTGGAGGTGGAATAAGCGGCTATTTTTAGGCCCAACGAAGAGAAAGAAATGGTTTCATCTTCACACTGCAATTCATCACTAAGAGGTGTGAATCTTCTTAGGGCCACAGATCAGGTGAGTCAGATGCTTTGTAATGTTATTTTCATGGTCACAGACCCTGCAGAGATGAAATAACAGTGCCTGCAGATTGACGTCATCTCCTGGAGCTGCATGAAGCATTCTATGGGACTATTGAGTTTTAGAATGACTCACAATGGCCTATCAGACTGTATTGTGACGCCATTTGGAGAAAGTGGTGGTTCTAATACAATCAAACAAACATGTTCTCTCTAACATATGTACATTATGTGAGATTTCAGAAAGATATATCTGAGGACTGATGTATAGAAATACTTCTCCTGACCAAATGCCTCTAGAGAAAAGAAGCCAGACCCTTGAGTGGGGAGTGGAATCAGAGTACCATTGTAATCTAATTGAGTTGGCTATAAGATTATTACCATTGCTAGGCTTGATGGAAACCGGTGGGCTGTCCAACACTTACATACTCATACAGAGACATACTGTGAGTGCCAGTTATACTCACTACTCAATAGCTTTCCCTCTGTTATTAATGATGATCACAGCTTATGAATGCTGTTGGATCAAGTACATCATTAGACCCTCACTGCTCTCCTGACAGCTTACAGAACATTCATGCATTGTTTGCCCAACTCTCTCCAAATGTAGATTCCAGTACTGTATGTTCCTGAGAACTACCTGTATATGGTGTACCTTTATTTTGTATCTCTCAACACATCTGTCTCTGTCTCTTTCACACACACACACACACACACACACACACACACACACACACACACACACACACACACACACACACACACACACACACACATATGCGCACACGCACACGCGCACACACACACACATTTACCCAATACGACATCTCTTGCATCCCTCTCAAATCACCACCAGTATTCCTTTTTCTTTCAGAGAAAAAACCCCACTCCCCACTGAGAGACAACGGAACGATTTCCTATCGGTTCCCAAGATCCAAACGATGAGTGTGACTCATTGCCTTATGCAACACAAGGCTCATGGTTCTTCAAGCTTTCTCAGCTCTCTTTCGTTCTGCCTCGCTCTCTCTCTTCCTCAATGGTGCCGAGTCTCAAGGGTAGACTGAATGTCCTCTTCCATTCAGCTGCTATTTTGGTCTCCATGTCAACAAGATGTGAGTCACCACGCAAAAAAAAAACACCTATTTCATTGACACTCCCTGAAATGTGTCACTATACAGCACCCAAGTGAAATCGGTTTATTTCCTGGCTCATTATCTTGCAAACCCAATATGCACAACACCTCCCTATGCATACTGTAGAACACTTGTCATAATTATTTTAAATCAGTATTGTTGTTACCAAGAATATTATCAGGATGTACACTTGATAGTGTATGTTAATGTGAAGGAGTATGCTGGCTGTTTTATAGAGTCATTTTGGGCGGGCTTCTCCCCTAAGTTTCAACACACCTAGAAGCCTATTTTCATAGGCAACACCTCAGCTCATCCATATTTCTTCAACAATTTCTGCACTTCTTGGAAAAAGATAGATCCTCGTGTTGATTTACTTTGACACCGAAAGGGATTTTGGGTATGAACCAAAACAATGCTATATTCATAGGCTACTTTTGTCCAAAGGGGTGTTTCATCCCACTGCCTTAGCGTTTGTTGTTGTGTGCAGCACAGTCATGTTAGTGAGTCATGTAATGGCAGACAGCTCAGGGGGAAGAGCGTGAGAGAATAGGTTAACCTCATAAGTCGACAGCCGAGAAGAAAATATAATGGTAGAGGGATTTGGTCCCCAGTTTGCATTCACCATCATGACCAGAACATTACCAATGCAAAGAAAAGAGAAGAGATAAGATTTCTCTTAGGAGTGCTGACAGTTTTGGTTTGAAGCTACAGGGTGTTATCCATAATTCTTTGTTTATGTCCAGCTACCATGGTTTGCAACCTGCAGAAGTGTCTCCCAAGGCAGCGGAAGCCTTTAGCTGCCCCACAGCTCTCTGCGTAAACAGAGCAGCCTCCCTGATCAGCCGCTGGGTGTAAGCAACAAGGCTGGCCATTGTGAGACCAACCGGATGACTGCTGCTTAATGACTGTTCATCAGGCAGACCAGTACATTCCTATCATCTTCACATATGTTCATACTTGTCCAATTACTTTTGTATTAATATTGTTTTGCATTAATATGATTGAAGATATGAATACACGCACATGTACACACACATAGGCTAGGCATACACACAGATTCACATACTGTATAAGCATCAGATGTTTTGTAATTAACATATCTTCCCCTCTCTGCCAGTTTTGTCAGTAAGAGGAGAAGTCCTTGCTCATCGTAGCCTCAAGCACAGCCTATATATCCAACCTACCCTTCTTGTCTCCAACTAATGAATCATTTCTCAGTCAATGTGCTCCGCCAGAACACATCAGAGGGCCAGATCACGCCACTGGACCTCTCTTACGCACATCCCTGCCAATGCATCTAAGCAAGGCTTTTCCCATAGACCTCTGGGAGTTGTTGTTTTTGTTTCGGTGTAATGGCTGGTGTTATTAGTTCGCCGTGAAGCGCAGAAATTCCGAGGGACTAAAAGAGATAAATATATCTGTTCTGGGAAATGATCTGCAGTAAGAAAACATATTGTGGCTTTTGATTAAATCAAATCTGAATCTATCGGAGACCTCTATTATTCAAAGCCTTACACACATATTCTTACACACACAAAGATAGAGATCTTTACCAAACACAGAGCTATCTCCCTCCCAACTCACTAAATGTACCCTGTTATAAGGAAGGCAGCATCAGCAGCTGTTGGCGTAGGAGGAGCTTCTCTGCTCTGTCCTTTCTGTGGCTGTGAACCCCCGCATGGAGTAATTAAGAATCTCTCCCAGCTGAGGAACTGTGCCTTCCTAAATCACTCATACACACACAACACGCGCACACACACACTACACGCACACACTGCACGTGTGCACACACACAAGTACGCAAGCACATGCACACGTACACACAAACACACACACAATCCCTTTCCATCACCCACCTTCACCTGGGAACTGGGGAGGCTGTGTGCCAATGTGTGCAGAAATTCTGTATTATTCCATGTCATTTTAATATTTGTAATTTTCCTTTTAGTGCAATCTCTACCTCTGTCCTGCCATCTCCCACACTCTGCCCTTTTCTCTTTCTCACACACAGACAATCCCACACACACAGCCTTTAACATGATTGACATCATACATTGTAGATATCACTTTCACTTTGCAATTGGTGCACTCATGTTTTGTGCAGTATCCTTAGCATTACTTTCATTTGAGTGAGTTAAAATCTTGCAGAATATTGTAGAAGTGAAATATACATGAGAATTTTCATTTTGATTCAAATTAATTTAGTAGGCACCAACCTGCAGTAAACTGGATGTCTGTGTGTTAAACTCGAGTGTTGGACATACTCACAGAAAGTTTCAATGTATCATACAGTTATCTAACTAGAACCAAGCATACAAATTGTTTACCTAGCATCATACTTAATTTTAAATATGTATAGGTCAATATCAAGCCAAAGCATCAGACTGCCAACAACAAACAGTAGTGCAATGAGTGGTCTCTCCACTTTTTGTCTCCTTGCCAGTCATGTGATTTTTATTTAGCCAGTTAAGAACAAATTCTTATTTACAATGATGGCCTACCCCAGCCAAACCCAGACGACACTCGGCCATTTGTGCGCCGCCCGTTGGGACTCCCAATCACAGCCGGTTGTGATATAGCGTGGATTTGAACCAGGGACTGTAGTCACACCTTTTGCACTGAGATGCAGTGCCTTAGACCACTGCACCACTTGGGAGCCACTTTATCAGTATACAATATATGCATACAATATAAGCATACAATATATGCCTGATGATGTCAGAATATATCTGAACTTACTGATAAACCTTCACACACAAGCATCACCCACAAACAAAATAATTGTTTTATATGTGAATGAAATGAGATTTAAACCTTCTTTTTTAGCGCGTTTGAATGCACACACACACAAACACACACACAATTTAGTCATTGGCCCATAATGTTATGAGTCACTCAGATGGCAGGAGGGTCATTCCACCAATAGAGTGCCTTTTGGATAGTGTAATTTGATTTAAAAAATATATATATTTCACATAATTTTAACATTCTGTCATAAAGAGCACATGTTCAACCTTATGAGTTTATATTAAGAAAAATGACTATAGTAAGTGCCAATTAAGGTAACAGGGTTGACGTAACATGGTTGAAGTTTTCATCAGTCATAAATCTCCTTGTGAGAGGGGAAATGGAAGCTTGTTGTGTGCAACAGCGAGGGGCAATTCAATGCAAGCGTCACACAAAAATATTGAAATGGTTCAAACATTTCTAGCCTGTCTATCTATGGGTTGAGGTGTTATGCTCGACCGGCTCAGTTTTCAGCCACAAAACAGAAAATAGCCAAGATGAGCAGAACCAGCTCACCTAATTTTACACTATGATTTTACGATTGGATGTTCAATGTTTCTTTTGAAAAATATTTTATTAAAAAAGGAATAGTTTCACCATATTAAAATGAGAGTTCAGTTCGAGTAACAGGGTTGACCTTAAAATGAGAGATAAACATAAATTAATCACTAATCACATGAAATAATTAATAATCTTCAGAAATGACTTCTTCAAAGCAACAAAGAATAACTAGGCCTTTATAATGATAGAGAAAACTTGGGGAAATATTTGGGTTAAGTGGGTTAAAATGTTCATAGAAGTCAAAATGCACATTTGTGGCACTTTAGCAAGTCTTTTATTAAAATAAGAAATTTGATTTATTGAGATTTCCATGTGCTCTATATTAAAGAGCAATTTATTTAATATAACAGGCTTTTAAAATTCAATATTGATGCACAATTTCTACTTAAAATATCAAAGGGATGCAAAAGGAACTTTTTGTGGAAGGACCCAGAAACAATGCTATTTCTATAGAGACTGGGTTCCAGGTGAATAGCACCTTTAATGAATTGTCTGCACAGCCATCTCTACACAATGATTTGAAAACATGCTGTACCGTACCATTCTCTCAGGGAGATGTAAGATCCATGACTTTAAAGCTGATTATTACACACACACACACACACACACACAATATCACTAATCAGGTTTTCACATTGAGGATTTTGAATTCTCAGCACTAGAAATGACTGACATGAACTTCATGAAGAAAGGGGATCACAGAAGTGCACTGCACACTGCTTCTAATTTGAAATATTCAATATACTGTAGCTCCTACATACTATAGTTGAAAAACATACAGATATGTATTGGGGATACAATAATCTGCTGCAATGTACAGTATATGCATCCTATTACTGCTTAACCCTCCAAAACGAAATGCGTCAGAATATTAGCCCTGTCCATATTTTAATTATATGACATCTAAGCCCTTGATGGTGTCTTTTAGACTATTTAGATGACTCTTAGACCTTTACAGTATCACACTGGGATGCCATGACAAGACAATTAGGTGTAAGAAATCCTGCAATCCTGCCTTATCCTATCATCAGTAAAATAATGATTGCATTGGACTCCCAGAGATGCAGGTGCGTTATTGCAAAGATCAACACAGACAATTTGATGATCATTTCTCTTTGTATCTAATTAAAAAACCAGCTCTGGTTATAAACTAGCAGGTGGCGATATTTAGTGCAGAGCCAAGAAGGAACGAGACGTGTCTTTCTCATGGTATGACACACCAGGAATACTTTTTTGTTGTTGTGAATAACAGAAAAATTGTTTTTGGCCTAGTGTCTTCAAAGCTTACACAATATCCCAATATCATATGTAAAGGGTATATTCATAGAATGATACTTAGAATGATCATACATCAGATGATCTCCCTCTTCACTATTGTTCTCTGATCGTCACTGTTTTTTTCTTATGTTTGAATCTCTCTTCTCACCCCTTACCATATCTCTCTGTGTGCCTATCTCCGTCTCTCATTCACCAAGACTTACTATCTGCGTCATCCTCCTCCTCTCAAGGGCAGCTCGCTTAAGCTTTCATTGGTTCAGTGAATCTATGTTGTGATGACATCTCACATCCTTAGCTTAAGTAAATACTGGGCTGTTCAGAATTTTTTAAATCCGATTTCTCTATGTGAGCTTAAATCAAATGTTTTTATTTTATACAGTATATACATCTTTTTGCATTTAATAAAAGTATAGACTCTGAGCTTCAAAATGGTATATCATACACTGTAGTTGAAGGAAACAAAGAAAAGTTATGATAGACCTCTTATCCCATGCAATGGTGTAAAGTACTTAAGTAAAAAATACTTTAAAGTACTACTTAAGTCATTTTTGGGGGTATCTGTACTCTACTATTTACATTTTTGACAACTTTTACTTCATACATTTTCCCTGACACCCAAAAGTACTCCTTACATTTTGACAGAAAAATGGTCCAATTCACACACTTATCAAGAGAACATCCCTGGTCGTCCCTACTGCCTCTGATCTAGAGGACACACTAAACACAAATGCTTTGTTTGTAAATTAATATCTGACTGTCGGAGTGTGCCCCTGGTTTGCATCATATAAGTCATTTGAAATTTTACTTTTGATACTTAAGTATATTTGAGCAATTCCATTTACTTTTGATAAGTATAAGTATATTTAAAACCAAATACTTTTAGACTTTTACTCAAGTAGTATTTTACTGCGTGACTATCACTTTTACTTGAGTCGTTTTCTATTAAGGTATCTTTAGTTTTACTCAAGTATGACATTTGAGTACTTTTTCCACCAGTGCACTTAGGAGACAAGTAGAGGAAATGCCCTTGCTGAGATTTTCACACTTGCTAGAGAGCTCTTCTTTGTTTACGTCCATTCAACATCGTTCACACTCTCTTAAGCCTTAGCCCCACCCATCTCTTTAAGAATTCACATGTAAACTCATGTGAGCCAGCATGGCATTGTCCTCCAGAAAGAAGTCTTTCTACTTAAACTTTCTCCTACTAAGCTTTGTCATAGCCCCAGCTAAATTCAGTGCAGCAACATTTTTTCAGAGCTGTAGCAACACTTTTGCAGTTATCGATAGCTGTATCTTTCCCAACATCTGCAGTAGCAAATATTATCTATGGCTATCCCCAAGTCATTGTACACTATATTTTTTTATTGTGCATTTTGCTATTTGCCTCATGACTCCTGCATACTTTGTTGACTACAAACTTTCTTTACCCAACCGTTGGACAAACTGTTTGTTCCCACACTCGGGACTCTGACTCTATTGGTTACACAGACTTTTGGCCTCCAATCCTATTCTAACCACCTTTTGCGGACTTTGTATTCATGTTACCTGATGAAATTGCTGTACAATATGATCTTGTTGCCATCGGATGCACATTTAGATGCCATAAATCAACACTGCAGAGCTCTCCCTGTACTATGCCGTGTCTTGATTGTATTACTGCTGATGATATCTAGAAATGTGCACGTACACCCTGGCCCACTTACTGTTGTTAGCCCCAATTCTGACTTGTGCTCTGATATCTGCTTCACTGATTTCTGCTCTCGTAAAAGCCTGGGTTTTCTGCATGTTAACACAAGAAGCTTATTACCTAAAACTGATCAATTGAAAGTGTGGGTTCACAACTCCAATCCAGATGTGTTGGTCATTATTGAGACGTGGTTAAGGAAGAGTGTTTTGAATACTGATGTTAACCTTTCTGGTTATAACCTTTTTCAGCATCTTCCAAAGGTGGGGTACTGGCAATCTTTACCATGGATCACCTTCAGTACTCGGTTGTCTCTACCAAGTCTGTCCCCAAACAATTTGATTTGCTGGTTTTAAGCATTCAATTTTCAAATAGCTCTTTGTTGGCTGTTGCTGGATGCTATCATCCTCCATCAGCACCCTAAATGCCCTAAGCTCTCTCCTGGCCCCTTACACTAAGTCTGAATTTGTCCTGCTAGGTGACCAAGTGCTAAAGCAATCCGACTCCCTAAATATTTCTCAGATGATCACCAATCCCACAAGGTATGACTACAAACACCCAGAAAAGGCTACTCTCCTCGATGTTATCCTGATAGTTATCAGTCTGGTGTTTTCTGTAATGACCTTAGTGATCACTGTTTTATAGCCTGTGTACATAATGGCTGCTCAGTGAAACAACCTGTCCTGATAAGTGCTGATGGGATTCTCTGCCTCTAACCCTATTACAGGGGCTGAGTCCCTGGCTTACTGGTGCTCTTTCATGCCGTCCCTAGGAGGGGTGCGTCACTTAAGTGGGTTGAGTCAATGATGTGATCTTCCTGTCTGGGTTGGCGCCCCCCCTTGGGTTGTGCCATGGCGGAGATCTTTGTGGGCTGTACTCGGCCTTGTCTCAGGATGGTAAGTTGGTGGTTGAAGATATCCCTCTATTGGTGTGGGGGCTGTGCTTTGGCAAAGTTGGTGGGGTTATAGCCTTCCTGTTTGGCCCTGTCCAGGGGTATCATCGGATGGGGCCACAGTGTCTCCTGACCTCTCCTGTCTCAGCCTCCATTATTTATGCTGCAGTAGTTTATGTGTCGGGTGTCTAGGGTCAGTTTGGCATGATGACTTCTTGCTGTCCCCAGTCCACCTGGCCATGCTGCTGCTCCAGTTTCAACTGTTCTGCCTGCGGCTATGGAATCCTGACCTGTTCACCGGACGTGCTACCTGTCCCAGACCTGCTGTTTTCAACTCTCTAGAGACAGGAGGAATGGTAGAGATACTCTTAATGGTCGGCTATGAAAAGCCAACTGACATATACTCCTGAGGTGCTGACTTGCTGCACCCTTGACAACTACTGTGATAATTATTATTTGACCATACTGGTCATTTATGAACATTTGAACATCTTGGCCATGTTCTGTTATAATCTCCACCCGGCACAGCCAGAAGAGGACTAGCCACCCCTCATAGCCTGGTTCCTTTCTAGGTTTCTTCCTAGGTTTTGGCCTTTCTAGGGAGATTTTCCTTGCCACCGTGCTTCTACACCTGCATTGCTTGCTGTTTGGGGTTTTAGGCTGGGTTTCTGTACAGCACTTTGAGATATCAGCTGATGTACGAAGGGCTACATAAATACATTTGATTTGATTTTGATAAGTCATAGATGCTTGCTAAAAGACTTTAATGAGCAAGCCTTCCTTCATGAACTGGCCTCTGTAAAATGCTATAGAATCAGCTTGATCCCCTCTGTCATAGACGCTTGGACCTTCTTTTTTGATATTTTCAGTGGTATTGTTAACAAACACGCCCCCATAAAGAAAATGAGAATTAAAAACAGGTTCAGCCCCTGGTTCGACTGTGATCTTGCAGAGTTACTCCACCTCAAGAACTGCATTTGGCAAAGGCTTGGCACACGCATACTCAGGCTGACTGGCTATTGTTCAGGCAAATGAGAAATAAGTGCACTCAGGCTATCCGGAAGGCCATGCCTCCTTGCCCGTCCAACATTTCCTCATCTCCCACCCCTTCTAATGCGACTATCCCGATGCTTCTCCCTCTTTTTCCCCTGCCCCGCTACAAAGTTTCTCCCTGCAGGCAGTCACTGAGTCCGAGTTGCTAAAGGAGCTCCTTAAACTTGACCCCCAAAAAACATCTGTGTGGTTTGGTTTAGACCCTTTCTTCTTCAAGGTTGCTGCCCCTATCATTGCAAAGCCTGTCTCTCCTTTCTGGGGAGGTTCCCATTGCTTGGAAGGCAGCCACATTTTGTCCTTTATTTAAAGGGGGAGATCAAGCTGATCCTAACTGTTATAGTCCTCTTTCTATTTTGCCCTGTTTATCAAAAGTGTTGGAAAACCTTGTCAATAATCAACTGACTGGATTTCTTGATGTCTATAGTATTCTCTCAGGTATGCAATCTGGTTGCCGCTCAGGTTATGGATGTTGCCCTTGATTCTAAGCGATATTGTGCTGCCATTTTTATTGACGGCCAAAGCTTTTGATACGGTAGACCATTCCATTCTCGTGGGCTGGCTAAGGAGTATTGGTGTCTCTGAGGGGTCTTTGGCCTGGTTTGCTCACTACCTCTCTCAAAGAGTACAGTGTATAAAGTCAGAAAATCTCATGTCTTAGCCACTGCCTGTCACCAAGGGAGTACCCAAAGGCTCAATCCTAGGCCCATGCTCTTCTTAATTTACATCAACAACATAGCTCAGGCAGTAGGAAGCTTGTTCATCCATTTATATGCAGATACAGTCTTATACTCAGCTGGGCCCTCCCCAGATTTTGTGTTAAATGTTCTACAACAAAGCTTTCTTAGTGTCCAACACGCTTTCTCTACCCTTAACCCTGTTCTGAACACCTCCAAAACAAAGGTCATGTGGTTTGGTAAGAAGAATGCCCCTCTTCCCACAGGTACTACTACCTCTGAGGGTTTAGTGCTAGAGGTAGTCACCTCATACAAGTACTTGGGAGTTTGGCTAGAAGGTGCACTGTCCTTCTCTCAGCACATATCAAAGCTGCAGGCTAAAGTTAAATCTAGACTTGGTTTCCTCTATTGTAATTGCTCCTCTTTCACCCCAGCTGCCAAACTAACCCTGATTCAGATTACCAACCTATCCATGCTAGATTATAGAGACATAATTGATAGATTTGCAGGTAAGGGTGCTCTCGAGTGGCTATATGTTCTTTACCATTCGGCCATCAGATTTGCCACCAATGCTCCTTATAGGACACATCACTGCACTCTATACTCCTCTGTAAACTGGTCATCTCTGTATACCCATCGCAAGACCCACTGGTTGATGCTTATTTATTTTTTTTACTCTTAGGCCTCACTCTCCCCTATCTGAGATATCTACTGCAGCCCTCATTCTCCACATACAACACCTGTTCTGCCAGTCACATTCTGTTAAAGGTCCCCAAAGCACACACATCCCTGGATCGCTCCTCTTTTCAGATCGCTGCAGCTAACGACTGGAACGAGCTGCAGCAAATACTTAAACTGGACAATTTTATCTCAATCTCTTCATTCAAAGACTCAATCATGGACGCTCTAACTGACAGGTGTGGCTGCTTTGTATGATGTATTGTTGTCTCTACCTTCTTGACCTTTGTGCTGTTGACTTTGCCCAATAATGTTTGTACCATGTTTTTGTGTTGCTACCATGTTGTTGTCATGTTGTGTTGCTACAATGCTGTGTTGTCATGCATTGCTGCCTTATGTTGTTGTCTTAGGTCTCTCTTTATGCAGTGTTGTGTCTCTCCTGTTGTGATGTGTTTTTTTGTTTTTTTAATCCCAGGCCCCCATCGCCACAGGAGGTCTTTTGCCTTTTGGTAGGCCGTCATTGTAATTAAGAATTTGTTCTTAAACTGACTTGCCTAGTTAAATAAAGGTTAAATAAATAAAAATCTAAGCCCCCCATTCTCTTACATACAGAAGATTGTGACATGACAGACCAATCATCATCTCTTGGCATCACCAACCCCTCCATTATCTCAGCCAATCATGGATAGCCAGGAAGGATCCTATCTTTCTCCCTATATTGCTTAGTACTTTCTCCTTGGCTAAACTAGGCTCATAATATTTTTTTTAATGAATATATACAGATCCAATAGGAGTTTGTAATTAAGGCACATGAAACTTCACATGTTCAAGAAGGCATTTCTGAAGAAAAAAATAATAATAATAAAATTCAGACAGTTCACTGCCGGAGCAGCACCTGGAAGTAAAGAACGTGTATCTACAGAAGTCATTTTATTCTCCTGACAGCTCCAGTTCTGAATGAAAAATCATTTGGTCATTTGGACCCAACTGTTGCACTGCAAAAACTGTTCAAAATCTACCTGCAGCTCATTTAGTCAAATCAACATCTAACTAAAAAAACTTTTGAGCTTCCCAGGTGCGACGAAGTAATGTAACTTGAGGGAATTTTAACAAAATTGGCTTCTTATAATTGAACCAAACTGAATTCCACCTGGACTGGCTGACCTCAGAGCAAAAGATGAGCTTATGCCATGAATCCAAGAAAGGGGCAATGCCTAATTGCACCTGACACTGGATCAATGAATTTTGACTGAACAATAGCTTCCAATATTGATCCAGTAATATCCAGCGCTTTGGATTGCTAAATGATCACTATCATCTCATTAGGAAAATGTTTGTCACTATCTCATTAATGGCTTGAAGCAACTACAGTCACAAACGCTTTCAACACACATTTTAGGAGTGGTGTTTGTGTTCACGCACCATTTAACCAGCTCTGTTCCCTTTCAAATGTCCAGCTCTGTTTTGTTTAAAAGTTGGCCTGCCTGAACCGTTATTCATTCTCCCAGGGCTTACATCAGCCTTTCCCTGCCATGGTAGGGGGTACGTCTTGGATCAATTCCAGTTGCATGATTAATCACTCCATTGAATAGCTTTGCCCAGGGCCCTGAACCTGAAACTCATTAAGCCACTGGCTCAGGTTGTCAATAGAAATAAGGTACAATTAAACATCTCTGTTCCACGCCTCACACCAAACAGGAAGCCCACTAGTGGAGCGCGGAGCAGGTGCCACTGTCCTATTCACAGAGGGTCACTGTGAAGTCAGGAGAGCATGTCCGCCTATGGCATAGCAGCCACTGAACACAGACCATGAAGTCTAGGAGATATTATCATAATAGTGAGTCACAGTGTGATTCCTCAGATACCTATCCTGAAGTGGCATATGTTACTTGTAATGACAACACAGTCATGTTTACAGAGAGGTGTTTATTTAATTACATTTGGAAAGGTCTTGGTTATTGCAATCATCCTGTGCTTTATGAATGTAGTTCTTCCTCACAGAGATAAGATGGAGGTCTACAATCATCCTCAGCTTCTCCTATCATTTTCATACAAATTGACTTCGTTTTGTCAAGATACAAATAATAGATGTACGGTATTTTCAACTAAAACTAAATTTCATTCGTAACCTTATCCTCGGCTCCTCTGTATTCAAAGGATTGTTTCCCTATCCCCACAGAGGGTTACCATTCAGAGGGAGCCAGAGACCTGCCAATGCATCATTTTTATACCTCAGAAATCTGAGGGATCATGATTGATGCACTGTTTTGACGTCATTCCTTCAAAGGCTCAGCATCTTTGATTTGACAGCCGGCGGAGAGAGAGGAGAGTGAGGGGAGAGGCAATAGAGTAAGGGAGGGAGGTTTTCCAGATGACAATAAAATCAGCTAGCAGCTGCTGCTTGTTCTGAGTGCTCCTCCGCGACCCTTAAGACATCAGCCTGCTCCACGCACATAATTACCTTACCACTCTCCAACACTGTGTCTCCGCTGTCCTCCTATGATGTGTGATTCTTTTATCAATGTGAGGTTTGTTTACATGATATGACATCCCTTCATTTTGTTTTTATATTGTCCTATTGAATGGGCTCTATCAAGGTTTTAGATTTTCACGGGTGTGTAACACTATATGGAGGGAATCATACACTGTACTGGTAAGTGTATGTCTTACCACGGACTCACATCTCTGTCTGTCTCTAGTGTCATACTGTAGGACCCTCTGACATTGTCTGCCTCATCCATGCCTTTCTTACGGTATTGTCTGGAAGTGAAACGCAGTTCCTCCCTCCATGACTGAGAGGTTCATGCTCAGTGTCGCTCTTCTCTGTCCTGCTGAGGCCTGGCTCAATCCAACAGCTCAGTGGGTTACTGCATTAAGCAGCACCCTGCAACCATCTTTCTCTCACTACATTCTTACCTTCTGTGGTTCATCACTACAATGCACCAGTCAAGTTTAGGATTACAAAACATGGTAATTGAATGGGTAAGGTCAAAAAAAAAGTTATGCACAGTAATTTATTTGTCGAGTACAGATCATGGCCTTCATTTTGGAACCAACATGCATACAGTGTTGCTGTAGCACCACTAGTGTTAAAACAGCAAGTAAAATCCCAAAAGACACATAAATCACATCACTTTTAGTGTTTGTAAAAACAATTGAAGCTATTAACCACACAGGCATGGAAAGTTGTGTCATTGGCTATAATTGTGATGGCATAGTTGGAATGCCTAAGTCTACTCCCTCATCAATCAGGTGGACGAGTTATGGGATGCATGCATGTCTTATATGGTCAGATAATGAACATTGTTTACATTAATCATCATTTACAGTAATCCCTACAACATCAGTATGTTGATGATCTTCATTGAATTACCTTTTTTCCCAGTTGCATGGCCGTAAAGTGTTGGCTTATTCACCAACATTCCTAATAAGGCTTTACCTCATAGTAGTTTTAGTTGTGACATTCTAGGGTTCTTAGTAATGAGTACAGTCACCCATTCCAAAGGCTGTTGGCTTTCCAATGATAACATTTACATAGCAAGGAAACAATGTCAATGAACGGATTCATGAGATAGGGGCTATGTCATATATTAATACCAACAAATTGGAGTTGTGCCAGCAACAGAAAAGTATCTGTTAACTCAATGCAGATATTTTGGTTCTTTGCATTGCTTCCAACCCACTCTGTCTATTTGTTTTTCTCTCCATTGGTTTCTCCCCGTTTCCCCCTCCTCTTAGTGTAATTCTCACCTCATCAGCCCCATCATTAAGCTCTTGCCAAATCTTCCTGATTAAATGGTAAAGGATGAGAATAATGAGCTCTGTCGAGCACCCCTGGCCTCCCGCATGTTTTGGGACAAACAGGAGGCAAAAATTAGCCGCTGGAGGCCACACAGCCATAAAACATAAAGGTGTGAGCTTTGCTCACATTTTTCAAGGCTGGGTCTATTTAAAGCTAGGAGGTAAGAGGTAGATTGGTGCATGGGTAGCTAGGGAGTTGGTGTGGTCGTCAGTGAGTGTGTTACGGCACAACAGCTTACATCAAAGCTAAGTTGCATTAGTTCTCATGCCACAGCCCCCTCCTTTTCGCCACCTACAAATACATGACGTTTCCTCCATGTCATAAGGAGTAAAACTTTTAGAGGGGGAGTTAGCCAGGCTGTGAAGCTAACACCTGCATCAGAATCAGTAACCATGGAGATGATGACTTCCACAGTGAATTATCTTCTATCCATCGATATTAAGGTATCACATGCAAATGCTCATCACTGGCTTGTTATTTACATGTAGCTAACGAATCACTGCACCTTATATGAAACACTTACATCTCCTGAATGTATTCCAATTCAGAAAAGATGACAGACATTGTTTCAGTATGATATGTTGGATAAAGGAATAAAGACAGACACCAATGTCAAGTTCAATAGCCTTGTATGTGCATTGTACAAATCCCTACACATGGAGTCCGGGGAACAGTCCGGCTAGTCGAATACCTATCAACTAGACTCCGTAACATCATCCTTTTCAATAGAAAGTGCAAACATAAAGGCACAACATTAAGTTCTTAACAGTCAGGTCATAACAATAGAAAAAGCATGACATTTTCTTTTTACCTCAGTTGTCATCTTCCTTTTTAAATTTTATTTAATTATTTAAGAAAAATATATACATTTTAATTAACCGAGGGCAAGTTAACAGTCTCTTGCTTACAGAGTAAGCCTGTCCAGTGGCTTGCACAGCCGACCCAACCGTGAGTAAGTATTGGCTCTGACAGGGGTAGGATTAGGGGCACGAGCTGGAGAGCTTGGTGGGGTAGAAGCCTCACCTTCAGTTGGCTCATGTCTCAATTCTTCACCCCTTACCCTCAGGCCTGGACTATGATCCAGCTCATCTAGGTGAGTGTATGGCGTGTTCTGGTTTGTCTGCTCTGCTACACGCAGATCCACCCGATTGCGACGATAGAGGGAGCCACCAACATCCACCAGGTAGGAACGTGGTGCAACTCTCTGCAGGCATGTGCCCAGCCTCCAAAGTCCTGTGTGGTCTCCCGGCAGCGGTTTCATCCTTATCGTTTCACCCACCTCCAGCTCTGGTAGGTCTCGAGCAGTCCGGTCGTAGAAGCACTTAGCGAGCTGCTTTCTGTGACGCAGTTTGTCCGTGACGCCAACCATGACGCAGGGCTCAAGTAGCTTGTTAGCTACGGGGATGGTAGTCTTCAGACGTCTGGACAGAAGGCGTTGTGCTGGGCTGCTGTCCATGTTTTCGGTGGGTGTGTTCCTCCACTGTAAGATCGCTTTCCATGGGTCATTGCTGTCGCGCAAGGCCCTGCTTAACAGGTTTTTTGCAATCTTGACAGCTGATTCTGCCTTGCCATTTGCTTTTGGGTGTCTTGGAGAGGAGGTCACATGGTCAAACTCCCATTCTGAGGCAAAGCGCTTGTACTGTGCAGTGAATTGTGGGCCATTGTCCGTGATGACCTTGCCTTGCAAACTGCGCCTTGCAGCGCTTTATGACCGTCTCTGCAGACAAGTCAGGGAGCAGTTCAATTTCCCAAAAGTCAGAGTAGTGATCAACGATGAGAAGATAGTCCTCTTGTCTGTGGCTGAATAAGTCCAGGTCCTTGTGGGCAGTTCGTGTGACATCATGGTTTCCTCTTGCTGTTCATGAGCGTACTCGTTGCATGTGGTACAGTTGCTGAAAAATCCTTTAATTTCTGCTTGCATGTTTGGCCAGTATAGTGTTTCACGAGCCTGGCGGTAGCATGCGTCACCTCCTATGTGACTGGAGTGTATGCAGGTAAGCATCTCTGGACATAGTGATTTGGGAATAATGACCTTCTGACCTCTGAACAAGACACCATTTTGCACGCTGATCTCATCTCGAAAGGTCCAGTATTCTCTCACTGTGAAAGGTCTCCTCTTTCAGGTATGGCCAACCTGCAAGAGCCATGGACTTCAGTGACTGTACGTGTTCATCCTTGTCAGTGTGTTGCCTGATCTGGGCTAGGCGGTGATCTGTGACTTTTACGTAGTCTGCCTGACTGATCTGTTGAACATCTTGTTGTTCCTGCTGTAGCGAACAGATGGCCTGCCGCTGATAGACAGTGCCTCTGCCTGTACATTGTGCTGTTGCCCTGCTCAGTGTGTCGCTGATGTACATCTCTGGTCCTGGCTTGTAAATGACCTTCAGGCTGTAGTTTTGTAGAGTCAGGAGCATGCTTTGATGCCTCTTGGGCTCGTTGAGGAGAGGTTTACTGAATATGGCAATGAGTGGTTTGTGGTCAGTTTCAGCGGTGACCAGCTCTCGCCCATATAAGTAGTGATGGAATCACTGGCAGGAGAAGACGAAGCTGAGGCACTCTTTCTCAATTTGTGCATAGTTTTGTTCGGTGGGGGTGAGCGCTCGAGGCAAACGGAACAGGCTGGCCTTCCTGCATAAGGCAGCATCCAAGTCCCCTTTGGCTGGAGTCGCTCTGGATTGTGACAGGCTTCATGACATCGTAGTAGCGCCAGAGATTTCAACTCCTGCACTGCGGCCTCGTGCTTGGGTAGCCAGTGCCATGGTGTGTCTTTGTCTAGCAACCGGCGCAGAGGCTCACAGACTGCTGGTAGGTGTGGCATGAACTTTGCAAGATAGTTTACAAAGCCGATGAGATGCTGTACTCCTTTTGCATCAGACGGGTTTGACATGTCGAGGATCGCTCTGACCTTGTCTGGGTCCGGCTTCAGGCCTTTTGCCGAGAGAATGTGGCCATGGAAGTGGACGTCTTTCACCTTGAACTGCAGCTTCTTCAGGCCAAGACAAAGCTTAACTGATCGGCAGCGCTCCATTAGTGCCAGGAGCTTCACATCGTGGTCGCGTTCTGCTTCTTCGTCTGTGTCACCACAGCCTACGATCAGGACATCATCAGTGATGGGTTCAATGCCCTTGAGCCCAGCCAGTAAGTCGTGCTGCTTGCGTTGGTATATCTCAGGCGCCACTGAGACACCAAATGTGAGCTTGAGCCAGCGTTTCCAAGCCCAGGGGGTCCAGAAGGTAGTCACGAAGCTACTTTCTTTGTCCAGCTTGCATTGAAGGAATGCATCTCGGGCATCCACCAAGGTGAAAATCCTGGCCTTGGGAAGCTTATAGAGGACATCCTCTAGTGTCGGCATGATGTAGTGGGATCGTTTCAGTGCTTGGTTCAGATGCTTTGGGTCGATGCAGACCCTCAGCTTCTCTGTTTTTTTTCACTATGACCATATTGCTTATCCAATCAGTTGGTTCAGTCACAGATGTCATGTGGCCATCGTCCTCATACTTGTCCAGCTGGGCCTTCACAGCCACTTTCATTACAATTGGCACATTGCGAGGAGCACACTGGACTGGAGTGATGCTCTCATCCACTTCAAAGTGTACCTCCCCAGGCACAGATTCAATGGGCATGTTGAATACATCGTCATATCTGCTGAGTAGTTGTTCTTTGGACAGGGGTCCATGCTGGACATGATCCACAATGTGCAGGTCATTTGGTACAGTGAACTGCATCAGTCCCAGGCGTTCGCATGTAGAGCCTGAGAGGAGAGGATGTTGACTGGTTCACAATCTCAAACTCCAGCTTGTGTTTGCGTCCCCGAATAACACATTCGGTCTCAAATGTGCCCATAGAGCTCATTAGCTCTCCTGAGTACAGCTTTAGTCTAGTATCGCTGGGCAATAGATGTGTGTCAGGTGCCAGATTGATTTTGTAGCTCATTACGTTGCATGTAGCACCGGAATCCAGTTGACATTGTTGTTGCTTGTTGTGTAATCGTAGTGTCACAAACCATTTCTTCCCTCTTGAGTGTACAGCCCAATGGATTCATGCATGTAAATGTCACTTTCACTGTTCAGCTCTGAACATTGAGTGACATCATCAACACAGTGAATCTTGCCCTCACTCACCCTTCTTTTGCTTTTGAGACACACTTTTGCAAAGTGATAAGTTCCACAAGATCTGCATGGTTTTCCGTAGGCAGGGCAGTTTGCCACGTGTGTGTGTATTCCCACAGTATTTATATGCTACGGGGCTCTCTGTGTTCACCGTTCGTGGTGAATTACTCTGCCTCGATTGGTTTTGTCTGAATGTCTGCCTAGCAACAGCGTGAACAGTATCAACGTCAGAGCGTGGGGTTTCGATTTCCATTGCTCTCACTCTCATGTCAGTGACTTCAGCAGTGCGGCACATTTCGATGGCAGTTACTAATGTTAAGCCTCTCTCAGTAAATGCCGGCGCGTAACCTCATTTGCAATTCCCAGTACTATTTTGTCACGAATCAATTCATCTTTCAATCCCCCGTATTAACAAGTGGAGGATTTCTCTCTCAAATGGGTTACAAAGTTGTGTACGGACTCACCCTCTTCCTGTTTGCAGCTTCCGAAAACGAACCGCTCGTAAATTACGTTTCTGGCAGGTTTTAAGTAATTCTCCAATGCATCCAATATAGCCTTGGCATCACACTGTTGTCGTGCTGTGAGGGTGAGATTGTGCCGGTAGATATGCCTGCATTCGCTGCCCATTAAACTCCTCAGAGTTGCAGCTTGTACCTCGTTGGGTTTCTCATGTAGACCGGTCGCCAGCGCATAGTCCTCGAATTCATCCCTGAAGTTGTCACAATTAGTATTCCAGTCCCCTGTGAGAACCATGGGATTTGGTGGCGGAATGTTCACTGCCATAACAATGGAATAGGAGATTTCTTTGCCTTCAGTCATCGAGGTAGGTGGTGATGCTAGCTAGCCAGCTAACAACGAGTTGATCAGTGTTGTGACTAGGAGTAGGAAACGGCGTGTTCGCATATGGAACGTAACTGCGCCTATACTGTACTTAGATACAAAAATAACAAACGTTTGTTTTCCGAGCCACTTCTGATACCATGTTTCAGTATGATATGTTGGATAAAGGAATAAAGACAGACACCAATGTCAAGTTCAATAGCCTTGTTTGTGCATTGTACAAATCCCTACACATGGAGTCCGGGGAACAGTCCGGCTAGTCGAATACCTATCAACTAGACTCCGTAACAGACATGTTTGGTTATGAAATATAATTGTGTGCTTATGGATTGTTGGTTTGTTGCATGTGATGCCTTGTACTGCATGCTGGAGTGCATTGATGGCTGTGTCTCTCAGCTCACTGATTTAATTCATATCAGTGGTCTATCTCCCTGCATGACTTGTGGCTTCAGGTGGCCCATATTGACACTTTGGGGGCACATATCAATACAATATTCTCAAAACATCCTCCTTTATGTAGTGTGTAGGTAAAACCTAAGGACTGCAACAGACTCCACAGAGCAACTCTTCCGATTTTTTTTATATTGCTTTTATCTGCTGCTTGATTTGAATGAAGAACACTGCACTCCACTGGAGGAAATCAAATGCACTAAAATAACTTCTCTCTATGTAGTTTCAGAGGAATTTATAGCACATTGAGTCAACCACCTCATCGCCTACCTATCTCAGAGACACACCAAGCACGTTTTTCTGTGTAGCGCAATATAAAGAGTTTAATTTAGCTCTTCATATCTGAAACTCATAACTATGTTTGAAGCATTTCAAAAGCAATTTGTCATTGATTTTGTTCCCCCTCTTTCTCTCTTTGTTTTTCCTATTTCATTATAAGAAATGTGCAATAAAATAAATCAGTATCCTGTAGTCCGGCAATGGAGACAAAGTCCTCCTCTATGTGTGAAATAAGGCAGGGGGTGTAGGGGGATGAGTCATCTACCAGAGCGAGGCATGAAAATAAGGAATCTGGAGACGATGTGGCCTCTCGCTGAGATGAAAACATGAGACTTCTGAGCATTAGACACGATCCTGCAGAAAAAAGACAGCCAAAGTGATCGCTGTAACGATGTGTCGATACACACTCTTCATTGATTTATATTGGTTGTGATAAATTACAATGATATATTTTACTTCATAAAGACTGAATGCTAAATTAAGGCTATCTAGCTTGCTAGGACACAACAGATCAGATCAATTAGCACTGAGGTGTGAAGTGAGAGGTGTCAAAGCCCTTGAGCCCAACAATGGCAGGAGAGTTTCACAACCTCTCCCACCCAATTGCAGAGGCCATTGAAGCCCCCTCCATCTGTGCAGAGGTCATTACAATACAGTACCCCCTGGATTCATCTCTATTTTGAAATGATATGCAGCCAGGACACAACAAATGTAAATTACCTTAATAAGAAAAAACATTGTTGCTTTGATCATATCAGAAGATATCCTCCTCGCAATCTCCAAAATACAACAGCCACAGGACAACTTTGTTTGGATAACGTAAAAGACCATTTGCCGAAACTGAAGAAATATAACTAGATAATGACCTCCCTTTCCATGTGTAAAAAAACGGTGCTCAGAGACTTGCTAGCTACATTAGGTAGCTAACTGGGATTTTCTACAAGGAATCTGCCTCCCGAAAAATGCTTCTCCCAAGTGGGTGTGACACCTAATTCCGTTGCCTGCTGCACTGCTGCTTGGATTCCGCCTTGCGATCTGTTCACAGTCTGTCCTGACCTGTCTCCCCCTGTCTGGTACATGTAACCCCACCATACTCCCCCCTCTCTCCCAAGCATTACCTCGCCTCCAGCACACGCACTGTTGGGGCGAGTGACTCTGAATTTACAATGGCTAGCCCAAATTTGTTATATTTTTTTATTGTGCTTTATGCTATTTGCCTCATGACTCCTGCATGCTTTGTTGACTATGATCTTGCTTTTTTACCCAACCGTTGGACATACTGTTTGTTCTCACACTCTGGACTCTAACTCTCTATTTGTTACACGGACTCTTGGCCTACGATCCTATTCTAACCACCTCTCGCCGGCTTTGTATTCATGTTACCTGATGAAATTGCTGTACAATATGATCTTGTTGCCATAAAGCAACACTGCAGAGCTCTTCTGTCATGCCCTGACTGTATTACTGCTGATGACATCTGGAAATGTGCATGTGCACCCTGGCCCATCTACTGTTGGTAGCTCCAATTCTGCTCTGATATCTGCTCTTGTAAAAGCCTGGGTTTTCTGAATGTTAAAACTACAAGCTTATTACCTAAAATGTATTAATTGAAAGTCTGGGTTCACAGCTCCAATCCAGATATGTTGGTCATTACTGAGACGTGGGTTAAGAAAGTGTTTTGAACACAGATGTTAACCCGAGTGGCGCAGCAGTCTAAGGCCCTGCATCTCACCGCAGGAGGCGTCACTACAGACGCCTCTGCCTAGTGAAATGAAGGTATAAAAAAAATGATCAGCAAGACAAATCTTCCAAAGGTGGTGGATTGGCAATCTTTACCAAGGAACAGCGTCAGTGCTCAAGTCTGTCCCCAAACAATTAGATTTCCTGGTTTTAGGCATTAAACTTTCAAATAGCTCTTTGTTGACCGTTGCTGTGTGTTATCGTGCACCATCAGCCTGTACCCTAAATGCCATAAGCTCTCTCCTGGCCCCTTACACTAAGTCTGAATTTGTCCTGCTAGGTGACCTAAACTGGGACGTTTAAACCACCTGACCAAGTCCTAAAGCAGTGGGACTCCCTAAATCTTTCTCAGATTATTACCAATCCCACAAGGTATGACTCCAAACACCCAGAAAAGGCTACTCTCCTTGATGATATCTTCACAATAATCCTGATTAGGTATCAGTCTTTTGTTTACTGATCACTGTTTTACAGCCTGAGTTTGTAATGGCTGCTCAGTGAAATGACCTGTCCTGATTTGTCATAGACGCTTGCTAAAAACTTTAATGAGCAAGCCTTCCTTCATGAACTGGCCTCTGTAAAAATGGTATAGAATTAGCTTGATCCCCTCTGTCGAAGACGCTTGGACCTTGTTCTTTGATATTTTCAGTGGTTAAGGTTGCTGCCCCATATCATCGCAAAGCCTATCTCTGAACTTTTTAACCTCTCTCCTCTCTGGGGAGGTCCCACTGCTTGGAATGCAGCCTCGGTGGGTCCTTTCTTTAAAGGGGGAGATCAAGCGGGCAGCGATCAGTTGAAGAGCATGCATTTAATTGCAACTTTTCAGGGAAGTTAGGAATCAACATACACTGGCAGTTAGGAAAGCTAAGGTTAGCTTTTTCAAACAGAAATTTGCATCCTGTAGTACAAACTCAAAAAAGTTCTGGGACACTGTAAAGTCCATGGAGAATAAGAGCACCTCCTCCCAGCTGCCCACTGCACTGAGGCTAGGAAACACTGTCACTATCGATAAATCCACAATAATTGAGAATTTCAATAAGCATTTTTCTACAGCTGGCCATGCTTTCCACCTGGCTACCCCTACCCCAGTCAACAGCCCTGCGCTCCCCACAGCAACTCGCCCAAACCTCCCCCACATTTCCTTCACCCAAATCCAGATATCTGATGTTCTGAAAGAGCTGCAAAATCTGGACCCCTACAAATCAGCCGGGCTAGACAATCTGGACCCTCTCTTTCTAAAATTATCAGCCAAAATTGTTGCAACCCCTATTACTGGCCTGTTCAACCTCTCTTTCATATTGTCTGAGATTCCCATAGATTGGAAAGCTGCCGCGGTCATCCCCCTCTTCAAAGGGGGAGACACTCTAGACCCAAACTGCTACAGACCAATATCTATTCTACCCTGCCTTTCTAAGGTCGTTGAAAGCCAAGTGAACAAACAGATTACCGACCATTTCGAATCTCACCGTACCTTCTCCACTATGCAATCTGGTTTCAAAGCTGGTCATGGGTGCACCTCAGCCACGCTCAAGATCCTAAATGATATCATAACTGCCATCAATAAGAGACATTACTGTGCAGCCATATTCATCGACCTGGCCAAGGCTTTCGACTCTGTCAATCACAACATCCTTATTGGCAGACTCAATAGCCTGAGTTTCTCAAATGATTTTCTCGCTTGGTTCACCAACTACTTCTCCGATAGAGTTCAGTATGTCAAATCGGAGGGCCTGTTGTCCGGACCTCTGGCAGTCTCTATGGGGGTGCCACAGGGTTCAATTCTTGGGCCAACTATCTTCTCTGTATACATCAATGACGTAGCTCTCGCTGCAGGTGATTCTTTGATCCACCTCTAAGCAGACGACACCATTCTGTATACCTCTGGCCTTTCTTTGGACTCTGTGTTAACTAACCTCCAGATGAGCTTCGATGCCATACAACTCTCCTTCCATGGCCTCCAACTGCTCTTAAATGCAAGTAAAACTAAATGCATGCTCTTCAACCGATCGCTGCCCGCACCTGCCCGCCCACCCAGCCTCACTTCTCTGGACGGTTCTGACTTAGAATATGTGGACAACTACAAATACCTAGGTGTCCGGTTAGACTAAACTCTCCTTCCAGACTCACATTAAACATCTCCAATCCAAAATTAAATCTAGAATTTGCTTCCTATTTTGCAACAAAGCATCCTTCACTCATGCTACCAAACATACCCTCGTAAAACCGACCATCCTACTGATCCTCGACTTCAGCGATGTCATTTACAAAATAGCCTCCAACACTCTACTCAAGAAATTGGATGCAGTCTATCACAGTGCCATCCGTTTTGTCACCAAAGCCCCATATACACTACCCACCACTGCGACCTGTATGCTCTCGTTGGCTGGCCCTAGCTTCATACTCGTCGCCAATCCCACTGGCTCCAGGTCATCTACAAGTCTCTGCTAGGTAAAGCCCCACCTTATCTCAGCTCACTGGTCACCATAGCAGCACCCACCCGTAGCATGCGCTACAGCAGGTATATCTCACTGGTCACCCCCAAAGCAAATTCTTCCTTTGGCCACCTCTCCTTCCAGTTCTCTGCTGCCAACGACTGGAACAAACTGCAAAAATCTCTGAAGCTGGAGACTCTTACCTCCCTCATTAGCTTTAAGTACCAGTTGTCAGAGCAGCTCACAGATCACTACACCTGTACATAGCTCATCTGTAAATAGCCCATCCAATCTACCTCATCCCCATACGGTATGTATTTATTTATTTATCTTGCTCCTTTGCACCCCAGTATCTCAACTTGCACATTCATCCTCTGCACATCATTCCATTCTAGTGTTTAATTGTTATATTGTAATTACTTTGCCACCATGGCCTATTTAATGCCTTGCCTCTCTTATTGTAACGATTGTCGTCGGGAGAAGGAGAAGAGGACCAAGGTGCAGCGTGGTAAGTATTCATAATACTTTTAATAAATACGAATACTTGAACAAAACACGACAAACGAACAGTTCTGCAAGGTGCAATACACACAAAACAGAAAACAACTACCCACAACCCATAGTGGGAAAACAGGCTGCCTAAGTATGGTTCTCAATCAGAGACAACGATTGACAGCTGCCTCTGATTGGGAACCATACCAGGCCAAACACATAGAAATCTAACACACAGAACAAAACATAGAATGCCCACCCCAACTCACGCCCTGACCAAACTAAAATAGAGACATAAAAAAGGAACTAAGGTCAGGACGTGACACTTATCCTACCTCATTTGCACATGCTGTATATAGATTTTCCTACTGTATTATTGATTGTATGTTTGTTTATTCCATGTGTAACTCTGTGTTGTTGTATGTGTCGAACTGCTTTGCTTTATCTTGGCCAGGTCGCAGTTGCAGATGAGAACTTGTTCTCAACTAGCCTACCTGGTTAAATAAAGGTGAAATATATATATTTTTAAAAAGCTGATCCTAACTGTTATAGGCCAATTTCTATTTTGCCCTGTTTATCAAAAGTGTTGGAAATATAATATTAATATAATATAATATTCTCTCTGGTATACAATCTGGTTCCGCTCAGGTTATGGACATGTCCCTGCAACCTTAAAGGTCCTAAATTATGTCACCATTGCCGTTGATTATCAGCAATGTTGTGCTGCTAATATTATTTACCTGGTCAAAGCTTTTGTACAGTAACAAATCAAATCAAATGTATTTATAATGCCCTTCTTACATTAGCTGATGTCACAAAGTGCTGTACAGAAACCCAGCCTAAAACCCCAAACAGCAAGCAATGCAGGTGTAGAAGCACGGTGGCTAGGAAAAACTCCCTAGAAAGGCCAGAAACTAGGAAGAAACCTAGAGAGGAACCAGGCCATGAGGGGTGGCCAGTCCTCTTCTGGCTGTGCCGGGTGGAGATTATAACAGAACATGGCCAAGATGTTCAAATGTTCATAGATGACCAGGAGGGTCAAATAATAATAATCATAGTGGTTGTCGAGGGTGCAACAGATCAGCACCTCAGGAGTAAAATGTCAGTTGGATTTTCATAGCCGATCATTCAGAGTATCTCTACCATTCCTGCTGTCTCTAGAGAGCTGAAAACAGCAGGTCTGGGACAGGTAGCACATCCGGTGAACAGGTCAGGGTTCCATAGCCGCAGGCAGAACAGTTGAAACTGGAGCAGCAGCATGGCCAGGTGGACTGGGGACAGCAATGAGTCATCAGACCAGGTAGTCCTGAGGCATGGTCTTAGGGCTCAGGTCCGCCGAGAAAGAGAGAAAGAAAGAGAGAAAAAGAGAGAGAGAAATAGATAGAGCATACTTAAATTCAAACAGGATACCAGATAAGACAGGAGAAATACTCCAGATATAACAGACTGACCCTAGCCCCCCGACACATAAACTACTGCATCATAAATAATGGAGGCTGAGACAGGAGGGCTCGGGAGACACTGTGGCCCCATCCGACGATACCCCCGGACAGGGCCAAACAGGCAGGATATAACCCCACCCACTTTGCAAAAGCACAGCCCCCACACCACTAGAGGGATATCTTCAACCACCAACGTATAGCCCACAAAGATCTCCGCCACGGCACAAACCAAGGGGGGGCGCCAACCCAGACAGGAAGATCACTTCAGTGACTCAACCCACTCATGCGACGCACCCCTCCTAGGGACGGCATGGAAGAGCACCAGTAAGCCAGTGACTCAGCCCCTGTAATAGGGTTAGATGCAGAGAATCCTAGTGGAAAGAGGGGAACCGGCAAGGCAGAGACAGCAAGGGTGGTTCGTTACCCCAGTGCCTTTCCGTTCACCTTCACACTCCTGGTCCAGACTACACTCAATCATAGGACCTACTGAAGAGATAAGTCTTTACTAAAGACTTAAATGTTGAGACCGAGTCTGCGTCTCTCACATGGGTAGGCAGACCATTCCATAAAAATGGAGCTCTATAGGAGAAAGCCCTGCCTCCGGCTGGTTGCTTAGAAATTCTAGGGACTGTTGGTATGTACGGCAGGACCAAATTGGAAAGATAGGTAAGAGCAAGCCCATGTAATGCTTTGTAGGTTGGCAGTAAAACCTTGAAATCAGCCCTTGCCTTAACAGGAAGCCAGTGTAGAGAGGCTAGCACTGGAGTAATATGATCAAATATTTTGGTTCTAGTCAAGATTTATCCAGGTAGCCAGAAAGGAGAGCATTGCAGTAGTCTAACCTAGAAGTGACAAAAGCATGGATTAATTTTTCTGCATCATTTTTGGACAGAAAGTTTCAGATTTTTGCCATGTTTCGTAGATGGAAAAAAGTTGTCCTTGAAACAGTCTTGATATGTTCGTCAAAAGAGAGATCAGGATCCAGAGTAACGCCGAGGTCCTTCACAGTTTTATTTGAGACGAAAGTACAACCATCAAGATTAATTGTCAGATTCAACAGAAGATCTCTTTGTTTCTTGGGACCTAGAACAAGCATCTCTGTTTTGTCTGAGTTTAAAAGTAGAACATATGCAGCCATCCACTTCCTTATGTCTGAAACACAGGCTTCCAGGGAGGGCAATTTTGGGCTTCACCATGTTTCATCGAAATGTACAGCTGTGTGTCATCCGTATAGAAGTGAAAGTTAACATTATGTTTCCGAATGACATCACCAAGAGGTAAAATATATAGTGAAAACAATAGTGATCCTAAAACGGAACCTTGAGGAACACCAACATTTACAGTTGATTTGTCAGAGGACAAACCATCCACAGAGAAAACTGATATATTTCCGATAGATAAGATCTAAACCGGGCCAGAACTTGTCCAAGTAGTTCAATTTGCGTTTCCAATCCCTCCAAAAGAACGTGGTACAGTAGGCCATTCCATTCTTGTGGGTCGGTTAAGGAGTATTGGTGTCTCTGAGGGGTCTGTGGCCTGGTTTGCTCACTACCTCTCTCAACGAGTGCAGTGTATAAAGTCAGAAAATCTGCTGTCTCAGCCACTGCCTGACACCAAGGGAGTACCCCAAGGCTCGATCCTAGGTCCCACACACTTCTCAATTTACATCAACAACATAGCTCACACAGTAGGAAGCTTGTTCATCCATTTATATGCAGATGATACAATCTTATACTCAGCTGACCCCTCCCTGGATTTTGTGTTAAATTTTCTACAACAAAGATTTCTTAGTATCCAACAATATTTCTCTGCCCTTAACCTTGTTCTGAACACCTCCAAAACAAAGGTCATGTGGTTTGATAAGAAGAATGCCCCTCTCCCCACCGGTGTGATTACTACCTCTGAGGGTTTAGAGCTAGAGATAGTCAGCTCTTACAAGTACTTGGGAGTATGGCTAGACGGTACACTGTCCTTCTCTCAGCACATATCAATGCTGCAAGCTAAGGTTAAATCTACACTTGATTTCCTCTATCGTAATCACTCCTCTTTCACCCCAGCTGCCAAACTAACCCTGATTCAGATTACCAACCTACCCATGCTTGATTAAAGACATAATTTATAGATTGGCAGGTAAGCATGCTCTCGAGCAGCTATAAGTTCTTTACCATTAAGCTATCAGATTTGACACCAATGCCCCTTATAGGACACATCACTGCACTCTATACTCCTCTGTAAAGTGGTCATCTCTGTATACCTGTCTCAAGACCCACTGGTTGATGCTTATTTAGAAAACCCTCTTAGGCCTCACTCCCCCCTATCTGAGATACCTACTGCGGCCCTGATCCTCCACATACAACACCTGTTCTGCCAGTCACATTCTGTTAAAGGTCCCCAAAGCACACACATCCCTGGGTCGCTCCTCTTTTCAGTTCGCTGCAGCTAGTGACTGGAACGAGCTGCAAAAAACACTCAAACTGGCCCGTTTTATCTCCATGTCATCATTCAAAACTCAATCATGGACACTCTTACTGACAGTTGTGGCTGCTTTGTATGATGTATTGTTGTCTCTACCTTCTTGACCTTTGTGCTGTTGTCTGTGCCCAATAATGTTTGTACCTTGTTTTGTGCTGCTAACATGTTGTGCTACTGCCATGTTGTGTTGCTACCATGTTGTTGTCATGTTGTGTTGTTACCATGCTGTGTTGTCATGTGTTGCTGCCATGATATGTTGTTGTCTTAAGTCTCTCTTTATGTAGTGTTATGGTGTCTCTCTTGTCGTGATGTGTGTTTTGTCCAATATTTTAATTAATTTTTAATTCCATCCCCGCAAGAGGCCTTTTGCCTTTTGGTAGAATTTGTTCTTTAACTGTCTTGCCTAGTTAAATAAAGGTTAAATAAATAAATTCAAGTAAATACAAAATTTGGGTTATTTTACAATACAACAGGGGGAGAGATTTTAGGGTTACACATTCAAAATGGCTTTGATCCTCTACATGAGCCAATACACATGCATGACGTTCTGTGGATTTGACTTGGTATTAAAGGAAGGGGGAGCATTTTGTTAGCTATTGTCATCCTTGTAGTGCTGGCAACAGCTTCCCACTCGTTGTGATCAATGTTAGGGCAATTCCATCCCCTTTCAACATAATTTTCATGATCTCCAGCACAATTCCAGTGTCAACATATGTGAAAACGGTGCATTTTTATGTTTTGTAGAAAAAATATTTACAGTTAAAAAGATCTACCCAATGATAAAGTGATTTTCAAACACTATAATGTTCGCAGCAAGATAGAAACTTGTTACATGTGTTGAAAATCACTGTTTTTCATTCTTTTAATCCTACCCTGTGATGTCACAGAGAAGTATTTTTTAAGGACTTTCTTTCTTATCTTTTTCAACAGATCATAGAAACACGCCGTTTTGACACATGTAGACACTGGTATGGTGTCTACATAAAAGGGTCAATTTCCCTTTTATCATGTTTTATCTTTACAAGCTCCATAAGGTTGATGTGGAATCATGTCGGGGAGAGAGGGTGAATGTCAAGGTTTCCCATGGATACATGTAGTTATCTTCTCAGTACAGAGACTCGTTCAGCTTCAACCCCTGGTCAATTGACCCATGAGTAACAACCCCTGCTCTATTTCAGAGCTGTGTTACTCTCCTATTCCTGTGTTGGTTTAATGAATGAAAGAGAGGTTCATGGAGTTGAAAGTCACATGTTGAAACATCCAAGGCAAGTGTTAGATGAAAGTGGTAATTAAGCCAGACACATTCATGGCGCATAATTTATCGCCTTTCTAAAAATATCAGAGGTTCCATCAAAAGTCTATTAAATCACTAAAAATAGCATTAGTATTTTGTTGTAAGAAGGGAGGAAAGAAACCAGACTTGTTGTCAGGCAGTTTGTCCTAAAACATGGTATATAATGACAAAACTGATCTATCTGCCCACTGCAACAGACATATCAAATCAAATCAAATCAAAGTTTATTTGTCACATGCGCCGAATACAACAGTGAAATGCTTACTTACAGGCTCAAATCAAATCAAATCAAATTTTATTTGTCACATACACATGGTTAGCAGATGTTAATGCGAGTGTAGCGAAATGCTTGTTCTCAATTGGGCCGACCAACCAGGCTCTAACCAATAGTGCGGGAAAAAAAGGTATGTGTGTGTGTGGTTGTGTGTGTGTGTGTGTGTGTGTGTGTGTGTGTGTGTGTGTAGGTAAGTAAAGAAATAAAACAACAGTAAAAAGACATTTGAAAATAGGAGTAGCAAGGTTATATACAGACACCGGTTAGTCAGGCTTATTGAGGTAGTATGTACATGTAGGTATGGTAAAAGTGACTATGCATATATGATGAACAGAGAGTAGCAGTGGCGTAAAAAGAGGGGTTGGCGGGTGGTGGGACACAATGCAGATAGCCCAGTTAGCCAATGTGCGGGAGCACTGGTTGGTCGGCCCAATTGAGGTAGTATGTACATGAATGTATAGTTAAAGTGACTATGCATATAAGATAAACAGAGAGTAGCAGTAGCGTAAAAGAGGGGTTGGGGGGGCACACAATGCAAATAGTCCGGGTTACCATTTGGTTACCTGCTCAGGAGTCTTATGGCTTGGGGGTAAAAACTGTTGAGAAGCCTTTTTGTCCTAGACTTGGCACTCCGGTACCGCTTGACATGCGGTAGTAGAGAGAACAGTCTATGACTGGGGTGGCTGGCGTCTTTGACAATTTTTAGGGCCTTCCTCTGACACCGCCTGGTGTAGAGATCCTGGATGGCAAGCAGCTTTGCCCAGTGATGTACTGGGCCGTACGCACTACCCTCTGTAGTGCCTTGCGGTCTGAGGCCGAGCAATTGCTGTACCAGACAGTGATGCAACCGGTCGGGATGCTCTCAATGTTGCAGCTGTAGAACCTCTTGAGGATCTCAGGACCCATACAAATTATGTTTAGTTTCCTGAGGGGGGATAGGCTTTGTCGAGCCCTCTTCGCGACTGTCTTGGTGTGTTTGGACCATGTTAGTTTGTTGTTGATGTGGACACCAACGAATTTGAAGCTCTCAACCTGCTCCACTACAGCCCCGTTGATGAAAATGGGGACGTGCTCTGTGCTCCTTTTCCTGTAGTCCACAATCATCTCCTTAGTCTTGGTTACGTTGAGGGATAGGTTGTTATTCGGGCACCACCCGGCCAGGTCTCTGACCTCCTCCCTATAAGCTGTCTCGCCATTGTCGGTGATCAGGCCACTGTTGTGTCGTCTGCAAATTTAATGATGGTGTTGGAGTCGTGCCTGGCCATGCAGTCGTGGGTGAACAGGGAGTACAGGAGGGGGCTGAGCACGCACCCATGGGGAGCTCCAGTGTTGAGGATCAGCGTGGCAGATGTGTTGCTACCTACCCTCACCACCTGGGGGCAGGAAGTCAGGAAGTCCAGGATGCAGTTGCAGAGAGAGGTGTTTAGTTCCAGGTTCCTTAGCTTAGCGATGAGCTTTGAGGGTACTATGGTGTTGAACGCTGAGCTGTAGTCAATGAATAGCATTCTCACATAGGTGTTCCTTTTGTCCAGGTGGGAAAGGGCAGTGTGGAGTGCAATAGAGGTTGCATCATCTGTGGATCTTTTTGGGCGGTATGCAAATTGGAGTGGGTTTAGAGTTTCTGGGATAATGGTGTTGATGTGAGTCATTACCAGCCTTTCAAAGCACTTCATGGCTACGGACGTGAGTGGTACGGGTCTGTAGTCATTTAGGCAGGTTGCTTTTGTGTTCTTGGGCACAGGGACTATGGTGGTCTGCTTGAAACATGTTGGTATTACAGACTCAATCAGGGACATGTTGAAAATGTCAGTGAAGACACCTGCCAGTTGGTCAGCACATGCCCGGAGCACACGTCCTGGTAATCCACTGGCCCCGCAACCTTGTGTATGTTGACCTGTTTAAAGGTCTTACTCACGTTGGCTATGGAGAGTGTGATCACACAGTCGTCCGGAACAGCTGATGCTCTCATGCATGCCTCAGTGTTGCTTGCCTCGAAGCGAGAATAGAAGTGATTTAGCTCATCTGGTAGGCTCGTGTCACTGGGCAGCTCGCGGCTGTGCTTCCCTCTGTAGTATGTAATAGTTTGCAAGCCCTGCCACATCCGACGAGTGTCGGAGCCGGTGTAGTATGATTCAATCTTAGCCCTGTATTGACGCTTTGCCTGTTTGATGGTTCGTCGCAGGGCATAGCAAGATTTCTTGTAAGGTTCCGGGTTCAGCTCTACCCTTTAGATCAGTGCGAATGTTGCCTGTAATCCATGGCTTCTGGTGGGGGTATGTACGTACAGTCACTGTGGGGAAGACGTCCTCAATGCACATGTTGATAAAGCCAGTGACTGATGTGGTGTATTCCTCAACGTCATCGGGAAGAATCCCGGAACATGTTCCAGTCTGTGATAGCAAAACATGCCTATAGTTTAGCATCTGCTTCATCTGACCACTTTTTTTGACCGAGTCACTGGTACTTCATGCTTTAATTTTTGCTTGTAAGCAGGAATCAGGAGGATAGAGTTGTGGTCTTTGTACGCGTCTCTGTGTGTGGAGTACAGGTGATCTTGAATTTTTTCCCTCTGGTTGCACATTTAATATGTTGATAGAGATTTGGTAGAACTGATTTAAGTTTCCCTGTATTAATGTCTCCGGCCACTAGGAGCGCCACCTCTGGGTGAGTGGTTTCCTGTTTGCTTATTTCCTTATACAGCTGACTGAGTGCGGTCTTAGTGCCAGCATCTGTTTGTGGTGGTACAGCCACAAAAAGTATAGCTGAGAACACTCTAGGCAAGTAGTGTGGCCTGCAATTTATCATAATATACTCTACTTCAGGCGAGCAAAATCTAGAGACTTCCTTAGATTTCGTGCACCAGCTGTTGTTTACAAATATGCACATATTGCCCCCCCCCCTCATCTTACCAGAGTGTGCTGTTCTATCCTGCCGGTGCAGTGTATATCCCACTAGCTGAATATCCATGTCATCATTCAGCCACGATTCCGTGAAACATAGGATATTACAGTTTTTGATGTCCCTTTGGTAGGATATTCGTGAACGTGCCCTGTCTAGTTTATTGTCCAATGATTGCACGTTGGCGAGTAATATTCACGGTAACGGCAGCTTTCCTACTCGCCTTCTGCGGTTCCGGACGAGGCATCCGGCTCTTCGTCCTCTGCGTCGCTTCCTTTTGCGAATAATTGGGATGTCTGCCCTGTGGGGTGTTTGGAGAATATCGTGTGAGTCCTGCTTGTTGTTGAAAAAATCTTTGTCTAATCCGAGGTGAGTGGTCGCTGTCTTGATATCCAGAAGCTCTTTGTCTAATCCGAGGTGAGTGATCGCTGTCTTGATATCCAGAAGCTCTTTGTCTAATCCGAGGTGAGTGATTGCTGTCTTGATATCCAGAAGCTCTTTGTCTAAAGGTGAGTGATCGCTGTCTTGATATCCGCTCTTTGTGAGTGATCGCTGTCTTGATATCCAGAAGCTCTTTATCTAATCCGAGGTGAGTGATCGCTGTCTTGATATCCAGAAGCTCTTTGTCTAATCCGAGGTGAGTGATCGCTGTCCTGATATCCAGAAGCTCTTTTCTGCCGTAAGATACGGTTGCAGAAACATTATGTACAAATAATTGACAAATATCGTGAAAAAAAACATATAATAGCACAATTGGTTATGAGAACGTAAAAGGGCGGCCATCTCCTCCGGCGCCATCTTTTTCTATTCTTCTGTCTCTGATGTCTTCAAATTGTTTAGATATTTAGATTTAGATTTTTTGTATTTTTATAAAGTGTATACAGGTTCATATCAGCAGCCCAAATCAGCATTGGTAGTAGTTGAGTACTTGGTTAACGTTCAGGCAAGTATATTTTATTAAATAAATGGCAGTTAAATATAATTATTTTGGAGCACTTCCCTCTTTAAAGTCTCATCTCTCCAGGAAATTGTTACACATATTTAGAAACAGACTTTTGGATCATATTACTCTTTTTGTCACGTCCCTTGTTGCGTACTATAAAATATTTAAAAAGTAATTAAGCCCCACTCAGTCATTATCACATAAATCAGAGAGGATCATGGGGAAATGACTAATTGTGTAAATTCAGCCCTTCGCATGACTACCAGTATGATATAGTCCCAGCAAATTCTATCTTGGCTGATTCGTGGGTCACTTGCTACTGACAGTCACTGATATCAAGAAGATTATTTTCAGATATCGTCATAACCTCTCTTGCAATGGATGATTTCCTTAATGTAATACATTTCATTTGAATAACACAGAGATCAGTCCTGAACCAAAGGCTTTACCCATCAGGCAATTTTTGTTGCCTTGGTCAATCATTAGTCCACATGTCTATTTTACCTAGCTATATCAGTAACTAATTAGGTAGTCCTGAGTTGTGCATCCCAGGTATAACACTTTTTAATCTTTGAAAAGGGGTTGTCCTATGTAGCCTGCCTTCCGTTAGCTGAGTGTGTCCGGTATTGTTTCTGACATTAACACCCATTCAGATTCAGAAAACTTTAATGTCCTCAGAGAGGCAATTCATCTTGCTGCAGTCATAAAACACATCACATACAAAAACAAATAAAAAGTAGCAAAGGATATTTACAAGCAAATAGGCAGGGTAAGTGCAGTTTCATAGTGCAATTAGTCCAACATTTTGTTAAGTTGCAGAAATGCATTTTGAATACTTGTCCCTATTTTTTTTTAACCTTAGGTAGTCTATGCCTGTGGCCAGAGGGAAGGAGCTGGAATTCAGGGTGGAGTAGATGGGAAGAGTCAACCGTTATTTAATTTGCTTTATGGAGGGCTCTGCCCAGGTAGAGAGATGACAGTTCTTGATGTTGCTGCCCATGTAAAATATGTAGCCATTAGCTCTCACTGCTTATCAGGTGATTCTATTCGCTGTCCTCCATGTTATTGCCTGCAATCACATTCTACGCGGCACAAACTCAAGCACAGTACTGATGTGAATATGTTTGATTCACCCTGCAGTGGTTCACATTGAGTGGTGGGGTAATGAATGCAAACTTATCTGTACACGTAGACAGACACTGCCGGGCACGCACAGTTTTCATCAGAAGAGTGAGAAGAAAACACAGAGAGAGACACAGATAAAGAAAGTGTCTTTGCCTCTAATATGAGGCGTTGTGATTTAAGGTAATCTAATAAAGGTTTAGCGTGAAGATAGAGAGGCTGCTGAGTCATAGGTCAGCGGTGGGAGGAAGGT
Source organism: Oncorhynchus tshawytscha (assembly GCF_018296145.1). NCBI lineage: Eukaryota > Metazoa > Chordata > Actinopteri > Salmoniformes > Salmonidae > Oncorhynchus > Oncorhynchus tshawytscha. Next base: position 68,721,649 of record NC_056432.1, read on the forward strand.
GAGAACATCCGAAAGCCTAAAGGGTTTAGGGAGATAATGAGGCCACGTGCAGCTCCCAAGTGCCCAACATTAAGAGTTATTACTTTCTCCCATATTGAGGCTCCAAGCACCTTGTTTCATGTGCAGCCTCACAACAGACAGCTCTCTCCCACAGTTACACTGGGGTAAGTAGCTACATACACAAACAAACACAAGGTGTGAACCAAAACCCGTTTCCTGAGGTCATGATTTTAGGGTGAGTTTTGGTACGCGCAGTGGAAGCATGTCGCCTCACTCATTGTTTGTGAACATGCATGTATGGAATTTCTGAATACATTAAAATGTCCCTGAACAAATGTAAATGAGAATACCATAGGAAATAATGGATGCCATCCTTATGTACATCCTTATCCTTGGATGAATCTCCATCATGTTTGGATCAATGAAGTTGTTTTGCAGAAGAAATCAAAACATTGAGTGACCCTCACCAATGGAGGCTCCTCAGAGGAAGAAGGGAGGACCATCCTCCTCAGTGAATTTCATAAAAATAAAATAGTAAAACATAAAAAAGGTTATCTATTTCAGATAAAAATATACCACATCCAGTGCATTAGGAAACAACTCAGACCCCTTGACTTTTCCACATTTTGTTACATTACTGCCTTATGCTAAAATTGATTACATTTGTTTTTTTTCCTTATCAATTTACACTCAATACCCCATAATGACAAAGCAAAAACAGGTTTTTCAAATTTGTATTACTATTCAGACCCTTTACTCAGTACTTTGTTGAAACAGCTTTGGCAGTGATTACAGCTTTGAGTCTTCTTGGATATGACGCTGAAAGGTTAGCACCTGTGCAGACAATCTTCAATCTGTTTTCCCTAATTTCTACCAGCATGTCACGTGAAACCAGAGGGAAAAAAACTCCAAACCATCTTTACTCCACACACAGAGACACGTACCAAACTCTCCCTTGCCCTCCATTTGGAAAATCTGACCAGAATTCGATCCTGCTGATTCCTGCTTCCAAGCAAAAACTAAAGCAGGAAGTACCAGTGACTCACTCAATACGGAAGTGGTCAGATGACGCAGATGCTACGCTACAGGACTGTTTTGCTAGCACAGACTGGAATATGTTCCGGGATTTATCCAATGGCATTGAGGAGTATACCACCTCATTCACCGGCTTTATCAATAAGTGTATTGACGACGTCCCCCCCATAGTGGCCGTACGTACATATCCCAACCAGAAGCCGAGCTAAAGGCTAGAGCTGCCGCTTTCAATTGTTATACAAAATTCTTGCAACCAATAGATATGGGGGATACAACCTTCCCAGCTTTACAGATGTTGCTGCGAAGAGACAGTCATTAGATAATTTAGTTTGGTACTGTAAGTATGTAGCTTGATTTTGGTCACAGGTCCAGGAATGGCTGAAGAATTGCAACTTTTAACTGGAGCTAACTCACCCAATACTGGGTGATTTGAAAAGTCATAGTCAATCGTTCAATAATATAATAATACTTTTAGCTATTTTATTTACAATCTGTAGAAATTATGAAAATAGAAAGGTTCAGAACTTTCGTGAAGCATCACAGCACAGTTGAAAAATATATTGCAAATATAAATCCAATACGGATGGTGTTAAGAGATAGATGGGAGGGGTTAAGTAGAGCTGAAGGGTGGGACTAATAACAACAAAGATAACAAATGTAAAATATACTGTGTCTGTAAAATGTACATAGGTTCAGAACTTTTGTGAAACAGCACAGTTAAAAAAATATATATGGCAAACTGGATGGACATCAGAAATAGATGGGAGAGGTTGAGGGTAGAGGAAGGACAGGACGAAAAACAAACGAAATATAACTATTTCAACTATTGTAAAATAGATTGTGTCTGTAAAATGTATATGGTATGTATAAGCTGGAAGTAGAAGCCTGTGTTGTTGCCTTGATGACAGCCTTGCACACTCTTGGCATTCTCTCAACCAGCTTCATGAGGTCGTCACCTGAAATGCATTTCAATTAACAGGTGTGCCTTGTTAAAAGTTAATTTGTGGAATTTCTTTCCTTTCTAATGTGTTTAAGCCAATCACTTGTGATTTGACAAGGTAGCGGTGGTACACAGAAGATAGCCCTATTTGGTAATAGACCAAGTCCATATAATGGCAAGCACATCTCAAATAAGCAAAGAGAAACAACAGTCCATCATTACTTTAAGACATGAAGGTCAGTCAATCCTGAAAATTACAAGAACTTGGAATGTTTCTTCAAGTGCAGCCGCAAAAACCATCAAGCGCTATGATGAAACTGGATCTCATGAGGTCCACCACCGGAAAGGAAGACCCAGAGTTACCTCTGCTGCAGAGAATACGTTCATTAGAGTTTACTGCACGTCAGATTGCAGCCTAAATAAATGCTTCACAAAGTTCAAGAAACAGACACATCTCAACATCAACTATTCAGAGGAGACTGCGTGATTTTGTTTTTCCACTTTTATTTAACCAGGTAGGCAAGTTGAAAACAAGTTCTCATTTACAATTGCGACTGGCCAAGATAAAGCAAAGCAGTTCGACACATACAGCAACACAGTTACACATGGAGTAAAACAAACATACAGTCAATAATACAGTAAAAAAACAAGTCTATATATAATTATAATGTGAGGAAGTGAGGTGAGATAAGGGAGGTAAAGGCAAAAAAAAAAGGCCAAGGTGGCGAAGTAAATACAATAAAGCAAGTAAAACACTGGATTGGTAGATTTGCAGTGGAAGAATGGGCAAGGTAGAGATAGAAATAATGGGGTGCAAAGGAGCAAAATAAATACAGAAATAAATACAGTAGGGGGAGAGTCAGTTGTTTGGGCTAAATTATAGATGGGCTATGTACAGGTGCAGTAATCTGTGAGCTGCTCTGACAGCTGGTGATTAAAGCTAGTGAGGGAGATAAGTGTTTCCAGTTTCAGAGATTTTTGTAGTTCATTCCAGTCATTGGCAGCAGAGAACTGGAAGGAGAGGCGGCCAAAGGAAGAATTGGTTTTGGGGGTGACCAGAGAGATATACCTGCTGGAGCGCGTGCTACAGGTGGGTGCTGCTATGGTGACCAGCGAGCTGAGATAAGGGGGGACTCTAACTAGCAGGGTCTTGTAGATGACATGGAGCCAGTGGGATTGGCGACGAGTATGAAGCGAGGGCCAGCCAACGAGAGCGTACAGGTCACAGTGGTGGGTAGTACGTATATGGGGCTTTGATGACAAAACGGATGGCACTGTGATAGACTGCATCCAATTTCTTGAGTAGGGTATTGGAGGCTATTTTGTAAATGACATCGACGAAGTCGAGGATCGGTAGGATGGTCAGTTTTACAAGGGTATGTTTGGCAGCATGAGTGAAGGATGCTTTGTTGCGAAATAGAAAGCCAATTCTAGATTTAACTTTGGATTGGAGATGTTTGATGTGAGTCTGGAAGGAGAGTTTACAGTCTAACCAGACACCTAGGTATTTGTAGTTGTCCACATATTCTAAGTCAGAACCGTCCAGAGTAGTGATGTTGGACAGGCAGGCAGGTGCAGGCAGCGATCAGTTGAAGAGCATGCATTTAGTTTTACTTGTAATTAAGAGCAATTGGAGGCCACGGAAGGAGAGCTGTATGGCATTGAAGCTCGCCTGGAGGGTTGTTAACACAGTGTCCAAAGAAGGGCCAGAAGTATACAGAATGGTGTCGTCTGCGTAGAGGTGGATCAGAGACTCACCAGCAGCAAGAGCGACATCATTGATGTATACAGAGAAGAGAGTCGGTCCAAGAATTGAACCCTGTGGCACCCCCATAGAGACTGCCAGAGGCCCGGACAACAGGCCCTCCGATTTGACACACTGAACTCTATCAGAGAAGTAGTTGGTGAACCAGGCGAGGCAATAATTTGAGAAACCAAGGCTAATCAGGCGAATCAGGCCTTCATGATCAAATTGCTGCAAAGAAACCACTACTAAAGGACACCAACAAGAAGAAGAGACTTGCTTGGGCCAAGAAACACGAGCAATGGATATTAGACCGGTGGAAATCTGTCCTTTGGTCTAATGAGTCCAAATCTGGGATTTTTGGTTCCATCCGCCATGTCTTTGTGAGATGCAAAGTAGGTGAACGGAAGATCTCCGCATGTGTGATTCCCACCATGAAGCATGGAGGAGGAGGTGTGATGGTGCTTTGCTGGTGACACTGTCTGTGATTTATTTAGAATTCAAGGCCCACTTAACCAGCATGGCTACCACAGCATTCTGCAGTGATACGCCATCCCATCTGGTTTGCGCTTAGTTTGTGCTCATTTGTTTTTCAACAGGACAATGACCCAACACACCTCCAGGCTGTGAAAGGGCTATTTAACCAAGAAGGAGAGTGATGTAGTGTTGCATCAGATGACCTGGCCTCCATAGTCACCTGACTTCAACCCAATTGAGATGGTTTTGGATGAGTTAGACTGCAGAGTAAAGGAAAAGCAGCCAACAAGTGCTCAGCAAATGTGGGAAAACCTTCGAGAGTGTTGGAAAAGCATTCCAGGTGTCACGCCCTGGCCATAGAGAGGTTTTTATTCTCTATTTTGGTTAGGCCAGGGTGTGACTAGGGTGGGCATTCTAGTTTCTTTATTTCTATGTTTTGTATGTCTTTGTTTTGGCCGGGTATGGTTCTCAATCAGGGACAGCTGTCTATCATTGTCTCTGATTGGGAACCATACTTAGGTAGCATTTTCCCACCTGTGTGTTTTGGGTAGTTATTTTCTGTTTTGTGTTTCTGCACCTGACAGAACTGTTCGTTGTCGTTTTGCTCTTTGTTATTTTGTTCAAGTGTTTTGGAAATAAATCATTAATACTTACCACGCTGCGCTTTGGTCCACTCCCTCTTCTTCAGACGAGCGTTACACCAGGTAAAGGTGGCTGATAATGCACCTCTGTACGCCTATATAGATATTCCATTAGAAATCGTCCGCTTCCAGCTACAATAGTCATTTACAACATTAACAATGTCTACACTATATTTCTGATCAATTTGATGTTTTTTAATGGACAAAACATGTGCTTTTCTTTCAAAAACAAGGACATTTCTAAATGACCCCAAACTTTTGAATGGTGGTTTATATAAATATATTTACAAAAATAAATATTTGGGGGATTGGAAATTATGCAGACAATTACATTGATGGAAGCTACAATCTATCTGCAATACTAAAGCTGATCTACCCCCTACATTGAACAAAAATTATATAAATAAACACCATCATCCCGGGAAACCCTAGACCCACTCCAATTCGCATACCGTCCCAACAGGTCCACAGAAGACACAATCTCAATCCCACTCCACACTGGCCTTTCCACCTGGACAAAAGGAACACCTATGTGAGAATGCTATTCATTGAGTACAGCTCAGCGTTCAACACCATAGTGCCCACAAAGCCTTTCCCACCTGGACAAAAGGAACACCTATGTGAGAATGCTGTTCATTGACTACAGCTCAGCGTTCAACTCCATAGTGCCCACAAAGCTCATCACTAAGAGAAGGACCCTGGGACTAAACACCTCCCTCTACACTGGATCCTTGACTTTCTGACGGGCCACCCCCAGGTGGTAAGGGTAGGCAACAACACATATGTCACACTGATCCTCAACACGGGGGCCCCTCAGGGGTGCATGCTTAATCCCCTCCTGTACTCGCTGTTCACCCAAGACTATGTGGTCAATCACGACTCCAAGACCATCATTAAGTTTGCTGACGACACAACGATGAGACAGCCTATAGGGAGCAGGTCAGAGACATGGCAGTGTGGTGCCAGGACAACAACCTCTCCCTCAATGTAAGACAAAGGAGATGATCGTAGACTACAGGAAAAGGAGGGCTGAACACGCCCCCATTCACATCGACAGGGCTGTAGTGGAGCAGGTCGAGAGCTTCAAGTTCCTTGGTGTCCATATCAACAACAAACTATGACGGTCCAAACACACCAAAAACATCGTGAAGAGGGCACGACAATGCCTTTTCCCCCTCAGGAGACTGAAAAGATTTAGCATGTGTCCCCAGATCCTCCAAAAGTTCTACAGCTGCACCACCGAGAGCATCCTGACGTGTTGGCAACTGCTGGGCCTCCGACCGCAAGGCACTACACAGGGTAGTGCGTACGGCTCAGTACATCACCGGGGCTAAGCTTCCTGGACCTCTATACCAGGCGGTGTCAGAGGAAAGCCCTAAAAATTGTCAAAGACTCCAGCCACTCTTGTCATAGACTGTTCTCTCTGCTACCGCATGGCAAGTGGTACCGGAGCGCCAAGTCTAGGTCCAAGATGCTTCTAAATAGCTTCTACCCCCAAGCCTTAAGACTCCTGAACATCTAGGGTTGAAGATAGGGTTGTTGTTGAGGCTACTGTTAGGGTTTAATTGGGATGTGGACATGAAGCTAGGGTTAGGGTTCGCGCTAGTTTGTTTGTCATGAATCTTACAACTTTTTTTTTTAAATAGCTAATAAAAAAAGTGTTGAATAAGAGTTTTTTTTTTTTAAATCCCTATGAAATGTCTATTCAATGCTAGCTTTAAATGGTAATTGAAAACTGTTTCTTTATGGTAATTATACTCTGAAATTATACTTTTTTGGCAACACTTTTTTAATGAGGGAAAAATTATTAATCTAGTTAGAAGATACCTTTGGACCACGCAGATCCCCTGTGTCCATGAATCAGAGGATGAGTCATCTTCATGTATAAAATGCTCTGCTACAGCATGAGGAAAAATGGTCTGTGAAATGAATTTAAATCTCATACTTATTATACCAAAAACATAGCCTTGTGATGCACTCAGGGTGAAGTCTACATCTGCCACGGTGATTCAAAAAGGGACAGAAACAAACTCATATTGAGGAACAACAATGTGTAAACATACAGTAATCAGGAAATAATATATGATTCAAGGCGAGTTCTAACATGCAACATTAGATTACCTCGGCTGTTGTCAGTCTAAGAATAGCAGCTACTGTATAGAATACTGTATATACTGAATAGCAGCTACTGTATATATAAGGGTTCACCTAGGGGTCATGATAGGGGCTGTACCAAATGTTTGATGTATTATAATAATTGATTATGCTTATGTTGTATTAATAGAAGGGGAGGGTTATAAGACCCCTCCCTCCTTACATTTATAGGGTCCTAGAGTACAGATTAACAATATATATACATTATGAGGTTTAATATTTTTCCACAGTACATTTCTAGGCTCTCTGCCTCTTATGAAGAAACTGTCTGAGAAATGTTTGACTGTGAAGACAGAACTCTGCAGGGGAGTGAAAGAGACGAGATTAGTCAGACATTCCACTATAAATCAACTTGGACATTTACTGCTAAGCTTTTAGATAGCTATATAAACAAGAGTTTTAGTGTTGAGTAGGCATGGTCTTGGTCTCATAAGTAGAAGATAATGATGTAGGCAGTGACATCACTAGGGCTGGACTGTGGATTTTAATAAAATACTTGGGACCTTTTCTTTGATGCAGAACTTACTCGGAAATATGCGTTATGTTCCTGTTGTCAACTTCTGTCTGCAATTGCATTAATAAAGGTTTTTGAATGATTTAATTAAAGATATTGTCATAATGCTAATTTAATAATAATGCTAATTTCACCAATGATTGACAAGGAACAAGGAAACAAACCCCAATACATAGAGAGATTCTAAACAGTATCACTGGATTTCTTAACCATGAACAAAACATTTATATCACACCATTTGTGGCAGCTGCAGGTGAAATCATACGCTGTAGATTGTCATATTGCTCATTAACACTGGAATGTTCTCCAGTTTGTACCTAATGACCTAATGACACTGTATTGGTAGACTATTTGGAGTGAATTATGTATTCTATTTCTAGATTAGAGACATTGTTGTGTCTCACTTCAGACAATTTGGACGCATGGCTTTCACAACATGCTTAGTAAATACTAGGGTGTATACATTGCTAGAGATGAAAATAAAGTTAAAGAACAAGCTCAGGCACATGTAATGAATTGTTAGCTTTAGCTAACTTATTAGTTCTACACTTGTTCAACTAAATATACACATACAAAACCTGTTACATCATTTCATCACTCATTATCATATTGCTAATGAGCTGCTGTAACAATGCATTAATTTACAAAGTCATGTAAAAACAAAAAAGGAATAAAAAGTGTAAAGCTGCTCTGCATTCAATGTAAGTCTTGTTAGTTCCAGGATGACACCTTCTCAGGTCCCAGAGGCAGGGTGAGCTGCTGCATTTCTCTATTTCTTTTCTGAATGAAAAGCTAAAAATACACATCGTATTTTATGAATGAAAGGCTAAAAATACAGCTCACATTCATCCATTCCCTACTGCCTCCTTTCTCTCTCTCTACCTCTCCCTCTCTCCTCTACATCACTGGAGCTCTAAGATCCAATGGATGACACTCTGCAGCTCACCCCCAGACATATTCATTTCCTGGGCTGAGACTCCAAATGTACGTATACATTAACACCTGATCTATTAAGACCCAGCCACCAGTATTAGTCCTCAGGGCCTGCAGGGAATGAGAAACTTGTGAGTTTCCATTGCTGTGTCTGTAGTTTAAGCACATATTCTTAATAATAGCTGCATGCCCTGCTTCTCACATTTATCTTTGTGATTGGGAAGAGATGCTCAGTTAGCACAAATTGTAATTTCCCTCCATGTGCAACCCATTAAATGGCCCTTTACTTTCCTGCCTCTTGTAACTACTACAGAAGATAGTTTCTGTGGATGACAACAAGGACCAGACTAAATACTGGAATAGCTATTGGGGATTGTATGGCCTGTATTCATGAAAATTTATATAACTATCTTGTATTGCTTTTTACTACATGATACCATCCCAGACTGATTTTTTTCTTCTTCATAGAACTGTACTGCACATCATAGTGGTTTATTCTTTATTTGGTAGCTAATTTAACTCTCCTCCTACTATCCAATATGTCATGTAAGTGACACATTCCTATCAGGGTTGGGGTCAATTCCATTTCCATTCCAGTCAATTCAGAAAGTAAACCAAATTCCAATTCCAGATCCAAATTTTCTTCATTGAAAAGCATTGAAGAGAATTTGAATTTCAGTGTACTTCCTGAATTGACTGGAATTGACCCTAACTGTAACGGTTTTCTAGTGGTGATGAAGGAGAGTCGGACCAAACTGCAGCGTGTCGATTGCGATCCATATTTATTAAACAAAACGTAAACACGACTAAACACTAAACACTACAAAACAATAAACGTAATGAAAACCGAAAACAGCCTATCTAGTGCAAACTAACAGAGAGTACAAGTAAGACACTAAGGACAATCACCCACGACAAACTCAAAGAATATGGCTGCCTAAATATGGTTCCCAATCAGAGACAACAATAAGCACCTGCCTCTGATTGAGAACCACTCCAGACAGCCATAGACCTTGCTAGACAACCCACTAAGCTACAATCCCAATACCACCACCAAAACCCCAAGACAAACACACCACAATTACAAAAACCCCATGCCACACCCTGGCCTGACCAAATACATAAAGATAAACACAAAATACTTTGACCAGGGCGTGACAGAACCCCCCCCCTAAGGTGCGGACTCCCGAACGCACCTCAAAACAATAGGGAGGGTCCGGGTGGGCGTCTGTCCATGGTGGCGGCTCCGGCGCGGGACGTGGACCCCACTCCTTTAATGTCTTAGTCCCCTCTCCCTTCGTCCCTGGATAGTCCACCCTCGCCGCCGACCATGGCCTAGTAGTCCCCACCCAGAACCCCACTGGACTGAGGAGCAGATCGGGACTGAAGGACAGCTCGGGACCGAGGCAGCTCGGGAGTGAGGGGAAGCTCGGGAGTGAGAGAAAGCTCGGGAGTGAGAGGAAGCTCAGGAGTGAGAGGAAGCTCAGGAGTGAGAGGAAGCTCAGGAGTGAGAGGAAGCTCAGGAGTGAGAGGAAGCTCAGGAGTGAGAGGAAGCTCAGGAGTGAGAGGAAGCTCAGGAGTGAGAGGAAGCTCAGGCAGGTAGATAGATCTACCAGCTCCTGGCTGGCTGGTGGTTTCAGCAGATCCTGGCTGACTGGCAGATCCTGGCTGACTGGCAGATCCTGGCTGACTGGCAGATCTGGAAGAGTCTGGTTGACTGGCAGATCTGGAAGAGTCTGGTTGACTGGCAGATCTGGAAGAGTCTGGTTGACTGGCAGATCTGGAAGAGTCTGGTTGACTGGCAGATCTGGAAGAGTCTGGCTGACTGGCAGATCTGGAAGAGTCTGGCTGACTGGCAGATCTGGCGGCGCTGGGCAGACTGGCGGCGCTGGGCAGACTGGCGGCGCTGGGCAGACTGGCGGCGCTGGGCAGACTGGCGGCGCTGGGCAGACTGGCGGCGCTGGGCAGACTGGCGGCGCTGGGCAGACTGACGACGCTGGGCAGACTGGCGATGCTGGGCAGACTGACGATGCTGGGCAGACTGACGGCGCTGGGCAGACTGGCGGCGCTGGGCAGACTGGCGACGCTGGGCAGACTGGGGGCACTGGCGGCGCTGGGCAGACTGGCGGCACTAGCTGCTCCATATAGGCTGACAGCTCTGGCGGCTTCTTACAGACTGACCGCTCTGGCGGCTCCGTGCTGACTGGCAGCTCCTTGCAGACTGGCAGCTCCTTGCAGACTGGCAGCTCCGTGCAGACTGACAGCTCCGTGCAGACTGACAGCTCCTTGCAGACTGGCAGCTCCATGCAGACTGGCAGCTCCATGCAGACTGGCAGCTCCATGCAGACTGGCTGCTCTATGCAGACTGACAGCTCTGGCTGCTTCATGCAGACTGACATCTCTGGCTGCTCCATGTAGACTGGCTGCTTCATGCAGACTGGCAGCTCGGGCTGCTTCATGTAGACTGACAGCTCTGGCTGCTCCATGCGGACTGACAGCTCTGGCTGCTCCATGTAGACTGACTGCTTCATGCAGACTGGCAGCTCGGGCTGCTTCATGTAGACTGACAGCTCTGGCTGCTCCATGCAGACTGACAGCTCTGACTGTTCCATGCAGACTGACAGCTCTGGCTGCTTCATGCAGACTGGCAGCTCTGGCTGCTCCATGTAGACTGGCTGCTTCATGCAGACTGGCAGCTCGGGCTGCTTCATGTAGACTGACAGCTCTGGCTGCTCCTTGCAGACTGGCAGCTCCATGCAGACTGGCAGCTCTGGCTGCTCCATGCAGACTGACAGCTCTGGCTGCTTCATGCAGACTGGCAGCTCTGGCTGCTCCATGCAGACTGGCAGCTCTGGCTGCTCCATGCAGACTGACAGCTCTGGCTGCTCCATGCAGACTGGCTGCTTCATGCAGACTGGCAGCTCTGGCTGCTCCATGCAGACTGACAGCTCTGGCTGCTCCATGCAGACTGACAGCTCTGGCTGCTCCTTGCAGACTGGCAGCTCTGGCTGCTCTATGCGGACTGACAGCTCTGGCTGCTCTATGCGGACTGACAGCTCTGGCTGCTCCATGCAGGCTGGCAGCTCTGGCTTCTCCATGCAGGCTGGCAGCTCTGGCTGCGCTGAACAGGCGGGAGACTCCGGCAGCGTAGGAGAGGAGAAAGGCTCTGGCTGCGCTAAACAGGCGGGAGGCTCCGGCAGCGCTGTAGAGGAGGAAGGCTCTGGCTGCGCTGAACAGGCGGGAGGATCCGGCAGTGCTGTAGAGGAGAAAGGCTCTGGCTGCGCTAAACAGGCGGGAGACTCCAGCAGCGCAGGAGAGGAGAAAAGCGCTGGCTGCGCTGAACAGGCGAGGCACACTGAAGGCCTGGTGCATGGTGCTGGAACTGGTGGTACTGGATCGAGGACACGCACAGGAAGCCTGGAGCGGGGAGCTGCTACCGGAGGACTGGAGTGTGGAGGTGGCACAGGATGGGCTAGACCGTGAAGGCGTACTGGAGATCTTGAGAGCAGTGTTGGCACAGGATGTGCAAGGCTAGGGATGTGCACAGGAGGCCTGGTGCGTGAGGCTGGCACCAACTTCACCAGCCGACTAACACGCACCTCAGGACGAGTATGGAGCGCTAACCCAGGTGCCATCAAATCCCCAACACGTTCCGTCGGGCGAATTCCATGCAAAAAGCACCAACACAGCAACTCCCTCATTTCTCTCTCCTCCAATTTCCCCATTAACTCCTTCACAGTCTCTGGTTCTGGTCTCCTCCTTGGCTCCTCACGATAAACAGGGAGAGTTGGCTCAGGTCTGACTCCTGACTCTGCCACACTCTCCCTGAGCCCCCCAAGAAATTTTTGGGGCTGATTCTCAGGCTTCCATCCGCTACGCCGTGCTGCCTCCTCATATCTGCGCCTCTCAGCTTTCGCCGCCTCCAGTTCTTCCTTGGGGCGGCGATATTCTCCAGGCTGAGCCCAGGGTCCTTTACCGTCCAGTTCTTCCTCCCATGTCCATTTCTCCAGGTGGTGCAGCCTCCCACTGCAGCTGCTGCTGCTCCTGCTGCTGCTGCCTCTGTTGCCTCTCCTGTGGTTCCTGCCTGTTAACACGCTGCTTGGTCCGTTGGTGGTGGGTGATTCTGTAACGGTTTTCTAGTGGTGATGAAGGAGAGTCGGACCAAACTGCAGCGTGTCGATTGCGATCCATATTTATTAAACAAAACGTAAACACGACTAAACACTAAACACGACTAAACACTAAACACTACAAAACAATAAACGTAATGAAAACCGAAAACAGCCTATCTAGTGCAAACTAACAGAGAGTACAAGTAAGACACTAAGGACAATCACCCACGACAAACTCAAAGAATATGGCTGCCTAAATATGGTTCCCAATCAGAGACAACAATAAGCACCTGCCTCTGATTGAGAACCACTCCAGACAGCCATAGACCTTGCTAGACAACCCACTAAGCTACAATCCCAATACCACCACCAAAACCCCAAGACAAACACACCACAATTACAAAAACCCCATGCCACACCCTGGCCTGACCAAATACATAAAGATAAACACAAAATACTTTGACCAGGGCGTGACACTAACCCGGTGGTTCCTACATCATACTTCTGTGTTCATGTCCCTGGTCTTTTGAATGGGATTCAAGATTATATCATCATGAAAACATGGTCATACACTGATTATGCCAAACATTAGGAACACCTTCCTAATACTGAGTTACCCCACCCCCCTTTGCCCTCAGAACAGCCTCAATTCATTGGGGCATGGACTTTACAAGGTGTCGAAAGCATTCCATAGGGATGCTGGCCCATGTTGACTCCAATGCATTCCACAGTTGTGTCAAGTTGGCTGGATGTCCTTTGGGTGGTGGACCATTCTTGATAGGCACGGAAAACTGTTGAGCGTTACAAAGCCAGCAGCATTGCAGTTCTTGACACAAGCCGGTGCATCTGGCACCTACTACCGTACCTCGTTCAAAGGCACTTACATTTTTTGTCTTGACCATTCACCATCTGAATGGCACACACACAATCAATGTCTCTCTCAAGGCTTAAAGATCCTTATTTAACCTGTCTCCTCCCCTTCATTTACACTGATTGAGGTGGATTTAAGTGACATCAATAAGGGATCATAGCTTTCACCTGGATTCACCTGGTCAGTCTGTGTTATGGAAAGAGCAGATGTTCTTAATGTTTTGTATACTCAGTGTATAAGATATATATACAATTATATTTATGTTTGTGGATGAATTTACTTCTGCTAAATGCCTTTTATTACGTTTTTGTCCTGAAGAACATTCAAAAAGCCTACAAACATTTATTTTTTTTACTGCAAGACTACTTGCCACATCACTTACATGGCGTATTGTCTCTTAAGATCAATATGCTAAATTCAATGTACATTCATTCAATTACCTTTAAATCAAGTCAGTACACACTGCACAACTGCACACATCACAAACATAACTTTGGTTAAAAAAAAATAATCTTAATTAAGAGAAAATATATTAACTCAATCTCGTTTAATTTTCCAACCTCTCTCCTTACTTGTGTGTGAAAACATGGAGCCTAAAGGTTCTGTTCCTGTAATTAAGTTGCCATTAGCAATACAAACCGAGACATCATTCCAAAGGCCTGATGCATGGAAATATTGTTGGCGGGAGAATGTAAAAAAAGGAAAATATTGATGTGCTCATGCTTGCATAATTTAAAAAAAAAAGATTTAATGAAAATCCCTCTCCTCTGTGTTAGCTCTCAGTGTGGATGACACACTCCAATGCTGGCATAACATACTTCCCTTGACCCAGTTGATCTGAGGGTATTTACATAAGACTCATTCAGAAATATATTTCTCAGTCCTGAAAAATGTAAACGGCCAATAGCTGGCCTTGGCTTGCTGTACACAACTCAGGATGCCTTTCCAGATCCCACTACATAGCATGACAAGTTTCAATATTTACATTCCTCATTGTCATAAAAAAAGTGCCCCAGACTCAACAAAATGGAGAGTACATTCTGCTATGTTCTTAAAAAGGAAAGTGTACTTTCCAGGCAGTCATCTTCTGAATGTGGAGAATGTTATGATGTCACCTTGAGGAGTCCAAGGAACCCAGGAATGATCCATCTCTGTCTTGTAACCACTTCAATGTCTTTGGTCAGTGCCGTATGCCTTATTAATTCTGAGAATACTTGTCTCAGTTCTTTTAATTGTCTTCTGAGGTAATCTCCTGAGATAAATTGACCAGACACTTGGTGAGGTTTAGGTTTAATATGTGAACTCTAATGGTAAAAATAAATCAAACATGTTTATTGTGTTTTTCCATTAATTCCAAACGCATTAGGCTGAGGTATATTTTCACACATATATAAGCAAAGATGATCTGTTGTATATACTGAAGTGCTTTTTGACTGACATTTGGCTTGCAAAACTAGGACGTTCCCAGAAACAGAATATCACAAGGGACAGACTATTTACAACTGGGACTGTCCCCTAAAATCAGGACAGCCTGATCAGCCTATTTTCATGGCGTAGTTGGCAGTTCTACAGAAATAATCTGTTATAGGTCCATAAACACCACCACGCTCTAAACATGGAATCCATGGTGGGGTTAAACTGCAAAAGTGATGATAGATCAACATTTCTTTATGATATAAATACATGTACAGTGCCTTCAGAAAGTATTCATACCCCTTGAATTATTCCACATTTTGTTGTGTTAAAGCCTGAATTCAAAATGGATTAAATAAAAAAATGTCAACACACAACATCCCATAATGACAAAGTGAAAACACGATTTTAGAAATGTGTGCAAATTCTTTGAAAATGAAATAATTATGTAGCTAATTTACATAAGTATTCACACTCCTGAGTCAATACATGTTAGAATCACCTTTGGCAGTGATTAAAGCTTTGAGTCTTTTTGGCTAAGCCTCTAAGAGCTTTGCACACCTGGATTGGAAATATTTGCCCATTATTCTTTTAAAAATTCTTCAAACACTGTCAAATTGGTTGTTGATCATTGCTAGACAACCATTTTCAAGTCTTGGCACAAGTAGATTTAACTCAAAACTGTAACTCGGTCAATCAGGAACATTCACTGTCTTCTTGGTAAACAACTCCAGAGTAGATTTAGCCTTGTGTTTTAGGTTATTGTCCTGAGGAAAGGTGAATTAATCTCCCAGTGTCTGGTGGAAAGCAGCCTGAACCAGGTTTTCCTCTAGGATTCTGTCTGTACTTAGTTCCATTCCGTTTCTTTTTTATCCTGAAAAACTCCCCAGTCCTTAACAATTACAAGCATACCCATAACATAATGCGGTCACCACTATGCTTGAAAATATGGAGAGTGGTACTCAGTAATGTGTTGTTTTGGATTTGGCCCAAAAATAACACTTTTGTATTCAGGACAAAAAGGGATTTGTTTTCCCACATGTTTTGCAGTTCTACTTGAATGCCTTGTTGCAAACAGGATGTACGTTTTGGAATATTTTATTTCTGTAATGGCTTCCTTCTTTTTACTCTGTCAATTGGGATAGTATTGTGGAGTAACTACAATGTTGTTGATCCATCCTCAGTTTTCTCCTATCATAGCCATTAAACTCTGTAACTGTTTTAAAGTCACCATTCACATCATGGTGAAATCCCTGAGAGGGTTCGTTCCTCTCCCGCAACTGAGTTAGGAAGGACGCCTGTATCTTTGTAGTGACTGAGTGCATTGATACACCATCCAAAGTGTGATTAGTAACTTCACCATGCTCAAAGAGATATTCAATGTATTTTTATTTGAGGTAGTCGTTCATAAATCATGTTAACCACTATTAATGCACACAGAGTGAGTCCATGCAACTTATCATGTGACTTGCTATGCACATTTTTACTCCTTAACTTATTTAAGCTTGTCATAACAAAGGGGTTGAAATCTTATTGACTAAAGACCATTCAGCTTTTAATTTTTAATTAATTTGAAAACAAATTAAAAAGCATAATTACGCTTTGACATTATGGGGTATTGTGTGTTGTCCAGTGACACACAAATCTAAATGTATTCCATTTCAAATTCCGGCTGTAACACAACAAAATGTGGAAAAAGTCAAGGAGTGTGAATTCTTTCTTAAGGCACTGTATGCTTTTTCTTCTTCTGCTGGCTATATTACCTGCACTTTAATATTGCCTTACAGTACAAACAGGACAGATTTTGGGGTATTGGAGTATTTGCATGGGTCTGCATGCACACATGCAGAGGGTATAAAAATGAAACACCTCTGAAGCAGTTATGTGTTTCACAGCAGATGGCTAGCTTGGCATGGATAGCATGACAAAACCATAGAGTTTGAGGTAGTTTCTGCCAACCATAGACTGCTGGGAAACTGGAGCAGGAGGCATCAGGAACATGGGGGGGGGGGCTTACAGTGCAGATTTTGAAGTCAGCCAACGGAGAAAAAGTTTAAAAAATAGAGGTCTGACTTAGGTTTGTAATAAGTCAAAGGCCTCCTACTCAGGATGTTCACATAGCTTCTGCAAGCTGTAGGGATACTGGAACCACTTCGCTAGTTGGCCCTTTCAAAACTTCATATACTTTTTTGCTGATCTTTCCTGTCTTTAACAACCACGCTATTGTGCTTCCACAGAGGTTTCAAAAGCCCTGTAAGTGTTCTCTCTGACAGACCTTATAGCTTACCAGTTTTCGGTCACAGGGATTCCATTGATATTTCAGAGGTGGTGGATTTCCATAAGCATATTAAGATCTGTTCAATCCTCACTATGATGTGCCTTGAGAACAATAAGAACATCCAACCGGACACAGCTAGTCTTTCTACGTGAACTGAACGCATAAGGTAAACAACAACAATTTATTATTAATTTGTTGTAGCATCGTGGACAAACACTAGGCTGACAATAAAATCCAATGTTCTCTGAGGTTCCATAGTTTGAAGTCTGATTGTGTCTTGAGAGCATCTATGGTAAAATGAAAGTGGATATGCAAGTTATTAGTATTCCTCCAGAGGTCATCACTAGGTTTTGACCTCTTGGCATAAAGGCTTACTGTAGGTGTTGGACTGAGAGATGCAGGGTTGCATATTCGAGTCCAGCTGGGTGTGAGGAACTTGACATAATGAAGAGCGGAGACGCTGTGTAGCGTGGGTAGTGTAGCATGCGTAGCAAATCACCAGCAACTTCCTCGATGGCTGACGTACGAAGGCTCATGCATGGGCCCTCTCTTTTTTCCACCTATGTTCTCTCAATTAGATATACATGTTGTGGTCAGCAAAATGACAGTATTGGATTATTTCATCTTCTTCAATTTCATGGTCATTTCTATTTTCTGTTGATGTTTATTAATTGTTATAAAAGTTGTTTTCCTCTCACTGGGGATGTTTGTTTGCAGTTGAATGGTAATACACCCTACCAGAGCTTCTCCTTACAGTCACATAGATGGTGTCTAGTGTGCTGTATGACTCATATATAAGCCCCACTGCAGAGTATTGGATGTGATATGAATATTTATCAAGTTAACAATCCGTAAAAGTCACTCATGTCTGACGTTTGTCCTCTTATCATTGCATCTTCAGAACTGTCTGCTTGCGTAAGCAACACCAGTAGAAATGTATTTGAGCTCTTCTCAACCATACTATTTATGGAACAATTTAGTTTGTTTATTTTTACCTGCACATTACTGTATAAGAGACTGTGGCACCTACTTAAGGTTTATGTGGATGATGTCAAATATGAACATAGGATCGATCTGTAAATGTTTTTGCTGCTTGCAACAAAGTTGAATCTATATACTGGATTGTGTAAAAAACGCATGAAACCTATTAGCAATTAGTCTGTAATTTGGTTACATCAAAATGAAAGGTGACCAATCTGATACAATCCACACAAAAACATAGAATATTTGGTACCTACATGATCTAAATCTGACCAATGTTCTATATACAGCACATGATTCATCACCAGACAAAAATTCGACAAATAGTCAAGGTATCAGAACAGTCTGTGACTCATTTTAAAAGCAATATTTATTCTATATTTCCTCCAGTTGAACCTAAAAGTGAACACTATTTTTGTATTTTTGTGTATCTCTTGAGATGGGAGGATGAAACTGACCAACTGAAATAACTGTTGTTTGACGTCACTACTTTATTTTTAGACAGTAATATTTGGGCGTGGAAGTGCCTTTTCATGTCAGTACAAATGCACAACATACACACTCAAATGCACACATCTTTCATTCTCTGAATCACACACACACACACAGACAGACAAACAATCACTCAACCACACAAAAAGACAGGTCAAAAATGATTGGCACACTTGATAAAGATTAGCAAAAAAGACTGTATAAAATAAATAATACAAAAACACAGGTCAAAAATTATATTATTTTATACTAATACAATTGTTAAAAGAAAGATGTTTTTTTAACAAGTAATAATTTGTTTCTCAAAAAGATAGGGCTAAAAATGATTGGCACTTCTGTTTTCAATACCTTTTAATACCTCTTAATACCTCACCCTGTGAGGATAATGGCACTGAGTATAAGTTTGGAGAACACACAAGGAGGGATCTTAGACCATTCCTCCATATATAATATTTCCAGAACCTTAATAACCTTAGTCTCCATTTATGGACTGCCCTCTACAATTTAAACCGCAGGTTTTCAATGGTTTTGTGGTCAATTAACCATTTCTTTGTGGATTTTGATGTGTGTTTGGAGTTATTGTCTTGTTGGAAGATCCACCACTGGTGTGCGTGGCCAACGAGATCTATTTTCATGTCATCTGACAAATGTAAATGCATGGAGATTGCTGAATGGCAATGTCATTCAGGAAGTAGGGATGCTAAGGGTGCTGCATCACCCCCTGATAAAAAATACACTGCTCAAAAAAATAAAGGGAACACTTAAACAACACAATGTAACTCCAAGTCAATCACACTTCTGTGAAATCAAACTGTCCACTTAGGAAGCAACACTGATTGACAATACATTTCACATGCTGTTGTGCAAATGGAATAGAAAACAGGTGGAAATTATTGGCAATCAGCAAGACACCCCCAATAAAGGAGTGGTTCTGCAGGTGGTGACCACAGACCACTTCTCAGTTCCTATGCTTCCTGGCTGATGTTTTGGTCACTTTTGAATGCTGGCGGTGCTTTCACTCTAGTGGTAGCATGAGACGGAGTCTACAACCCACACAAGTGGCTCAGGTAGTGCAGCTCATCCAGGATGGCACATCAATGCGAGCTGTGGCAAGAAGGTTTGCTGTGTCTGTCAGCGTAGTGTCCAGAGCATGGAGGCGCTACCAGGAGACAAGCCAGTACATCAGGAGACGTGGAGGAGGCCGTAGGAGGGCAACAACCCAGCAGCAGGACCGCCTTTGTGCAAGGAGGACCAGGAGGAGCACTGCCAGAGCCCTGCAAAATGACCTCCAGCAGGCCACATATGTGCATGTGTCTGCTCAAACGGTCAGAAACAGACTCCATGAGGGTGATATGAGGGCCCGACATCCACAGGTGGGGGTTGTGCTTACAGCCCAACACCGTGCAGCACGTTTGGCATTTGCCAGAGAACACCAAGATTGGCAAATTCGCCACTGGCGCCCTGTGCTCTTCACAGATGAAAGCAGGTTCACACTGAGCACATGTGACAGACGTGACAGAGTCTGGAGATGCCGTGGAGAACGTTCTGCTGCCTGCAACATCCTCCAGCATGACTGGTTTGGCGGTGGGTCAGTCATGACTGGTTTGGCGGTGGGTCAGTCAGTCGTGGGGTGGCATTTCTTTGGGGGGCCGCACAGCCCTCCATGTGCTCACCAGAGATAGCCTGACTGCCATTAGGTACCGAGATGAGATCCTCAGACCCCTTGTGAGACCATATGCTGGTGCGGTTGGCCCTGGGTTCCTCCTAATGCAAGACAATGCTAGACCTCATGTGGCTGGAGTGTGTCAGCAGTTCCTGCAAGAGGAAGGCATTGATGCTATGGACTGGCCCGCCCGTTCCCCAGACCTGAATCCAATTGAGCACATCTGGGACATCATGTCTCGCTCCATCCACCAACGCCACGTTGCACCACAGACTGTCCAGGAGTTGGCGGATGCTTTAGTCCAGGTCTGGGAGGAGATCGCTCAGGAGACCATCCGCCACCTCACCAGGAGCATGCCCAGGCGTTGTAGGGAGGTCATACAGGCACGTGGAGGCCACACACACTACTGAGCCTCATTTTGACTTGTTTTAAGGACATTACATCAAAGTTGGATCAGCCTGTAGTGTGGTTTTCCACATTAATTTTGAGTGTGACTCCAAATCCAGACCTCCATGGGTTGATAAATTTGATTTCCATTGATAATTTTTGTGTGATTTTGTTGTCAGCACATTCAACTATGTAAAGAAAAAAGTATTTAATAAGAATATTTCATTCATTCAGATCTAGGATGTGTTATTTTAGTGTTCCCTTTGTTGTGTGTGTATATATATATATATATATATATATATATATATACAGTACCAGTCAAAAGTTTGGACACAACTACTCATTTTTAAAAAACACATTTCTACATTGTAGAAGATGGAGAAGGCAGACGTTTTACGTGCCCACAACTGATTGTGTTTTTTTGTTTGTTTATTTGCAACTTATTTGTTTACATATTTTGTACATGATGTTGCCGCTATGCTCTCTTATGACCGAAAATAACTTCTGGACATCAGGACTGCGATTACTCACCACAGACTGGCAGAATCCTTTTTTCCTTTAACGAGTCTGATGAGCCCGTTAAACGATATACTGCTTTCTCGGGAACAGGCCCAGATTTGCGTGAAGAGGACGTAGAGAAAAAGGGTCCGGAGGGCGGGCTGCCTTCTGAGAATTCATAGGCGATCGAATAAACACACACATACTTCGTGGCTGAACTACGACCCTCTCAACATACAGCTGGCTGGTTATACGCTGCACAGGCAGGATAGAACAGCGGCGTCTGGTAAGACAAGGCGCAGCGGACTATGTATTTGTGTAAATAACAGCTGGTGCACAATATCTAAGGAGGTCTCGAGCTATTGCTCGCCTGAGGTAAAGTATCTCATGATAAGCTGTAGACCGCACTATCTACCTAGAGAGTTTTCATCTGTATTTTTCGTAGCTGTTTATATACCACCACAGTCAAAAGATGGCACTAAGACAGCATTGAATGAGCTGTATTCCGCCATAAGCAAACAAGAAAACACTCACGAGAGGTGGCGCTCCTAGTAGCCGGGGACTTTAATGCAGGGAAATATGCAACCAGAGGGGAAAAAACTCGGGGCCACCTTTACTCCACACACAGAGACGCATACAAAGCTCTCCCTCACTCTCCATTTGGCAAATCTGACCATAATTCTATCCTCCTGATTCCTGCTCACAAGCAAAAATTCAAGCAGGAAGCACCAGTGACTAGATCAATAAAAAAGTAGGCAGATGAAGCAGATACTAAGCAACAGGACTGTTTTGCTAACACAGAATGGAATATGTTCCGGGATTCCTCCGATGGCATTGAGGAGTACACCACATCAGTCACTGGCTTCATCAATAAGCGCATCGATGACGTCATCCTCACAGTGACTGTATATACATACCCTACCAGAAGCCAAGGATTACAGGCAACATCCACACTGAGCTTAAAGGCTAGAGCTACCGCTTTCAAGGACTGGGACTGTAACCCGGAAGCTTATAAGAAATCCCACTATGCCCTCCGACAAACCATCAAACAGGCAAAGCGTCAATACAGGACTAAGATTGAATCGTACTACACCGGCTCTGACGCTCGTAGGATGTGGCAGGGCTTGCGAACCATTACAGACTACAAAGGGAAGCACAGCCGAGATCTGCCCAGTGACACAAGCCTACCAGACGAGCTAAACTACTTATATGCTCGCTTCGAGGCAAATAACACTGAAACATGCATGAGAGCACCAGCTGTTCCAGAAGACTGTGTGATCACACTCTCCGCAGCTGATGTCAGAGTCAGACGCATTATAAGGACGTGAACTGTGAGCATGCGCTGACCAACTGGCAAGTGTCTTCACTGACACTTTTAACCTCTCCCTGTCCGAGTCTGTAATACCAACATGTTTTAAGCAGACCACCATAGTGCCTGTGCCCAAGAACACAAAGGAAACCTGCCTAAATGACTGCTGACCCATAGCACTCACGTCTGTAGCCATGAAGTGCTTTGAAAGGCTGGTCATGGCTCACATCAACACCATTATCCCAGAAACCCTAGACCCACTCCAATTTGCATACCACCCCAACAGATCCAACAGTTACGCAATCTCTATTTCACTCCACACTGCCCTTTCCCACCTGGACAAAGGGAACACCTATGTCAGAATGCTATTCATTGACTACAGCAAAGCGTTCGACACCATATTGCCCTCAAAGCTCATCAATAAGCTAAGGACACGGACTAAACACCTCCCTCTGCAACTGGATCCTGGACTTCCTGACGGGCCGCCCTAAGGTGGTAAGGGTAGGTAACAACACATCTGCCACGCTGATCCTCAACACAGGGGCCCCTCAGGGGTGTGTGCTCAGTCCCCTCCTATACTCCCTGTTCACACATGACTCCATAGCCAGGCACAACTCCTACACCATCATTAAGTTTGCCGATGACACAACAGTGGTAGGCCTGATCACCGACAACAAAAAGAAAGCCTATAGGGAGGAGGTCAGAGACCTGGCAGTGTGGTGCCAGGACAACAACTTCTCCCTCAATGTGATCAAAACAAAGAAGATGATTGTGGACTACAGATAAAAGAGGACAGAGCACGCCCCCATTCTCATCGACGGGGCTGCAGTGGAGCAGCTCAACCTGGAGCAGCTTCAAGTTCTTTGGTGTCCACATCACCAACAAATCACCAACAAACTAACATGGTCCAAGCACACCAAGACAGTCGTGAAGAGGGCACGGCAAAACCGTTTCCCCCTCAGGAGACTGAAAAGATTTTGCATGGGTCCTCAGATCCCCAAAAGGTTCTACAGCTGTACCATCGAGAGCATCCTGACTGGTTGCATCACTGCCTGTTAAGGCAACTACTCGGCCTCCCACCGCAAGGCACTACAGAGGGTAGTGCAAACGGCCCAGTACATCACAGGGACAAAGCTGCCTGCCATCCAGAACCTCTATACCAGGCAGTGTCAGAGGAAGACTCTAAAAATTGTCAAAGACTCCAGCCACCCTAGTTATAGACCGTTCTCTCTGCTACCACACGGCTAGTGATACCGGAGCACCAAGTCTAGGTCCAAGAGGCTTCTAAACAGCTTTTACCCCCAAGCCATAAGACTCCTGAACACCTATTCAAATGGCTACTCAGACATTTTTAAACTGCATTGTTGGTTAGGGGCTCGTAAGTAAGCATTTCACTGTCAGGTCTACACCTGTTGTATTCAGAGCATGTGACTAATAACATTTGATTTGATTTGATATAATAGTGAAGACATCAAAACAATGAAATAACACATATGGAATCATATAGTAACCAAAAAAGGTTAAACAAATCAAAACATATTTTATAATTGAGATTCTTCAAAGTAGCCACCCTTTGCCTTGATGCCAGCTTTGCACAGTACTGGCATTCTCTCAACCAGCTTCATGAGGCAGTCACCTGGAACGCATTTCAAATAACAGGTGTGCCTTGTTAAAAGTCAATTTGTGGAATATATTTCCTTCTTAATGCATTTGAGCATTTTCAGTTGTGCTGTGACAAGGTCGGGGTGGTATACAGAAGATAGCCCTATTTGGTAAAAGACCAAGTCCATATAACGGCAAGAACATCTCAAATAAGCAAAGAGAAATGACATTCCATCATTACTTTAAGTGCAGTCTCAAAAACCATCAAGCGCTATGATGAAACCGGCTCTCATGAGGACTGCCACAGGAAAGGAAGACCCAGAGTTACCTCTGCTGCAGAGGATAAATTCATTAGAGTTACCACCCTCAGAAATTGCAGCCCAAATAAAGTTCAAGTAACAGACACATCTCAACATCAACTGTTCATAGGAGACTGCGTGAATCAGGTTTCATGGTCGAATTGCTGCAAAGAAACCACTATTAAAGGACACCAATAAGAAGAAGTGACTTGCTTGGGCCAAGAAACACAAGCAATGGACATTAGACCGGTGGACATTTGTCTTTTGGTCTGATGAGTCCAAATTTGAGATTTTTGGTTCCAACCGCAGTGAGAGGCAGAGTAGGTGAACGGATGATCTCCGCATGTGTGGTTCCCACCATGTAGCATTGAGGAGGAGGTGTATGGTGTGGAGGTGCTTTGCTGGTGACACTGTCAGTGACTTATAGATAATTCAAGGCAAACTTAACCAGCATGGCTACCACAGCATTCTGCAGCGATACGCCATCCCATCTGGTTTGCGCTTAGTGGGACAATAATTTGTTTTTCAACAGGAAAATGACCCAACACACCCACAGGCTGTTTAAGGGCTATTTGACCAAGAAGGAGATTGATGAAGGGCTGCATCAGATGACCTGGCCTCCACAATCACCTGACCTCAACCCAATTGAGATGGTTTGGGATGAGTTGGACCGCAGAGTGAAGGAAAAGCAGCCATCAACTGCTCAGCATATGTGGGAACTCCTTTAAGACTCTTGGAAAAGCATTCCAGGTGAAGCGGGTTGAGAGAATGCCAAGAGTGTGCAACGCTGTCATCAAGGCAAAAGGGGGCTACTTTGAAGAATCTCAAATTTAAAATATATTTTGATTTGTTTAACACTTTCTTGGTTACTTCATGATTCCATATGTGTTATTTCATAGTTTTGATGTCTTCACTACTTTTCTACAATGTACAAAATAGTAAAAATAAAGAAAAACCCTTGAATGAGTAGGTGTGTCCAAACTTTTGTATATGACTGATGCAAGGAGTATAAACTACTGTGTGTGTGTGTATATATATATATATAATTTTATTATCGTTAGTGCACTAGCCTTTATTACTCCTGTATGAGCAGAGAAAAATAGGACATTTAGTCAAAAACCTGGTTGCCTATGCCAGTAGGCTGAAGTTTGGCCGCAAGTGGATCTTCCAGCACAACAATAACCCCAAGCACACATAAAAATCTACAAAGAAATGGTAAATTGACCACGACTCAAAATGTTGCATTGGCCATCTCAGTCTCCAGACTTGAACCCCACTGAAAAACTGTGGTTTGGTGGAATGGTGGAATCTCTCCCAATGTGTTCTCCAATCTCATAAAACATTTTTAAAAAAGGCTCAGTACCGTTATTACTGACTGTATATACATAGTGCTATTCCATCTATTTAAATGTTACACTTTCGGTATTCCGATCAACTTTGCTCACTGTGAGTGCTGTTTAGTGGAAAGAAAATTACATGATGCCACTACTCAATAAACAGACACACTTAATATTACACAAAACTAAACACACATGGAATGACAAAGAATGTTATTTTTGAGTGGCACTTTACTGGTACAAAATCTGAATATTTATATTAGATGTGCCATTTGTATAATCCATCATATTATAGTAAGTAGGCCTACTGCTTCAGAATTTAGTGGTCAAAATCTTCCTTCACCACACTGACAGCCATTGGAAGCCCTATTGCACCAATCATTTTACTCAAAAAGCAAATGTATTGTAGACTATTCTAATGCTGTGTGCTCAAATGTCCCTTGCCCTTTTTGGAAATGAAAGGTTTTCCACGTCTCAGAATGTCAGTCATACCTTTCCTCTATTCTCTCTCATTTCCCTCTCCTCTTTTCTCCATTCCTGATACACTATTCATACCTCAGCAACACTTTTCACTTTCCTGATTAATAGTCCAAATGAGACCCCCCCCCCATCACTTTTCAAAGAGCCATTCCTCAGCCATATACAGTACTTGCTTCTGTGACAGCTCAGTGTGTGTAATTGTCAACTCCCTGCGTGTCTGAGTCTTTGTGTGTGCATGTGTGCACCTCACCAAAATGAAATAGCATACCAGAATGGATTTCAGTCAGTAGGGGGAGAAAACACTTCACCCAGCTCTCAATTGCCAAGCACCTCCTCCTGTGACTCTCTCCCCTCTCCATTCTCTCCCCACCACAGTAGACAACACCATGAGTCAGGAAAATGTGCATTATCACAAGTGGCATGGCGAGCCTCACAGGCAGAATCTGAGTGTGTATGTGCTAAACACATGCTTGCTATCCCTCACTTTAATAATACATGAGAATCTTCCCTGACAATGGTTGTGTTTGAGCGTTCCATTTTGCACCTCTGGGAACTGATCTGGTGGGTTTCAAGAGGACCTTAACGTTCTCTGTCCTCGCTGTTTCTTAGTGGTTGTCTCACACACACACTCAACACCATAATGTGTGTCTCTGAACACACTATACGTGTATATTCAGCACCAACCAACACACTGCTGATTGGTGCATCTATATTTCTCAGCGTCTCCGTTACGCATTTACTTTACACATGCAACTGTTTTTATGTCAGTCGCTATGGAGTTTTGTTTCCGCTATAATGGCAAGGCTTTATTTTATGTGTGTTAACTCATTGCATCAGTCATGTAATTTTTTTAACCCATTCTGCTGTACATGATGAAATCAATGTGCTCATCCAGCTAACGTGTGGTGCTCATCGTGCCAGACTGATGAAGTATGGATGGAGTAGTCACCCTACTGCCTGAGATGATTGATCATGATGGGTGTAATTCTCTTTGGCTTTGAAATTCCTCATCCAGCCACTGCCCCATATTTTCTTCTCCTCTCCAACCTGTTTAACTGTGACCCAAACACATTAGCTCTTAGCCTAATTGACTCTCTCAGCATAATGTTCACTTGCAAAATTTATAGAATGAATTATGATGTGGTCTGGAAACATGAGGACTATTGTTGATTAATCTCTGACACTCATTCATTTCGATGTATGTTTTCATAAGGGCCTCCTGCCAAACTGCTCCTGTTCAGTCTTAAGAGGCCTATGCTCTGTAAAAACAGAGTTATTTGGATTAGTCAAAGATACCATTTATTTTCCATAAACCATTTGAGGATATTTTGTAACTTCTATTTCCTTTTATTGTATTGCAAATGTGTTTTTTCTTCTTCAGTATTGCATGTCTCTGGCTCTCTGGCTGAGTGTCTACTATAAAATGGACGGCCGGCTGTATCACAACCGGCCATGATTGGGAGTCCCATAGGGCGGGTTTGGCCAGTGTAGGCCACCATTGTAAATAAGAATTTGTTCTAAACTGACTTGCCTAGTTAAACCAAGGTTATTTAAAAAAAAAAAATCTAATAACAAAAATAATTACCTCTCCTGTGCTTAACCTAATTGCTAGAAATCTTTTTTTAGATGACATTTCTCAATCAAATGCGTTAGTCATCCAAAGTGCCTAACAAGAACCCAGGCCTATACCTTAAAAGAGCTAGCTGAAGGGCCAGGGGAGGGCAGAGGTTTGAAGACAGGGGCAGCTAGAGGGCAGAGCTGGTGTCAAGGCTGGGTCAGGGGCAGCTTGCAGTGCAGGAAACAAGAAGCAAGCAGGGCAGTGTAAGACCAACTAGAGGCAGAGTAGGAAAACTAATCACGCCAAGGTTATAGTTGTTAAGAGTCTCTGGTCACACTTTACATTCGGTGGCCCTAGAACCTGTGTATTTACATAATGATAATGTGGGTACACATTGTTACATACAGTGCATTCGGAAAGTATTCAGACCCCTTAACTTTTTCCCAATTTTGTTACGTTACGGCCTTATTCTAAAATATTTTACACATTTTTTTCCCTTTTTAATCTACACACAATACCCTAAAATGACAAGAAAAAATGGAAATAACAAATGTACATAAGTATTCAGATGCTTTACTCAGTCCATGTTGAAGCACCTTTGACAGCGATTACCAGCCTCAAGTCTTTGGTATGACGCTACAAGCTTGGCACACCTGTATTTGGGGAGTTTCTCCCATTTTTCAGGTCTCGCCAGAGATGTTCGAATGGGTTCAAATCCGGGCTCTGGCTGGGCCACTCAAGGACATTCAGAGTTGCGTTGTCTTGGCTGTGTGTTTAGGGTCGTTGTCCTATTGGAAGGTGAATCGTCGCCCCAGTCTGAGGTCCTGAGTGCTCTGGACCAGGTTTTCATCAAGGATCTCTCTGTACTTTGCTCTGTTCATCTTTCCTTCGATCCTGACTAGTCTCCCTGTCCCTGCCGCTGAAAAACATCCCGCAGCATCCCGCAGCTTCCCCGTAGGGATGGTGCCAGTTTTCCTCCAGACGTGACACTTGGCATTCAGGCCAAAGAGCTCATTCTTGGTTTCATCAGACCAGATCATCTTGTTTCTCATGGTCGAAGAGTTGTTTCGGTGCCTTTTGGCAAGGAGCCGCCAGTCTGCAAGGAGCCGCCAGAGCCACCATTCTGCAAGGAGCCGCCATTCTGCAAGGAGCCGCCAGAGCCGCCAGTCAGCCAGGAGCCGCCAGTCTGCAAGGAGCCGCCAGAGCCGCCAGTCAGCCAGGAGCCGCCAGAGCCGCCAGTCAGCCAGGAGCCGCCAGAGCCACCAGTCTGCAAGGAGTCCCCAGAGCCGCCAGTCTGCAAGGAGCCGCCAGAGCCACCAGTCAGCCAGGAGCCGCCAGTCAGCCAGGAGCCAGTCAGCCAGTCAGCCAGGATCCGCCAGAGCTGCCATTCAGCCAGGATCTGCCAGAGCCGCCATTCAGCCAGGATCCGCCAGAGCCGCCATTCAGCCAGGATCCACCAGAGCCGCCAGTCAGCCAGGAGCCGCCAGTCAGCCAGGATCCGCCAGAGCCGCCATTCAGCCAGGATCCGCCAGAGCCGCCATTCAGCCAGGATCCGCCAGAGCCGCCATTCAGTCAGAAGCTGCCAGAGCCATCAACCAGCCTCAGCTACTCCTCGGTCCTGAGCTACCCCTCGGTCCTGAGCTACTCCTCGGTCCTGAGCTGCCCCTCGGTCCTGAGCTGCCTCTCAGTCCTAAGCTATCCCTCAGTCCTGAGCTACCCCTCAGTTCTGAACTACCTCTCAGTCCTAAGCTATCCCTCAGTCCCGAGCTGCCCCTCAGTCCGGAGCTGCCCCTCAGTCCAGTGGGGCCCTTTGTTAGGGTTCCTAGGCCAAGGTCGGCGGCGAGGGTCGCACTCAAAGGACGCTAAGGAGGTGGACTAAGACAATGATGGAGTGGGGTCCACGTCCAGCGCCAGAGCCGCCACCGCGGACAGATGCCCACCCAGACCCTCCCCTATAGATTTTATGTTGTGCGGTCGGAGTCCGCACCTTGGGGGGGGTACTGTCACGTTCTGACCATAGTTCTTGTGTGTTTTCCTTGTTTTAGTGTTGGTCAGGACGTGAGCTGGGTGGGCATTCTATGTTGTGTGTCTAGTTTGTCTATTTTTATGTTTGGCCTGATATGGTTCTCAATCAGAGGCAGGTCTTAGTAATTGTCTCTGATTGGGAACCATATTTAGGTAGCCTGTTTTGTTTTGGGTTTTGTGGGTGGTTGTCTTCTGTCTTTGTGTCATTGCACTAGATAGGACTGTTTCAGTTTTCACATTTATTGTTTTGTATTTTGTAGTGTTCTCGTTCATCGTCTATATTAAAGATGTTGAGCACTAACCACGCTGCATTTTGGTCCGCCTCTCCTTCGACGGAAGAAAACCGTTACAGGTGGCCTACTTTGGCACAGGACATCGCCCACTATGTCAACTCATGTTCAGTATGTACTCAATCTAAATCTCCCTGGCACGCTCCAGCAGGGAAACTACTTCCCCTTCCCATGCCTCAGCGGCCTTGGTCACATCTGTCCATAGACTTTGTAATGGAGCTCCCCCTTTCTGATGGTTTTACCACTATTCTGGTTGTTGTTGACAGATTCTCTATATCCTGCCGTTTTATTCCTCTCTCTGGTCTACCTACTGCTCTTCAGGTCGCTGAGGCACTATTCCAGCAGGTCTTCTGGCACTATGGCCTTCTGGAGGACATTGTTTCTGACCGTGGTCCCCAATTCATGTTACGGGTCTGGAAAGTCTTTATGGAGAATCTGGGGCCACGGTAAGCCTCACATCTGGGTACTGGCATCAGTCTAAGGGGCGGGTGGAGAGGACCAAACAGGAGCCCAGTTCCTTCCCTGGGCGGAGTATGCCCAGAACTCACTTTGTCACTCCTCCACCTGGCTGACTCCCTTCCAGTGCATCCTGGGATATCAGCTGGCCCTGGCTCCTGTGGATTCAGAGCCAGACCAAGGCCCCTGCGGTGGACGAGTGGTTCCCGGCATCAAAAGGATCAAGCGGACCTCCACCACAGTGAGGCTCCCGTGTTCCATCCTGGTGATCGCATCTGGCTCTCCTCCTGAAACCTCCCGCCCTATCGGAAGCTGAGCCCTCAAAGTCCTCCAGAGGGTTAACCTCTTGAGCTTATGGCTCAATACTGCCCCCGTTGGAGGAAGTGCGTGCCCATAGTAAACTGAAAATATTTTTTTCCAAAATTGCTAATATATGCATATAATAATAATTATTGAATAGAAAACACTCTAAAGTTTCTAAAACCGTTTAAATTATGTCTGTATGTAAAGCAGAACTCTCAGGGCAGCCTTTCTCCCAAACTCTCTCTTGTCAAGAGAAAAGTTGGGTCAACTTTGACGTCATCCTTCTGTTCACCTGATTTAGAATTCCTCGCCCCACCCTTCCCAGGCAGCTACCGATCTGGGAACAGTATGTATTTGTTCAGCGCGATGTCTGCTTTCAATTGGCACGTTCATTGTTTGAATTTCCCGCTCCCTCATCCTTTGGCGGGCGAAAATGCCCGGTTCACTCTCACATACATGCACTCTATTGCGCGCGGCCGATTTGGGGAACGTTCTTTTCCAATAGACACCAGTTGAAGCCGGTTCGTTTGTTCGCGATGATCATTGTTTTACATGATAAAAACATCATTTTGCTCGATTCTGCACTTAGTTTGACCAGTTTAGTCAACATATAATATGTAATTTTGAAGTTTGATTGCGCAAGAGTGCGGGACCAGAAGGAGCAGAAGTTATTTTGGGTGCATTTCAGCTGAAGCTGTTAGCATATGCTAATACAAAGACGCACAACTTGAAACCAAACGATGTATTGGGTAAGTATGACTCCTTCTACGTCTTCTGATCGAAGAACATCAAAGGTAAGGGAATATTTATGTGGTTATTTTGGGTTTCTGTGGACTCCAAACGTAGAGGAGACACTGCTAATATCTGAGCGCCGACTCATAGCATAGACTAGTGAACGAATTCTGTAACGTTAAAAATAAATGTAACACAGCGGTTGTATTAAGAAGAAGTGTATCTTTGTAACTATATGTAGAACATGTATATTTAGTCATGTTTATTGCTTGTTATCTGACGTTATCTGTCCGAGCTATCATAATTTCTCCGGACATTTTGAGTAGCATTTTTGAAATGTCGTCATTGTAAACAGAGATTTATGGATATTAATGGCATATTATTGCAAAAAAAAAAAAATGTACTGTGTAACATGTAATATTACTGTCATCTGATGAAGATTTTCAAAAGGTTAGTGAATTATTTATTTTTTAATCCTACTTTTAAATTTTATATTTTCTGGGACAAAATGGCCGCCGCTTGCATTTTGTTTCGGTGGTGGTCTAATATAAATGTGTGCTATGTTTTCGCCGTAAAACATTTTAGAAATCTGACTTGCTGGGTAGATGAACAAGGTGTTTATCTTTCATTTGAGCTATTGGACTTGTGTAGGTGTGGAGGTTAAATATGTCTAAGAATATTTTTTCACATTTTGCGTTATGCTAATGAGCTTGAGCCGTAGTCACGATCCCGGATCCGGGATGGGTAGCATCAAGAGGTTAACTACCGGATGTCACCCTCCTGATTCCCTCCTCAGGCCGGTGGTTCCTGGTCCCCTGGATGATGACGTCCCCCGCGACACCCCTCCGCCTCCCCTGGACATCGAGGGGACCCCCTCCTATACTGTTAGGTCCCTCCTGGTCTCCCAACATTGTGGGGGAAGGCTCCAGTACCTGCTGAACTGGGATGGGTACTTTTTTCTTACTTTGTACCCCTTTTTCGTGATATCCAATTGGTAGTTAGTCTTGTCCCATCGCTGCAAGTCCTGTATGGCTGCGGGAGAGGTGAAGGTCAAGAGCCAATGCGTCCTCTGAAACACGACCCTACCAAGCAGCACTGCTTCTTGACACACTGCTCACTTAACCCGGAAGCCAGCCGCACCAATGTGTCGGAGGAAACACTGTACAGCTGGCGACCGCAGTCAGTGTGCATGCGCCCGGCCCGCCACAAGGAGTCGCTAGAGCGCGATGAGACAAGGACATACCAGCAGGTCAAACCCTCCCCTATCCCAGACAACGCTGGGCCAATTGTGTGCCGCCGCATGGGTATCCCGGTCGCGGGTGGCTGCGACACAGCCTGGGATTGAACCCAGATCTGTAGTGATGCCTCTACGACTGCAATTCAGTGCCTTAGACCGCTGTGCCACTCGGGAGGCCCCATCATCCAGGATTTCTATCTCAGGGGGGTGGGGGTGGGGCATATATCACACCTACTCCTGCTCCCACCCTCTGCGCTGATGTCGCAGGTCTACTAACCGGTCCTAGCAACCCACATTGCGCACACGTGGCAACCATCATTGCGCACACCTGCTCCCCATTGTTAAGCACACCTGGAGTTCATCACCACCCCGATTACTCTCCTTTCATATAGCCCTCAGTTGCCTCAGTCATCAGACAGTTTTGGTTACGTTTAGTACGCATCTCCTGTTTTGTATTATCTTCATGTTTATTATTATTAAACTCACCTTACACACCCTGTGTATACATTACAGCCATGCTGGGTTTTTAGTCCAATTAAATGGAGGGAAATCTGTGCATGGCTGGATATGCTGTGCTTCCACCTCTCAAAATACATCCCATTATAAACGTGTTACTGTTACGACCTGCTTTTTGTGGCTCTGAAAACCTCCCATTAACGCAGCATGAAATTCTAATTTTCCCTTGTTTTTAAGGACTCATATCAAATATTGCCACCCCTCCCACCTCAGTGCAAGCAAGCTGATGTTAGACTGGTAAATTGCTGTACCTGGCGTTAGGGCTAGAAAATGCCAGTGCGCCAGTTTTTACATGGCATAAACTAATGTGCATTTGACACTTGCGCCTCCTTAGCGTCAGCTGAAAATATAGCCCTTAAAAGTGTTACGTAGTTGTTTAGGGCATTCCAATTTTAGCGACTTCCCTACTAATAGAATAAGGACACAAGTCATTTGTAACCGAGCGACAATGCATGGAAAGTATTTTAAGAAAAGTACTGAGACACTAGTATTTGGAATGTTTTGCATTCCGTTACCTTACAATAAGGGAATGCATACTAAATCACATGGAGGCATATAAATAGATAAGGGGTACGTAGCATCACCCCTCACACACATACGTATGCATCCTCTGCCATCTTCTGCATTTTAATTGTCTCGCTGTTTGAAGTAACTCAAAGTGAATATGTGATTTGTCAATTGATTTTTTTCCTCCCAGGCTATGAATAAAATGCTTTAATTATTTATGTGCTGACGTCAGACGTCCGTTTGAATGTTGTATGTGGTGCAGACCTCTTTCTCTGGGCTGGCTACTTCCCCTCCCCTCACAAACTCCCCCCTATCTGACACCCCTACCTGGCATTAATGGAACTCTCAATGCTTACGTTGCAGGCAGCTTGCAGAGAGGCGTCAACCAATGAGAAGGCGGCGCCAGGCACGAGGAGGACGGGGCATTCACAAGCGTTGAATAATAATAAAAAATGAGTCTCTCTCTGCTGCATTCCCCTCCGCTAGAGGCTTGTCTATGCCATCAGAGAGGTGTAACTCTCTGGAGCAGCTGGCTTCTATGGTAAACTGCATCTCAAAGACCACTGCTATGATTTGGCTGAATATGATTTCTCAGATCATAGCATCACATTCTCTGGGACATACTTATTTTCCCTTCATGTTTTTTAGAAAGATTAAAAGTGAATATGACACAATTAATAAAATAAATAACACTTCATCTATCTGTTCATCTTTTATTCACATGCATTTTACATGTGGTCAACACATTTGAATATGTTATATTACAAGTTACATTGCCTCATTATGTTATGTAATCATAACATGAGGCAATTGGCAGAAAAAGTTGTATTTCCCTCCGCTAACATTTTGCTAATAACATTTTGTTAATATCAAAATGTGCTTTTTGTTATTCACTTTGAATATCTGAAATATATTTGAAAGATACCATTTGAATATCTGAGGGATGTTAGTATTGAATGGCCAGCTTAGCAATGCATCCACCGGTGTGGAAATTGGGGGACAAATTATGAATACCAAATCTGTCAATGGGAACAATGGGTGACATTCGGCCAATAGGGTGCACGTGAATAATTGACTGGGTGAAACATTGGGCCTAGTTCCGGCTCGTTCAGCGTTCCATGTACAAACTTCCGGTGGAGAGAAGCCTAAGCTCACAAAAATTCACTCTCAAGACATACCTCTCTCTAAGATTGATATTCACAATATAATTTTGATGTTGACGTGTCCTTTAAAAACAACAAAGAATGTTATCTATCAGCTGGTTTTGATAGGAAATAGAATACAGTGATCTGCGCATACTACCTTATTTCTAATGAATGACATGGCTATTTATGAGAGAGAGAGAGAGAGAGAGAGAGAGAGAGAGAGAGAACCCCATCCACTGAAGGTAGAAGTGTACAGCTGTTGCTTTTAATAGGTTTTGAAGAGCCTTTTCAGAGCTCATAGTCAAGCCAGACTTATTTAATTCTGCTGCACAGAATAAGACCTAGAATTGGAGAAAAGACTGGAAAGTTGTTCCAAGGTCTTGTGAATTAGAGGGATAAGAAATAGGGGGAGGAAAGTGGGAGTGAGCAAAAGTTTGAGTTACAGCACAAGTACGCAACTACCTATGTTCACTATTTCACAGATTAAAGGTATGATCCATACCCTTGACTACCAGTTAGAAGTGCTACCCGCGGCCGACACTTTCTATAAATAACTTGATTACATAATGAAACTCGAACACATTTGAATTGTCTATACAGTGGGGCAAAAAAGTATTTAGTCAGCCACCAATTGTGAAAGTTCTCCCACTTAAAAAGATGAGAGAGGCCTGTAATTTTCATCATAGGTACACTTCAACTATGACAGACAAAATTATTTAAAAAATCCAGAAAATCACATTGTAGGATTTTTTTATGAATTTATTTGCAAATTATGGTGGAAAATAATTATTTGGTCAATAACAAAAGTTTATCTCAATACTTTGTTATATACCCTTTGTTGGCAATGACAGAGGTCAAACGTTTTCTGTAAGTCTTCACAAGGTTTTCACACACTGTTGCTGGTATTTTGGCCCATTCCTCCATGCAGATCTCCTCTAGAGCAGTGATGTTTTGGGGCTGTTGCTGGGCAACACAGACTTTCAACTCCCTCCAAAGATTTTCTATGGGATTGAGAACTGGAGACTGGCTAGGCCACTCCAGGACCTTGAAATGCTTCTTACGAAGCCACTCCTTCGTTGCCCGGGCAGTGTGTTTGGGATCATTGTCATGCTGAAAGACCCAGCCACGTTTCATCTTCAATGCCCTTGCTGATGGAAGGAGGTTTTCACTCAAAATCTCACGATACATGGCCCAGTTCATTCTTTCCTTTACACGGATCAGTCGTCCTGGTCCCTTTGCAGAAAAACAGCCCCAAAGCATAATGTTTCCACCCCCATGCTTCACAGTAGGTATGGTGTTCTTTGGATGCAACTCAGCATTCTTTGTCCTCAAAACACGACAAGTTGAATTTTTACCAAAAAGTTATATTTTGCTTTCATCTGACCATAGTACATTCTCCCAATCTTCTTCTGGATCATCCAAATGCTCTCTAGCAAACTTCCGACGGGCCTGGACATGTACTGGCTTAAGCAGGGGGACACGTCTGGCACTGCAGGATTTGAGTCCTGGCGGCGTAGGGTGTTACTGATGGTAGGTTTCTTACTTTGGTCCCAGCTCTCTGCAGGTCATTCACTAGGTCCCCCCGTGTGGTTCTGGGACTTTTGCTCACCGTTCTTGTGATCATTTTGACCCCACGGGGTGAGATCTTGCGTGGAGCCCCAGATCGAGGGAGATTATCAGTGGTCTTGTATGTCTTCCATTTCCTAATAATTGCTCCCACAGTTGATTTCTTCAAACCAAGCTGCTTACCTATTGCAGATTCAGTCTTCCCAGCCTGGTGCAGGTCTACAATTTTGTTTCTGTTGTCCTTTGACAGCTCTTTGGTCTTGGCCATAGTGGAGTTTGGAGTGTGACTGTTTGAGGTTGTGGACAGGTGTCTTTTATACTGATAACAAGTTCAATTAATACAGGTAACAAGTGGAAGACAGAGGAGCCTCTTAAAGAAGAAGTTACAGGTCTGTGAGAGCCAGAAATCTTGCTTGTTTGTAGGTGACCAAATACTTATTTTCCACCATAATTTGCAAATAAATTCAATAAAAATCCTACAATGTGATTTTCTGGATTTGTTTTCTCATTTTGTCTGTCATAGTTGAAGTGTACTATGATGAAAATTACAGGCCTCTCATCTTTTTAAGTGGGAGAACTTGCACAATTGGTGGCTGACTAAATACTTTTTGCCCCACTGTAGGTGTTTAACTATGTTTTTACTGTAGCAATCCAGAGATAAACATTTTAAACTCATTATTATATAATTTCGGAAATGTAACGCAAATTAAAGTTTTTTTTGTGAGCTTGTGAAAGAGGTGCTTGGCTTTGGTAATAGATTAATTTCATTTTGGAAGACTAAGGTCCTCCTCCATCATCACTTTGTCACATTTGCCACAGGGAAAATAAAATGGATTCCACATTTTAATTCAGTTGTCTGGGGGACTGCAACCAAGGGTTAATTGCTGCATAGCATCACTTTTTAGAGTTTTAATAAACAAAGGCAGAAAGCTCTATCTTTTTAGATGGTCTGTCTGTAATGAGGACTGCAAGGCCCTCCAATAAACATAGCGAAAATAAACACCAATTAGGGCATTTTATACACTCAAGATAAAGATGGGCTCTCTGAAATAAGTGATGAAGGAGACTCAAGAGCTTAAAGGACTGTTGAGGAGAGCTCATAAAAATGATGCTACACAGGCTGAGGGACATATGACAAGCTACTGATGCTGATGATGAGTAATCCTGCAGTTACTTATCTTTTCATCCTTTTATATTCATTATTGACAACCAACGGCCGGCTCAGGGAAAACTGTTCTGAGGGACGGTGGGGGTGAGGAGGGAAGGTTATGTGTCTGTGCTTGTTTTAAAAGTGCCTATCTCTGTTAATGATGGGTGAATCATCCCGCCCCCCCCCCCTCCCTTCCTGCCCCTTGTCCTCCACTAGTACCATACAAGCTACTAATGAGCTCCTTATCAGCATCATGTTACACTCTGGTCACACAAAAATGTGCATTTGCTCCCTAACCTGGTAAATCCATACAAATTCTGACTGGAGAATAATATGTTGGCTGTTGCTGTACATAATAACATTTAGCCATCAGCAGCAACATGAAGGGTGTCCCAGCTAGCACATTTGGTTCTTCTGGAGTTGTAGGAACATATGTTTTTGGTTTCACACTAGTTGTGGGAACGAAGCCATATGTTTCCTGACAGTAAAACTGAACACTTTTTAAACGTTCTGAGAACAGAAGTTAACATTTTGCCGGTTATGGGAACATTTATTTTTGCAGGGAGGTTGCAGGGAGGTTCTGAGAATGTTTTACTCTGGTTCCTTGATCATTTTCCTGGGAGGTTTAATCTACACTCTGAGAATGGAAATTCTAGGTTATTTGGAGGTTTTTTAATAA
The DNA here is from genome assembly GCF_018296145.1 of Oncorhynchus tshawytscha. NCBI lineage: Eukaryota > Metazoa > Chordata > Actinopteri > Salmoniformes > Salmonidae > Oncorhynchus > Oncorhynchus tshawytscha. The sequence continues at coordinate 68,759,973 of NC_056432.1, forward strand.
CTTCCTTAAAACTTGAACAGAATTTCTAAAGCGTGACGCCGGACAGGAGAAGCAGGTACGAGGAGTCAAACATTTAATCAGGAACGGAGAAAGAACACGACAGGAACAGCGTCAGCACACGGGTAAACAAGGACATATGACAAGCATCACTCCAGAAGCAGAGAACAGAGCTAGGGAACAGACAGATATAGGGAAGGCAATAACACAAGTAATAGAGTTCAGCTGAGTCCAATGAGCGCAGATGCGTGTGACGGGGAAAGGCAGGTGTGCTTACTGATGGTGGCTTGATTGCGTAATCCTGGAGAACCTGGCACCCTTGAGTGCCAGGGGGAGGAAGAGCGGGAACAGGTGTGACAGTACCCCCCCTCTGGGGGAACCACCCGGCATCCCACGTGGGTGAACTGGACGATACATGGGCGCTGGGCAAGCAGGCTGGGAGAGGGGGAGGAAGAGCGGGAGCAAGCGTGACAGAATTCTTCAATAAGACTTTTAATAACACTGTTAACTTACTTTGGGTTAACATTTTGAACTCCAAGCAAAGATAGGACAAATGGAAATGGATTTCCTTAGACATTAATTTATTTTTATTTTTTATTGTGACACAGCATGAGTGAGATTCAAACCTATCTTCTGTTCTCTATAAATGGAATAAGTCCACTGCCCCACCAGAATGGAGCTAGCATGCCATGTTTCTTCACACATTCAAAGCTGTTAATTTTAGTCTATTCAAACAGACCCAATTTCAAAAGAAAAAGCACTCATTAAAGGTACAATATGCAGAAATTGCTCTGCCATTTCCTGGTTGCTAAAATTAATAATAATAAAAATAAATTAATGTCTAAGGAAATCCATTTCCATTTGTCCTATCTTTGCTTGGAGTTCAAAAATGTTAACCCAAAGTAAGTTAACAGTGTTATTAAAAGTCTTATTGAAGAATTCTGTCACGCTTGCTCCCTGTCGTGTTCTTTTTATGTGATAAAACAAGCAATGGATAGTGTTGAGAATCATTGTACCATTTAAACCGCTGTAAAATATATTTTCAATAACAAAAAATATAATATTTTCAGCTGGTTGAAGCTGGTATACAAAACCAAAAGTAATAGACGCAAAAATTAAATGTAAGAACAGGAAGCATAGAAATAGTGCCCATGGAACAGATCTACTGCTTCTTAGACTTGCTTTCAATGACAATTACAGATCTATAACTTACATTTCTGTGTGAAGTTGGTCAGATTGCCCCAAAAAATTACATATTGCAGCTTTAAGATCAGGGGTGTCCAATTTGTGGGTGCGGCCAACACACCTGAACACACTTAACAAGCTAGATAATAGAGTTTTGTTGACGCTAAGAACAGAATGTATATGTTTTTAAATAACATTCTTAGAACATTCTCTCAATGTTACTAAAGTTTTCTTAAAGTTCTCTGAAAAATTTGAGAACATTACTTTAAATAGAACCACGAGGAAACAATTTACTGAAATTCCAACAGAAGAATGTTGTTTCAAACCAGTTGGAGAACGTTCCTAGAACATTACCAAAATTAAATGTAATCATGTTTGAACTTTTAGAAAACGTTCTGTTAAGTAATGAAATACCAAGAAAATGGTTGTATGCAAAATAATCAGACAACCGCGCTCTCACCAAGCTCTAAAAACATGGTTCTCAGAATGTTATGTGCTGGCTGGGGTACTCCATCTTAAAGGGTAACTCTCAACCCCAATTTCAGCCTTTGCTCAACCCTTTAAAATACAATAAAATAATTAATTCAGGTGAGAAGTTTTGTTTGGGAAGAATTGCTCATAAATATTAATTTTGGAGTGGGTAAATGTAGTTGTACCTGATCCCAACACTTTCGCACTAAAGTATACCTACCAGAAGTCCACTGGCATGCTCTGATAATAAAATTATGTGCATCGAGAGCAAATACGGCTTTTGGCAGTTAGCTCACAATGAGTGGTAGGGTGCTGAGTTCCTGAGTTCCTGAGAGCTATTGCCATTTGCAGACTAAATTCTAATCCCTCATGGGGTGCATTTTTTTTTGATGTGGACTCACATTTATTGCAGTATTATGTTGGGAAGAAAAGTTTAATCGTCAACTAGAAAATGAAGATTAGGGGCTCAATTCAATCTAACCCGCAATGCAGTATTTACCCACTAGGTCTTTTTCCAATGGTCAAATAAAAATTCTGAATGGACCAGAAAACTGTCAATTAACGCAGGTCAGGGTGAGCTAGCGAACAGATTGCTGATTCGCTGGACAGCTACAGGATCGGGTGTAGCGCAAAAGTCAAATTGTAAGGAGAGAGGATTGCCATAGTAAATAAATATGCAGCTCCAAAAGTTGTTTGGTGATCAATAATATTGCAAGCTTTCCAGCTATGGGGCATCAACCAACAATTACTAGCTTAAGCCTATTGGTAGTGCTGAGCGAATAGTGCTTTTTGGAGGTTGGTTAGGTTTCAGTTAGATTATTTAAAAAATGATCATGGTTTTTGATTTCGGTTTTGAATATTATTTTTTACATTAAATGCACTTTACATTATGTGGGTGGAATGCTGTAACAACACAGAATAAAACAATGAATACAAGTCCCATGAAGGTAGTGACTGCGCATTACTGCTTAGCACTTTTATCACTATTACTTTAACAAAATCAGTATTTCATTTGTTGTGTATATTACATTTGTTTTATTTGATGACTTTATTTAATTCCAAATCATCATCTCATATCTATAGAGTTTCTGCCTATGCTGTCTGACAAAATCCCTATTTTGTAATTCTCCAAAGTAAATAAAAGTATGCCTTATGACAGCTGAATACCAACTATCAATCACTTAGATCATGTGTTTTCAGGTACCTGGCGAATCAAAATTGTTCTCTATATCACATCAAGATCGCACATTCTTCTCTCTTCCTTAGCAGTTTTAAAGAAACACAGACCAGACAAGTAGGTGCGCAATGGCTTATGGTCATTGTAGGTTATTATCACGTTTTATGTGCTAAACTCTGTAGAATATTGGCCTGTTAGAAATTCCATACTACATATCACAGTTCAAGCTGGATCTGATTTATCTAGAGAACTGCTATGTGCACATTGAGCTCACAGAAAATACCCCTGAAGGAAATGTAATTCAAATCATTTAACCGACTTTGGTCAAACAAAAAATAACAGAAGTGTTGGGTTCATTGCTCAGCATGACCTACTGGTCTTTTGGTATGTCAAAACTGGTTGAAAGTGACAATTGACTTGTAAAGCTTGCATTTGGAATTTGTTGTTAAAATGAATTACTGTGGCGAAGAAGCACCCTACTGTTCCTTTCGATCCACTTGTGCTCTCCAAACTCCCGCCAGTGGAGAGCGCTTTGTTCTCTTGTTGAAATGTTTGCTGTTGCTTTCACATGTTTAAATGCATATGTGGTAAATCTTTAGTCCATCTCATACTACAATAATTGCTGGCGTTTCATCATTCATCCCCATTCCGTTTATTGCAACACTTCAACATTTCTGTTTCAAGTTTGATACAATACATTTTCATTCACCATTTCTTACCCTGAGTGGGTGCGATGTTTATTGTGCACATGAACGTTCGCAAGACTCCTCATGAGGTAGAAGTTGTTAATTTACACTGAACAAAAATATAAATGCAACAGATAAGGCGTTGGTCCCATGTTTCATGAGCTGAAATAAAATATCCCAGAAATTGTTACATTTACACAAAAAGCTTATTTCTCTCAAATGTTGTGTACAAATTTCTTTACATCCCTGTCAGTGTGCATTTCTCCTTTGCCAAGATAATCCATCCACTTGACAGGTGTGGCATATCAAGAAGCTGATTAAACAGTGTGATCATTATACAGGTGCACCATGTGCTGGGACAACAAAAGGCCACAAAAATGTTGTCACACAAAACAATGCCACAGATGTCTCATGTTTTGAGGGAGCATGCAATTGGCATGCTGACTGCAGGAATGTCCATCAGAGCTGTTGCCAGTGAAATTAATGTGCATTTCTAAACAATAAGCCGCCTCCAACGTAATTTTTGAGAATTTGGCAGTATGTCCAACTGGCCTCACAACAGCAGACCACGTGATTGGCATTGTGTGGGTGAGCGGATGGCTGATGTCAACGTTGTGAAAAGAGTGCCCCCATGGTGGCGGTGGGGTTATGGTATGGGCAGGCATAAGCTACGAACAACGAACACCATTGTATTTGCACAATGGCAATTTGAATGCACAGAAATACCATGACGAGATCCTGAGGCCCATTGTGAGGTCAATTTTTTTTAAGGTATCTCTGACCATGTTAAGGGAATTTTTATCAATGATGACTAATTATGTATACATTTCAATCAGGACTGACTAATCCGAATACTATTATGTTACTATACAGGTACTAATCAGAATACTAAATGTTACTGTATATGTATGAGTTTTCATTCTTGATCCCAGTACTGAAAATAATGTGTGTGTGTGAACGTGGGCAAAAGTTAGAACAATGACGGCCTGTTCCTTGGTACAAATGAATGAACTATCTCCAGACTGTCTAGAATGCTTATCTACACTGACTGACCTTGGCTCTAGGCGAGGAGGGAAGGCTTGAGAGCTATAGGGCCTTTCTACCAGTGTCAAGAAGAGACGGAACATTTAGAAAACGCTGACGTCATTTTCAGTTTATAACCTGTGGTAAAATGTGTATGAACTCAGTACTCTCTTGAATAAAGGCTGTTACTTGACTTTTAAGACCGGACTCTGTCCATTCCTATAAAATAAGGGTCTTACAAATCCTTATGAATTGACAGAGTGTTTAATTTAATTGGGTATTAAAACAGAGGAATCAAATTCCTTCAACAGACCAACAGATACATAGCTGTATTCCCAGTCATGTGAAATCCATAGATTAGGGCCTAATGAATTAATTTCAATTGACATTTCCTCATATGAACTGTAACTCAGTAAAATCTTTGAAATAGTTGCAAGTTGCATTTATATTTTTGTTCAGTATAATTCAATATACGATTTCCTTTGTTCATATTTACCAGGTTATGTTACCAGGTTATGGCCCCATTCATTCTTTCCTTTACACGGATCAGTCGTCCTGGTCCCTTTGCAGAAAAACAGCCCCAAGCATGATGTATCCACCCCCGTGCTTCATAGTAGGTATGGTGTTCTTTGGATGCAACTCAGCATTCTTTGTCCTCCAAACACGACAAGTTGCATTTTTACCAAAAAGTTATATTTTGGTTTCATCTGACCATTCTCCCAATCTTCTTCTGGATCATCCAAATGCTCTCTAGCAAACTTCAGAAGGGCCTGGACATGTACTGGCTTAAGAAGGGGGACACGTCTAGCACTGCAGGATTTGAGTCCCTGGCGGCGTAGTGTGTTACTGATGGTAGGCTTTGTTACTTTGGTCCCAGCTCTCTGCAGGTCATTCACTAGGTCCCCCCGTGTGGTTTTGGGATTTTTGCTCACCGTTCTTGATCATTTTGACCCCACGGGGTGAGATCTTGCGTGGAGCCCCAGATCGAGGGAGATTATTAGTGGTCTTGTATGTCTTCCATTTCCTAATAATTGCTCCCACAGTTGATTTCTTCAAACCAAGCTGCTTACCTATTGCAGATTCAGTCTTCCCAGCCTGGTGCAGGTCTACAATTTTGTTTCTGGTGTCCTTTGACAGCTCTTTGGTCTTGGCCATAGTGGAGTTTGGAGTGTGTCTGTTTGAGGTTGTGGACAGGTGTCTTTTATACTGATAACAAGTTCAAACAGGTGCCATTAATACAGGTAACGAGTGGAGGACAGAGGAGCCTCTTAAAGAAGAAGTTACAGGTCTGTCAGAGCCAGAAATCTTGCTTGTTTGTAGGTGACCAAATACTTATTCCACCATAATGTGCAAATAAATTCATAAAATTTTTTGTCTGTCATAGTTGAAGTGTACCTATGATGAAAATTACAGGCCTCTCTCATCTTTTTAAGTGGGAGAACTTGCACAATTGGTCGCTGACTAAATACTTTTTTGCCCCACTGTAAATGTAACAATGGATGTGGAAATTGTATTTTACAATGTAGAACCATTGGTTGTAATTGCCAATATTGTAATTGTGTAATCCTGGGAGGGGCCAAGTACTTATGTACTGTACCTGTTTGAGCTCCTATTAGACAGATTTGATTTTGTTTCTCAAGGGGAGGCTCCAACTATGGGTAACTGCATACTTGGAATGTGTCTGAAAGTGGGCGTTGCAAAAGAAGTGGGTGGCTCAACAGTGATGGGTGTAAAATCATCATTCCATTATTGGTCAGAGCGTGGCAGGTTAGGAGAGTGAGGTTAAGGTTAGGAAAAGGGTTAGGCTTAGCTAAAATGCATAGCAGGTTAGTATAATTAGTAGTCAACCTGCCTTGTCTTCTACTGATGTCACGCCCTTACGACTGCTACAAGGTCCCTATTTTACAATTACATCATCAAAGTGTGCTGTAGACAAAATAATCAAAAGGGCTTATGGTAGCCTCAATAAACAGACAAAGATTTGTAGTTGAACAAGTCATTGCATGTATCGATAAAAAAAAAAAACTTGACTTGGAAAAAACTTGCTTAGAGTGCACGACTTGGACATTACGCAACTTGACCCGTTTTACTTGGGACTCGACTTGCGACTTGGACCTTGTGACTTGAATAATAGTGACTTAGTCCCACCATACTGAACCCCTCCCTTGAGATGACGTAGAGTCATCACCATTTCAATGGTAGAGTTGAACCGCTAGGGGCAAAAAGAGCTTGATTTACGACAAAAATACCAAAATACAGTGCCTTGCGAAAGTATTCGGCCCCCTTGAACTTTGCGACCTTTTGCCACATTTCAGGCTTCAAACAAAGATATAAAACTGAATTTTGCACGCCCAATTTTTCAGTTTTTGATTTGTTAAAAAAGTTTGAAATATCCAATAAATGTCGTTCCACTTCATGATTGTGTCCCACTTGTTGTTGATTCTTCACAAAAAAATACACTTTTATATCTTTATGTTTGAAGCCTGAAATGTGGCAAAAGGTCGCAAAGTTCAAGGGGGCCGAATACTTTCGCAAGGCACTGTATATCACTTTTCCAATGAACTGTCAAAATGAAGACCAGAATTGATGTGTTACATTATAACTAAGCCTAAAACATCTGCTTTTCCACAAATTTACTTAACATTTTTGTGAAAGTTACTCTTTAAGGCCAGGATTCAGTCAGATTAGAGTTAACCAGCAATAACCAACAAACGCATAACATATCATTGCTTTTATTTAGGCGAGGTGTAACTGCATTGGTGTTGTCAAATCGGTGAGTGGCTGTTGTTGGGGTCATTGTGACGAAACCACACCCATCTTTATATCCCACCCACGTTAGAAGTTCAGAACGAGAACGTGTAGGACATATAGAAATGACACTCAAATTGAAAATCATGAAACAAAATAAATATTTATATCAGCCTAATCGAGGTGTAGTGGCCTAATATTCTGAACAATAATCCCTCCTAAGATTGAAAGCTAGCTGTACTCATCAGAAGGCATATAAATCCCATACAACAGCAGAACAACAATAATGGATGGTAGTAATGTCTCAGTATGCACTTTGGGATGCAAAACATTCCATGACATGTTCTTCACAAAGAATACATGTAAAATAAATATCAATATGGAAAGCACCTCCACACCACACCTGTCAACTCCCACTGCTTGCCTTTGTACAGTACATTGAGGGTTTTAAGCAAAAGGGTACAGTACACACCTGTATTCGAGTGTGATACAACGCGTTATTACCTAACACCTGAAAACAATGAAACATCCTGTCCAGCTCCAGATATTCTCTTGTTTTTATCAGTCTCCTCACTATTTGAGCTCACAAACAGAAACTTAACAGCTTGTGTGCTGATTTAAGGATGGGGAGGCTGATGTGCACCTCTCTCCCCTGTGAGCATGCATGCCTGTGAGGATAGGGAGAGAGAGAGAACTGGCGTACGCCACAGATGAAGTGATCCTCGTGAGGAGGAGGAGTCACATTGAAGCAGATGCAGAGAAATGTGAGAGGGTGTCAGTGAGACTGGTGATGACGCGCTCATGGCTGCGGAGAGCTGGCGAGGCCGCGGCCCTGGCTCTGACTCACCTCATCCCCACGAGGCCTCCTGGCTGACGTCACTCGGCGGGCTGTGGCATTTCTCTGCTTCAACTTCACTTGCAGGCAGGCGCACTCAAGCCCTCTCCTCTAAAAGACTCACACAAATGTGTACACTCCCTCCTGCAGTCTCATTCACTCACAGCGTCTTTTCTGGCATATTGCTGTTTATTGCTGGTCATGTACAAACTCTTTCTGTCTACCTAATGATTCCATCTTAACCCTCAGCCAAAACCTTTTGGCTGTTGTGTGCTGGAAAGAGATGTGAATGGCTGGGTATATTGAAATGTTATCATGTCTACAAGATCAAATGAAATGAAAATCAATCACACTGGACTAGATCACCAAACTGTTTTCTCCAGAAAAGTGACAGTTTTAGTCTGTTTGCCACCTACGCACAGGTCTCATGATGCAATAGTTCCATCACATTATTCAATGGGGTTTGGGCTGACCAATTTGGTTTATACCTTTTCTTAAGTTGGGGAGAACGTCACTGGTTTTACTACTCAGGGGAATATGAATGTACTGTGCATTAAAGGACCATGATGCTGCAGGTTTGTGTACATTGGTGGCCTCTCCTTTTGAATGAAAACTATGCAAGAAAACCACACAAACACCACAAGTTAACAAAGCATAGAACAGTAAGAGGCAGGGGTACGTTGCAATTAAAGCATAAGTGGGCTGACCTCAAATGTGGAAATTGTACGTTATTATCTCGCCTGGCAAATAATGCATCAGTGGTAATTGCAGTGGCACTCATGACTTATGAGCAATTACTTGTAATCAGCAATAATCAAACTCAACAAAAAAAGAAACGTCCCTTTTTCGGGACCCTGTCTTCCAAAGATAATTCGTAAAAATCCAAATAACTTCACAGATCTTCATTGTAAAGGGTTTAAACACTGTTTCCCATGCTTGTTCAATGAACCATAAACAACTAATGAACATGCACCTGTGGAACAGTTGTTAAGACACTAACAGCTTACAATTAAGGTCACAGTTATGAAAACTTAGGACACTAAAGAGGCCTTTCTACTGACTCTGAAAAACACCAAAAGAAAGATGCCCAGGGTCCCTGCTCATCTGCGTGAACGTGCCTTAGGCATGCTACAAGGAGGCATGCAGATGTGGCCAGGGCAATAAATTGCAAATGTCCGTACTGTGAGACGCCTAAGACAGCGCTACAGGGAGACAGGAGGGAGAGCTGATCGTCCTAGCAGTGGCAGACCACGTGTAACAACACCTGCATAGGATCGGTACATCTGAACATCACACCTGCGGGACAGGTAACGGATGGCAACAACAACTGCCCGAGTTACACCAGGAACGCACAATCCCTCCATCAGTGCTCAGACTGTCCGCAATAGGCTGAGAGGCTGGACTGAGGGCTTGTAGGCCTGTTGTAAGGCAGGTCCTTATCAGACATCACCGGCAACATCGTCGCCTATGGGCACAAACCCACCGTCGCTGGACCAGACAGGACTGGCAAAAGATTACTCTTCACTGACGAGTCCCGGTTGTGTCTCACCAGAGGTGATGGTCAGATTTGCGTTTATCGTCTAAGGAATGAGCGTTACACCGAGGCCTGTACTCTGGAGTGGGATCGATTTGGAGGTAGAGGGTCCGTCGTGGTCTGGGGCGGTGTGTTACAATCACCGGACTGAGCGTGTTGTCATTGCAGGCGATCTCAACGCTGTGCGATACAGAGAAGACATCCTCCTCCCTCATGTGGTACCCTTCCTGCAGGCTCATCATGACATGACCCTCCGGCATGACAATGCCACCAGCCATACTGCTCATTCTGTGGTTGATTTCCTACAAGACAGGAATGTCAGTGTTCTGCCATGACCAGCGAAAAGCCCGGATTTCAATCCCATTGAGCAAGTCTGGGACCTGTGGATCGGAGGGTGAGGGCTAGGGCCAATCCCCCCAGAAATGTCTAGGAACTTACAGGTGCCTTGGTGGAAGAGTTGGGTAACATCTCACGGCAAGAACTGGCAAATCTGGTGCAGTCCATGAGGAGGATATGCACTGCAGTACTTAATGCAGCTGGTGGCCACACCAACTACTGACTGTTACATTTGATTTTGATCCCCCCCCCCCTTTGTTCAGTGACACATTATTCAATTTCTGTTGGTCACGTTAAGTCTCAGTTGTTGAATCTTATATTCATACAAATATTTACACGTGAAGTTTGCTGAAAATAAACGCAGTTGACAGTGAGAGGACGTTTCTTTTTTTGCTGAGTTTATAATTTGCCTGGTAGAAACCAGAATACCAACGACTATTACAGTCTCTTTTTTTGCCCTGTCTCGCTCCCTTTCTTTCTCTCTGGTAAAATGTCAAGCATGAGGTAAAATAACCAACTGCCTGATTCAATGGTAATTGTATCTGTTAATAATGAATAGGGACAGTCTTAGTCACGCTGCTGGGATGCAAGAGTGAATGTTTTGATGTGGAATATTAGACTAAAAATAATTGTGTTAAAACTGAGATGGAAGATACAGTAGTTGTAGCTGTGTGTGTGTACATGTGATGTGATTCAGTCAGAAGAGGCTGGTGGGAGGAGGACAGGCGCATTGTGATGGCTGGAATGGAATAAAATGGTGGTTTCCGTGGGAAAAAATGTGGTTTCCAAATGTTTGATGTGTTAATACCATTCCATTTATTCCATTCCAGCCATTACAATGAGCCCATCCTCCTATAGATCTTCCCACCAGCCTCCGCTGGATTCCATATTTGTGTTGTACATACTGTACTGTACTTCAAATGCTTCAAAGACAGTAGCCCTTCAATGAACCATTATTATCCAGAGATATTGACAGAGCTGCGGTTCAACAAGGCCATTCAAAACTACAAAAATATAGTCGGTTAAGGATAAAATATATTATTACAAAAAAAATGTATGTTCCCAACTCCACTGGAGATCCTTATTTTTTGACCAATCAGGATCACCCATCTCTCTGTGTCGGTTACAAAGCGGAGCGCTGTTAAAGTGGAGCTTAATTTCATGTGGGGCAGCTGTTCGTTTGTGCTGTGACTCAGGCCTGTGGCGGCCAAGGAGCCGATGACCATCTGGCCAAGAGGGTCCTCATTGGTCATGTTTATTTGTCCTCCACATTTTGACCAGTGGAGGCTGCCGAGGGAAGGAAAGCTCACAATAATTTCTGGAATGGCGCAAATGGGATGGAATGAAACATGGAAACTATGTGTTTGATACTATTCCACTCCAGCTATTACCACAAGCCCATCCTCCCCAATTAAGGTGCCACCAACCTCCTGTGATTTTGACCCATAGCAAACACATTTTCTTTGGTCTTTGACACTTGATCATGCTGTGCCATAAATCATTTCAGCTACACCATGCAGCACAGTGGAATAATATAGACCTGATCACAAGTGTTTCAATTCACCTGGGTCCAGATTGATTCTGGTAACACTGTGGATCAAACAGACAAGGTGACAGTGTAAAACGAGGAAGGAGTCATCATAAAGACATAAAAAGGTTTAACAGAGGAGTGGAGGAATCATAGGAACCTTCCCTCTCATCATCTAATTACATGCTCCATCACAGCTCCCAAATCCAACACCAGGGATCATTAACAGTCTCTTTGGCCCTGATTAAAAAAGGAATCACCCTCCCCGCTAACTGCATTAGAGTTCACTAACGATGAGAGACAGATGCCGTGACTATTATAGACAGACCACAGGACTCCTATTGGTACACTGCTCCAACAATCTGACACAGCAACATGGTAGCTGCTGATAAGCTGCCAAGAGAGACCAGGCTTAGAAGGACTCCATTTGGGCCGTACAGGAGGATGTGCTGCTTGGTATGGAGTAAATGACACTTGCAACAAACCCTGTCATTACCTAAGGGTGATTGTTATGTCTGCAACCTCCAATTCACTGTCCTCTTAAAATGGTGCCACGGTGAGAGCCCATGGACAGCCACTTGGAATATTTACAGGTCGCAGTGCAAACGTGATTTTCCGAGAGAAGGATAATGCAGCCAAAGTGGAAGGTCCGCTGAACTGAGTCAGGGGTCCCCACTGTGAGGAAGATGATTTTATTCTGCTACCACTATCCAATACATTGCCTCATTGGTGTTGATTACTGATAGCTCCTGGTTTCTGGGCTTCGTCATTCCCCACTGTGCCAAAGAATCCTCCTGTCAGTGTGATTTCCTTTAAAGCACCTGGCTATTTTGTTATTTTAACAAAACAACCAATAAAAAGAGATTGGTAAAAAATAACCCATCTCAATTCATCTATTCCTATGTACGAAAATAAATTGCATTTTTCAAAACTCTAAATTCAGAAATGGACTTTGGTGAAGCCTTAACCCACACTCTTTTTCCTTGAGAATAGCCATACTGTGCTTACAAGTGTAACCGATGTGAAATGGCTAGCTAGTTAGCGGTGGTGCGCGCTAATAGCGTTTCAATCGGTGACTTCACTCGCTTTGAGACCGTGAAGTAGTGGTTCCCCTTGCTCTGCAAGGGCAGCGGCTTATGTGGAGCGATGGGTAACGATGCTTCGTGGGTGACTGTTGTCTGTGTGCAGAGGGTCCCTGGTTCAAGCCCGGGTAGGGGCGAGGAGAGGGACAGAAGCTATACTGTTACACAAGATAGGGCACATCTAACCTCAGGCCTGGATAATTTAGTTTTGAGGTAAAACTCCTTGCCCCAAATCCTATAGTAATGTCTGTGCCCTGTTTAAATTACATTACAGACTGAGCACAAGGTAATCCTCTACCTCTGTGACTTCTCAGCCATTCCAGTATGTTGATCATTATTATATGAGCAGAGTGATGTGGAATTCAGTCCATTCATACAGTCCACTGGGGAGTCTGTCTCCAGGGTATCTACTCTCCTGAGACAAGACCATACTACCTCAGGTTACTATGTCATCTGACAACACAGAGGGGTGCATTCTGTTACAGGTGAGAATAAAATAGATTATTTTGAGAACAGACTGAGTCAGAGTGGGGATTTCTATTGTTGGGTTCAAGACATTAGCTATGCATTCTCAGGAGGGGGAGGACTTCATGAATACTATTTTAATTTACTATTTTATTTCCCATGTCCAAGTTTTAATTGAAAGTCAGCTAAATGCAGCAAAAGTCTGTCTCCTCCCACAGCCCCTGCGTCATTCACAAAAATCATTCAAATGGCTTTGACCTCAAAGCCTTTTTCATTGAGAAATCTTTTTATAGCAGGAGCAGCAGAGACAGGCGGGAAGTGAGTGAGAGCAGGAGGGTGGGAGTTGTGGAGGGAGTGGGTTCGCAGACTGTGCTGTCCTTACCTGACTAGCAATGTACTCTGAGCCACTGCTTCTGCTTCTCTCCATCTCTCAGAGGGGGAGCCATTGGCCGGCACGTGTCTGTTTCATCTCGTGTGACGAGCTATTGGCCAAGATACATATCTCTTCTGCTTCGGATAGTGAAAAATTGGCTGGAGCAAGCAACAGTCAGACTGTGCAACTATTGAACAGTAAACCATTGGCTGGAATAGCCCTCTGGTTAGGGATTGGCTAGAGAAGGCTTTTGGCTCAAACTACAGCAGTGCCGACAGGTTTGAGTGAAACAGTGAGCTTGTCTTGGAAACAGACAAAAATACTTCAGCTCCTTTGTTCATCTCCCAGTTTAGCAAGAATGCACAGCACACACACAGCCTACTTACGTATGTACTGTAGATCTCCGATTCCATTGGTTGGGTCATGGGCATGTCTTCAATCATTGACGTTTTCCCAATTTCAAGAGGATGTCATTTTTCAGCCATACTCATTGAATCTTAACATGATTCTACCTGCTTGTGAATGCATATTAATATATTTTCTTTCTTTTATTTTCTTCATTCTATACTCCCTTTTCAAAGCTATGGATGGTGTTCCAAGACTTGTTATCATAAATATAATTTCCATTTTCCAAGGTGACTCGACATAGCGGGGTTCCAGCGTGCACGCTCAACCTCCAGAAATAGCCTACCCCCCACCACCATACCATCTCCACTCAGTCCACTCAGGAGTTCACATAATGGACAAAAGGTGTCTAATTATGGCTAATTAGAATGAATGCAAGCACGTATCTCATTACTTGCCCAGATATTCTGTTGACTCACATTTTTAATTGGTACATTAAAAGAAACACAGCACGCAAAGTCAGGGTGGAGTTAGGAGATGAATGTATTCATTTTGGTCTAGAATGAGCAGCCCAAAACTAATGCAGAGCAGGGAACAGGAAGTGTTAAACATTCTTTCATTGCCCCTCCCATTTTAAATGGAGCCACATTTGTGGACACATCTGGAAAAGTGTCAAAACGTTGTTAATGTAGAAAGCAGATCCATTCATAGCCTTATCCTTTGTCCCCTGACAGACAGACTTAATCCAATATGGTCAAGGCTATCAAATCTATTCCTTTTTGTGACGTATAGCAAACAACCGAAGCATACACAGAGAAAAGGAATAGATTTCATTTTTTATTTGCATTCAGTTACAATTTTCCTCTGTAAATCCTTCCTCAGAAAACTGAGGTGAGTTGAGAAATCGGTTTTGTGAGTTTGTTCCTATGGCAACTGACCCAATACACACCTTTTGCTAGTACATGGGGACGGACGTGTGTAACTCTTGTCTGCACACTGAAAGACTTAGCCAGAACAGGCTTCTGAGAACTGATTAACACCTTCCTGGTAGGTATTACTTGGTAGGATTTCAATCCATGATTGATACATGGCTGTTAATAATAGAGCAAGTTATCCCAACAACTGTTCACTAGCCACTGTTTCCATGGTAATTGAGAACATACAAGCACAGGTCAGTCTCATTTACAACCACTGACATATCTGCATTATGCTCATCCCCCTCCATACAAGGTTAACTCAATTGATGTACGCAATGTACATAACAAGTCTTAATGTTGCCAAATCAGGATCCATGAACAAGAACATATAATATAAAACAGAGAAAACTGACAACAATTGTTGACCGCTATACAGTGCCTTGCAAAAGTATTCATCCCCCTTGGCGTTTTTCCTATTTTGTTACATTACAACCTGTAATTTAAATGGATTTTTATTTGGATTTCATGTAATGGGCATACACAATATAGTCCAAATTGGTGAAGTGAAATGAAAAAATAACTTGTTTCAAAAAATTACAAATCTGAAAAGTGGTGCGTATGTATGTATTCACCCTCTTAACTATGAAGCCCTTAAATGAGATCTGGTGCAACCAATTACCTTCAGAAGTCACACAATTAGTTAAATAAAGTCCACCTGTGTGCAATCTAAGTGTCACATGATCTGTCACATGATCTCAGTATATATACACCTGTTCTGAAAGGCCCCAGAATCTGCAACACCATTAAGCGAGGGGCACCACCAAGCATTTCCAAACAGGCCAGAGACAAAGTTGTGCAGAAGTACAGATCAGGGTTGGGTTATAAAAACATATCCAAAACTTTGAACATCCCACAGAGTACCATTAAATCCATTATTAAAAAATTGAAAGAATATGGCACCACAACAAACCTGCCAAGAGAGTGCTGCCCACCAAAACTCACAGACCAGGCAAAGAGGGTCTTAATCAGAGAGGCAACAAAGAGACCAAAGATAACCCTGAAGGAGCTGCAAAGCTCCACAGCGGAGAATGGAGAATCTGTCCATAGAACCACTTTAAGCCCTACACTCCACAGAGCTGGGCTTTATGGAAGTGGCCAGATAAAATTGATTGATTAAAGAAGAAAATAAGCAAACACATTTGGTGTTTGCTAAAAGGCTTGTGGGAGACTCCCCAAACATACGGAAGAAGGTACTCTGGTCAGATGAGACTAAAATTGAGCTTTAGGGCCATCAAGGAAAACGCTATGTCTGGCGCAAACCCAACATCTCTCATCACCCCGAGAATACCATCCCGACAGTGAAGCATGGTGGTGGCAGCATCATGCTGTGGGGATGTTTTTCATCGACAGGGACTGGGAAACTAGTCAGAATTTAAGGAATGCTGTATGGTGCTAAATACAGGGAAATTCTTGAGGGAGACCTGCTTCAGTCTTCCAGAGATTTGAGACTGGGACAGAGGTTCACCTTCCAGCAAGACAATGACCCTAAGCGTACTGCTAAAGCAACACGAGTGGTTTAAGGGGAAACATTTAAATGTCTTGGAATGGCATAGTCAAAGCCCAGACCTCAATCCAATTGAGTATCTGTGGTATGAGTATCTGTGGTATGGCTCTACAAAGTATTGTCTTTGGGGGGGGTTTAGTTTGTCTTATTTCTTGTATGTTTCACACCAAAAAATATTTTGCATCTTCAAAGCGGTAGACATGTTGTGTAAATCAAATGATACAACCCCATCCCCCCAAAAAACATTTTAATTCCAGGTTGTGAGGCAACAAAATAGGAAAAATGTCAAAGGGGGTGAATACTTTCACAAGCCACTGTAGGTAATTACAAAATACTTGTTGATAGATTTGAGTGTAAAGAAGAATGTGGAATTTGCAACGTGTTTAGGAGGGGTCATTCCTTACTAGTAAAAGACAAAAGGTGACACAGGTTATGAGAAATGGGGAGAAACAAAGCTAAGTTTGTTAAATTGGTTAAAGTTAGACAAACTTTGGCGAACTGAAGAAAGTTTTAATTTGGTCAGGTGGCAGAGAGGGTGTACAGGAAGGAAAAGGCAGATGATGTGTACAGGTGCTGGCGGATATCTAGAGAAGAATTTATGGTTGGAATTGTAAACCAGTTGCACAATTATATTGTGGTCATCAAAGGGAAAGAGTCACATTTTGAGTTTTGAAATCAGATTCCACACACCAGGTGTTTCACATCTGAATCATTCCTGATTAGAGGGGAGGAATGGGGGTCTACAGAGTAAGGGGCTTAGAACCCTTGGACCATCCATTAAAGAACAGATCAAACAGGATTACCATTCTTATTTCAAATTGAATTCAAATAACCATGAAGACTGTGTGACGTCGACTGACCTCAAAGGGAGGGGCTTAAAAATTCTACATACGGCATCGTTTCGCAGATATTTTAAAACAGCAAACACATTTAGACACAGTTAAATGTTACTTGTGCTGTTTAGTTTCCAAGGTAACAAGAAGTGTATATTTAGAGTGTACAGAATGAGGCAGAGGGGAAGAAAAGTGTTGATCCTCTTGATGGAGCAATTACAAATAGACAAAGTCCAATAGTACAGATCAAAACACCTCATCTGTTAACAGTTGGAGGAGAAGGCTCATGAATGAAACAGTCATCCTCTCATTCACCGCCACTTGTGACACTTGAGTCACTTGGTATTTAAAGACATTACTGATTCGTGCAGTGCAGTACACATTCAGCCAAAACTACCAAGGAAGTTGTCATCTCATTGCAGGAGTATACAGACATCAGTGAGGGAGGTTAGTGCCTACATCCGTTGATCTGGATACTCATCAGTCGTTTGGAGGCAACATTGTTCTGATTAATTAATTAGTCAAGAGAGCAAAGACATTATGGGTTCAGCCAACGGGGAGAACTGAGGAAACTAAGAATTCAAGACAGAACTGTTACTGTATGCAACTGTGTCAGCTCAGCCATAAAGTAATGCAGTACAAATTGAGTGAGAGAGAGAGAGAGAGACGTTTTGTCTTCTGTGTCTCTGGCTTCAGCCTAGGTTGAAGATACCCAGATTAGAATCTTTCGAAAAATAAACAGATTCATGGGACAAGCGCCATTGCTAACTAGCATAGCTGGCCCCTTTGCTTTTCTAATTCTTTCTCATTTATGCAAAGAGTTATGGGATATTAGAATCCTTGTCTTAACCTTTGATATATTCAACTTAGGCTACAGCACAATTGTGTTTCCTATATTCAAGTAGTGTACACAAGTCACTTAAACTAAATTAAATAAATACTCAATAGCAACACACAGTATAATATTAACTAAGGAGCACATGCCTACATGGATTGTTGACTGTTAGTGCATGCCAGTTAAATACCAGTCAGCCTCAGCGTTCCACCATTAACAAGGCACTTGTTCTGTATGTCACCCGACCGACACCAGTGAGACTGTGCCTGGATATGATCAGTATGGTCGTGTCTGACGAAGACCAGCCTGGTGGTTCTGTAGTCTAGTTAAAAACAAGGAGGATTTAATTGGTGCAGGTTGAGGCCAAGTTCCAGAGGGTTATTGTTTGAATGCTGCCCTGAGTTTGGCTGAGAATCCCCATGGGTTCTCCAGTACGTCTTCTGCCTGTGGCATCAGCACCCCTCTCTGCAGGTCAACCCAGTGACCACTGTCCTTTTCCCCACCCTTCTCTTCTTCCTCCTCCTCTTCCTCCCATCGCTGAACTCTCTGACGGACACTCCGACGGGGTGGGGCACCTACATCCTCTCCATGGAGAAAACGCTTTACCAAGCGGTCCTCTAGTGAATGGAAGGTCAGCACACAGAGGCGGCCGCCAGGTTTAAGCACTGTCTGAGCAGTGCAGAGTCCAGCATGCAGGTCATTCAGCTCATCATTGACAAACATACGCAGCACCTGAAACGTCTTGGTGGCAACGTGTGAGGGTCGCTGAAGCCGATCTTTGTGGGCATAGAGAGCGCTGGCTGCAAAAGATCCTAGAGGCAAAGAAATGCTTTTATTTTAAATAAATCAAACAAATGACATGAAGCATTTATATAGCGCAGGAAGCATGTTATTCACCTGGAGAGCAGCATACCTGAAATGTTTCACATTCAATCCAGGAGACTCAACAGACCAGAACAGAATTCTTACAGCTCTCTAATGACTCTTAGTTTTTATAGCCACATTTTCCCATATCCTGTCCAGGCTGCAGATTTAATATGTGATTGACATTGACAGTAAGTAAAACCTGTAAATAAACAGGTGCTTTTGATAATACTTGAAAATGAAGTTGTGCTTCTCTTTCAGATGATGCTCTCTTCATCCCCCCATTGCAAATACCCTATAATGGTTGCCTTTGCTTGTGTGGTTTGATGACACCGTGTTCAGACAGACTGTGTTCAAGTAAGCTCAGATGGTCATGTTTGCATTTGGTACTGTTTGAAGTGCCACAAAACAATCTGTGCTGGGTGAAGAGCACGACCACTCCTCCCTGCTCCCTGGCACTGTTTGACAGACAAGGGGTCCAGACTGCAGTGCCTTCCTGGCTGCTGAAGCGCTGCTCTGTTTCCTATCTGGAGCTTTGGTGTCTCCTGTCCAGAGTAATGCCAGCATTGACGTAGAACCCAGCCCATGTGTGTACGTGAGAGGAGAAGAGAGGGAGAGCGAGAGAAAAAGAGAGAGAGCAAGAGGGGGAGAGAGAGAAAGAGGGAGAAAGAGACAGGGAGAGAGAGAAAGAGACAGGGAGAGAGAGAAAGAGAGAGAGAGAGAGAGAGAGAGAGAGAAGGGGGGAAAGGGAGAGAGAGCAGTGTGGCATTTCTCTCCTCTGGCGTTCAACAGCACTGACTGTGAGTCACCCAGCAATCAATAGAAAACCTGCGCTGCGGCCGTGGCCCAGTTTCACCAAGTTGTGCTCTCTCTCTCTAATTCATCTTTCAAGGGTCCCACAGCTAGAGTGCACGAGAAAAAAATAAGCAAAGATGCCACAAAGCAGCAGACTGGGAAAGCTAACAGAAATCTAGATATATCCAAACAATCTCACTGATCAACTGAACAGGCTGAACAAATAGCATTGCCAAACAGACACCAAATCCTCCAGACCTGTTGGAGGCAGCGGAGTTCTGAAACCCCTCTGGGATGTGGTGGTTATTCCCATTTTATAAGACCGATCACTTTGTCTTCATCTCTAATGGATAAATAATATTCTAAAAAACTTTTGTTTAATGTTTTTCGCTACAACCCTGACAAAAAATCTGGAAGAATGCCCAAAAAATGTAATTATTAACTAAGAATTTAGTCTAAGAAACATAAGAACGCCCTTGTTTGAATACATTTCTTCGCCAAGTGATGTTACCCCTGGTGATTGTCTGGTCTGAAGGCTAACGTGATGGACTCTGTCTTGCTATGAAATGAAAGGGTATCGCTGAGCTGTACATGTTCTTCTCCATCTGATTTTGTTTCTATAAAGGGGGCCAGGGAAAGACATTCACTTCACAATCATATTACAGCAATTACTTCTCCATAAGGACAGTACTGCACTGTGGAACAACACACCACTTAAGATAAGGGATCCAAATTACATGGCTTCCTTTGGAGTCCTGGAAGAACCATTCCTAGGCAGCCATACGCTGCCTGTTTATGCACAAGAGTATTTCAGACTGATGCTTGATTATTAGTTCATAAATCCTGTGTTCTATAAAGCAGTGAGGCACTTGAGGATGTATTACATCATTAATATTGTCAGGGCTTGAGGCATGAGTCCAACGGACTGCTAGTGAACTCTCCATGGAGCTTGGGCTTGTGCCGTGGTGATTATTCGTTTCTGTGAGCTGAAAACACCGCCTCATTCACGGTCTGTGGTTAGTGAAACACCACCGCCAAATGTCACCAAGTTGCAGACACCATGACGAGGATAGAAAACATTCTCTCAACTGGACTTAGAATTCACATTAGAATGTTATTCTTTTGAGGTTGTTTAACCCTGGAAAAGTGTGATTTAGAAATCAACACAGCGTTGCAATTCTAAGGGCTGTTCATTTATAATTGAAGAAAACTAGGGTGTCCATTTAGCTGGGCAAACTGCACACTGACACAATGCATTTATTGCGAGGCAAACAACCATTACTAACCGCATCAGTCACGTGAGTGAATGTTGGGTTGAAAGGCCACACACTCCTACAACAGTCAATCATGTTATCCTCACGAGCTGTGTCCATCACCATATCAAGGATGTGCCTGTTCACTCTGCTGCGTTAACTCTCAACAACTTGAGTCCATTTGAGATGCATTTCCCAAGAGGAAGCCAGTGGGACCCATGCACTCTCGATGTTTAGTGGTTGGATGCACCACTCTGACCCACTGAATAACAGAGCCTATATGGCAGGGGTAGGCAACTAGATTAATCCGCAGCCCTATTTTTGTCGGAGCGGATGGTCAGGGGGCCAGAACATAATTATAATAATTTTTACACTGCAAATTGACCACATCTTAGCCTAAAAAGAGATTGTATTTGAAAATAACAATTATTTCATACCTTGATTACAATGAGACATGATGACATGTATTTTTTATTAAATGTCACAAATTAAACACATTTTTAGCTAAATTCCTGGACTTTATGTTCTTATTTGACAAAAAACGTGTTTCTGACCCCTGCTATATGGGCTAAATGGATTGTTCTCCATAATAATGTGTCAGCAGTTCTTACAAAATATATGTATACTGAAATGAGGGAAAACATTTTAGGGGCCTCAGTCAGCCACAGCTGTGTGGGTTTACACAAAGGAAGGAAGAGATAGACAAGGGGATGTATGGAGGGAGGGAGTGGGGGGAGCAAAAGGCTCCCAAGGCACCTGTCATTATGGTGTCTCAACACCTTCAACAACCCAACCACCACTGCTTAATTTGTAACAAAATAGATGCTGGGGTGCAAGCGAGAGGGGGTAGGGAGGGCTCATTAGGCATTACTGTTGACTCTAGGAGGAATGGGGGAGGGGGACAATTGGCTTAGAATTAATATATTGGAGCCACAACTGAAGCAAAACTGCATGATTGTGTTATGCAAATGTATGTAAGCTAAACACACAAAATTAATCATAATAGTATAATATTTGATCTGTTAGTGGATTGTTGCTTTTGTTCATCACATGCCGAACATTTATTGTTGTATTCATATCAATTTATATAAACTATGGGTTGGTTAAGTCATATTTATTTGACTGGTTTGTCTATTTCTGTGGTGTTTTTCTCCTCATGAAATCAGATCCATGTCCTTTAGCTAGCTCTGCTAAAGAGGTATATAAACAGATGAATCAAATTCAAAAACATTTCAGAATTACATTCAGTATATTCAACTAAATGACTCTACTGAGGCAGGAACTATTTGATTTATTATGTCTCTACATTTTCATAATACAGGGGAATGGAAAGGAAATTAAGGAGGCAGGGCTACTAGTCCTTATAGAAGAGCTGCAGGGCTACTACTCCTTATAGAAGAGGGGCAGCGCTACTACTCCTTATAGAAGAGCTGCAGGGCTACTACTCCTTTTATAGAAGCGCTGCAGGGCTACAACTCCTTATAGAAGCGCTGCAGGGCTACTACTCCTCATAAAAGGGCTGCAAGACTACGACTCCTTATAGCAAAGCTACTACTCCTTATAGCAGAGCTGCAGGGCTACTACTCCTTACAGAAGAGCTGCAGGACTACTACTCCTTATAGAAGAGCTGCAGGGCTACTACTCCTTATAGAAGAGCTGCAGGGCTACTACTCCTTATAGAAGAGCTGCAGGGCTACTACTCCCCATAGAAGCGCAGCAGGGCTACAACTCCTTACAGCAGAGCTGCAGGGCTACTACTCCCTATAGCAGAGCTGCAGGGCTACTACTCCTTATAGAAGAGCTGCAGGGCTACTACTCATTATAGAAGAGCTGCAGGACTACAACTCCCCATAGAAGTGCTGCAGGGCTACAACTCCGTGTAGAAGAGCTGCAGGGCTACTACTTCTTATAGAAGAGCTGCAGGGCTACTACTCCTTATAGAAGAGCTGCAGAGCTACTACTCCCCATAGAAGTGCTGCAGGGCTACAACTCCGTGTAGAAGAGCTGCAGGGCTACTACTTCTTATAGAAGAGCTGCAGGGCTACTACTCCTTATAGAAGAGCTGCAGAGCTACTACTCCCCATAGAAGTGCTGCAGGGCTACTACTCCGTATAGAAGACCTGCAGGGCTACTACTCCTTATAGAAGAGCTGCAGGGCTACTACTTCTTATAGAAGAGCTGCAGGGCTACTACTCCTTATAGGAGAGCTGCAGAGCTACTACTCCTTATAGAAGAGCTGCAGAGCTACTCCTCCCCATAGAAGTGCTGCAGGGCTACAACTCCGTATAGAAGAGCTGCAGGGCTACTACTCCTTATAGAAGAGCTGCAGGGCTACTACTCCTTATAGAAGAGCTGCAGGGCTACTACTCCTTATAGAAGAGCTACAGGGCTACTACTCCTTATAGAAGAGCTACAGGGCTACTACTCCTTATAGAAGAGCTACAGGGCTACTACTCCGTATAGCAGAGCTGCAGGGCTACTACTCCTTATAGAAGGAATGCAGGACTACTACTCCTTATAGAAGAGCTGCAGGGCTGTTGGTAGCAAACACAGTTTTGAGCCCTGGCTCAAAATAAGCTCTGCACCCCAACATGGCTAAACAGTCTGGAAGGCTTCCTGCCACTGTAGTCTATGGGGCTTAAGAGATCTGCATCCTGATCTAAGTGTGCCTACAAAAAGGTAGAGAGATGGAGAGAGAAAAAGAAAGACCCATCCAATAAACCTATAGCACACTATAATTTTGGTCCTGAACACCCCCAACCATTGCGCTACAAAGTGTGCCCCCTTACACAAATACAACCTCCCCTCCCCTCCACCCACATGGCATTCTTCCCTAGGCAACGGTGTCACCAGCAGCCTAGCTGACCCCCTGGGACCCACATGAGTCAGGACCTCTTGGATTGATTGGAATAAAGATTGCTGGTGACTCGCTCTGCTCTTCAAAAGAGATCAAACAACTGTCCTCCCTCACACCTGTTCTCCCTGTGTGACGCACGTAGTGCCTAGCTCCGTAACAGCCATTGAGAAGATCTCTCTGTAGAGATCTCAGAGGAAGACAAAAAAAATACTTACAAAAATGCATTAAAAATTATGATCCATCCTCAATCCGTGCATGAGTGTGTGTGCATGTGTGTGAACGAGATGGGCTGGGGGATGGGCATAAAATGAGGTAGGGTGGGAAACTAAATCAAAGGCAACAAAGGGGAGGAGGAAGACGGGAGGGAAGAGAGAACGGGGGGCTCGTGTGAAAAAGAGAAGTTGTCACTCTCTTGTCAGAGCGGCAGCCGCACCCTACGCCAAACGCATCTCTCTCCTCCTTATTAATAGTAATCTCATCAGGAAATGGGTGCAAGAGGCATCCAAAACACAGACAGGAGAGGATGATGCTTGAGATTAGAGCCATTGTGATTTTTCCCCAGACAAATAGGTCCCACAGGAAGACGGGGGCTTAATATTTCCCTACCGTTTCTGCCCTGAGCCTCTAAAACAATGTAGGGAATTGGGGGGTACCTGCCACCATGCTGGCCAGCTGCTGTGTCCGGGTGATGGGGTAGACACTGCGTGCCTCCACCATGGCCGAGGCTATTTTCCTGGTGTGCCTTTCCTCCCCATAGGCAGTGAGGATGGACGCAAGAGCCTGTTGATCTAAGGCGTTCACAACGTCAGCGGCGCAGGGCATGTCGGGGTACCTACGCACAAAGAAGAGCCTGTTGATCTAAGGCGTTCACAACGTCAGCGGCGCAGGGCATGTCGGGGTACCTACGCACAAAGAAGAGCCTGTTGATCTAAGGCGTTCACAACGTCAGCGGCGCAGGGCATGTCGGGGTACCTACGCACAAAGAAGAGCCTGTTGATCTAAGGCGTTCACAACGTCAGCGGCGCAGGGCATGTCGGGGTACCTACGCACAAAGAAGAGCCTGCTGATCTAAGGCAGGAGCCAGCATCCAGAAGAACAGCATCCACACTACCTGGTTGCAACCTCAGTCTAGACAGCAGGGCTCCCAGCTCACTGAAACGCCCGAGCAACGGGTGCACCCGGCCACTGGGGGAGGGAGGGAGGGAGGGAGGGAGGGAGGGAGGGAGGGAGGGAGGGGGGAGGGAGGGAGGGAGGGAGGGAGGGAGGGAGGGAAAACTTTTAATCAGATAATTAAATGTCAGGAAAGAGACATGGAGAAATGGGTACAGATTATGTAAACACATTCAACACAGGTCAGAAATACTGTACAAGAATTTGTACAAGAACTCCTGTTGACACTTCCTGTTTGTTATGAATGCTAATGAGACAAATAAAAAGCACTATAAAAACTATAAAAAGTGGTTGACAGAAAAAGTAACCTTTTCCTTGCTGTTCAACACCTGTCTCCTCTGGACCCCATCCCCATGCAAATCCTTCCTGTACAACACACAGCCCTGTACAAGACACAGCCTCCTGCCTCAACACAGACAGCCCTGTACAAGACACAGCCTCCTGCCTCGACACACAGCCATGTACAAGACACAGACTCCTGCCTCGACACACAGCCCTGTACAAGACACAGCCTCCTGCCTCGACACACACAGCCATGTACAAGACACAGCCTCCTGCCTCGACACACAGCCCTGTACAAGACACAGCCTCCTGCCTCGACACACAGCCATGTACAAGACACAGCCTCCTGCCTCGACACACAGCCATGTACAAGACACAGCCTCCTGCCTCGACACACAGCTCTGTACAAGACACAGCCTCCTGCCTCGACACACAGCCCTGTACAAGACACAGTCTCCTGCCTCGACACACAGCCCTGTACAAGACACAGTCTCCTGCCTCGACACACAGCTCTGTACAAGACACAGTCTCCTGCCTCGACACACAGCCCTGTACAAGACACAGTCTCCTGCCTCGACACACAGCCCTGTACAAGACACAGCCCCTGCCCGCACACACAGCCATGTACAAGACACAGCCTCCTGTCTCGACACACAGCCCTGTACAAGAGACAGTCTCCTGCCTCGACACACAGCCCTGTACAAGAGACAGTCTCCTGCCTCGACACACAGCCCTGTACAAGACACAGCCCCCTGCCGCACACACAGGTGGTGGGATCTTTCCATCACAGTCATGCATTTTTCATGTGACCTTTGCAGTGAGCACAGAGATGATGGCTGGTGAGAGCTAGAGGGGCAGCCATAAATCAGCCTGAGGGGCCAACAGGGCCACCCAATACTGGCAGACAGACAGAGACGGGGTCTTAGACACCACACCAACCTGACTTATAACATCTTCCATATCTCAGCACCGCAGACAATTCCGATTCCGCCGCATCTAACCTCCTCTAGTCTCCTCTCAATAGTCTTGTTGAAATGAAATAAAATACCCCCATTGCTGCAATAAAGATATAATAGCAGTGGCCATCTCGATAAGGTCTCTCCCACTAACGGCTTAGCAAACAGGCCTTGGGGTCCTTGTGTTCATACACCCACTGACGCTTGAGAGACCAAAGGTTGAGTGGAGCATCTCGCCCGCGCTGTCAGGCCAGGGCTTTTCCTTATCATGCTCGAGAAGTTTTTCATTCTTCGCTGCAGTCATTAATATGCTGTAAAATCTATAGCAAGGCATTCTCCACACCCACGTGCTTCACAGACTCGTCCACCCCCTCCCGGTCCCATCTCAACAGAGCAGTGCCCCCAGACAGAGCAACCATGCCTACTGTGTACCAACGCAGTACACAGTAAGACCTTATGTCAATATGCTGAGAATTTATGGCTTCTGCAGCTCATTGGTTTGAGACCATTTTCATCAATCAGGACGCTTGATGTATTTCACTCCCTTCAGAGACTGAAGTCCCCTAAAAAGTTACATTGAGTATAAAATGTAATAAAGTGTAGGAAAACTGAAGGGATATCATATTATCCATACATTGTTTCATGGACATAACATCTACATTTACAAACCTTTGTTATCCCCCTAATTCAATTAAACTTGGTTACCATGGTAAACTATACTGTGTGTGGAGATACATTTAATTTTAACCAGGTAGTTGACTTGTTCAAATGCATCGTAAGGTTTAATCATAAACTTGGTTTGGTACAGATGGTGTCGTGTCAACTCTTCTAGCCTCCTCCACAAATCTTATATTGTCTTCAGCAATAAGGCAGGCAGGCAAGGAGAGGAGGTGGATTAAGTAATGAAGAGACAAAGACCCTAACAAACTGTTCTCATAGTAGTTATGGCTAAAACGTGTTGAACTACAAAAGATTATGATGGAGCTTTCTTAGTAAGGGATTTTAATCTATGGATTTTATTAATTGATAATTGCAAGAGATAAGGAAATTGCCCACTTGGCCAGAGTCTCATCATTAGTAACTATTTTCAGTTCCGGGTATTTTTTTCTACACACCCTCAGCTATGCCGGTTGAACTCACCTTCCCCTACACACTGAGGAGGCTCCAATGCTCTCTTTCTGTAAGACACAGAAGGATTTAAGAATATGCAAAACAGTTAACATTTTTTTAATTATTTACTTCTTTACGTGGCTTAGACACATGGTTGGATATATACATTCCTTATGTAAGGTGTTATATTATTAAACATGCCCAGTTTCAGTAGTGTGTGCACGTGTGTGTGGTCCAAGTATAGGCTTCTAATTGCTTTAGAGAACTGATCTATATGTAGTTATGCAACCCACAACATTAACATCATTCTTAACTTATAACTGAATAAAAGGTTAGTTGGTGTTTTAAATGTCATCTCCCCTGGTCCACCTACAACATGTTAAATGATTGAAGAGAAGGCCACATTGGGGCATATGGTGGATTGAATGACCTTAAGTAATGCTGGGGGATGCCCTGCCCTGCTGAGTGAGGTAACAGGGCTCTAGGCAGGGAAACCTTGTTAAAAAAATAAAATGATGAACTGGTTATTGTTACAACCACTCTTCTTCACGTGCATGTGTCAAACTAGGGCCAGTAGGGACACTCTTCCCTCTGCACAAGGTAGACCCCAATGCCCTAGGGTGGTGACTGGGGATACTGTCCGGAAGGTTGCAAGTTCAAACCCCCGAGCTGACAAGGTAAAAATCTGTCGTACTGCCCCTGAACAGGCAGTTAAACCCACTGTTCCTAGGCCGTCATTGAAAATAAGAATTTGTTCTTAACTGACTTGCCTAGTTAAATAAAGGTAAAATGAAAAAATAAAACACTGAGGTCCTGCCTGTCTGTAGTCACTACAACTTCCATGTCACGTATCACATTAAAAGGGGTTTGGGAACTTATTTCACTTTAAGTTCCATTAGGGTCTTCAGGAAGTGTGAAGATTGGCCACTAAACGGCGAAACTTCCGTCTTTCAAAAATAACACCCTATTCCAATTTCTGGCATAAGTGCTCAGCCTGCATCTATTTTTGCTACTCAGTTTGCTCCAGAAAATGTCCCCAGTTGTCCACAACTGTTAAAAAGAAAGCCCTTCCCCTGTCTGTGTACTGTAGGCCCATCCTGGAGGTAAGTATTGGTGGTAGTATTGGTGCCCTGGAGCAGGACCTTATATGGCTCCCAGGGCAGTATTGAGTAGCATGGATGAAAGGTCCCCAGAGTAAATGGCCTGCTCCTCAGTCCCAGTTGCTAATATATGCATAGTATTATTAGTATTGTATAGAAAACACTCTGAAGTTTCTAAAACTGTTTGAATGATATCTGTGAGTATAACAGAACTCACATGGCAGGCAAAAACATGAGAAGAAATCCAGACAGGATGTGGGAAATCTGAGGTTGGTCGATTTTCAACCCAGCCCCTATTGAATACCCAGTGGGATATTGGTTATGTTGCACTTCCTAAAGCTTCCACTAGATGTCAACCGTCTTTAGAAACTTGAATGAGGCTTCTACTGTGATGTGGGGCCGGATGAGAGCTCTGAGTCAGTGGTCTGGCAGAGAGCCAGATCCTGGTCACGCGCATTTCACATGATACAACCTGCGTTCCATGGCTTTTCTACAGATAATGGAATTCTCCGGGTTGGAACGTTATTGAAGATTTATGATAAAAACATCCTAAAGATTGATTCTATACTTAGTTTGAAATGTTTCTACAACCTGTAATATAACTTTTTGAAGTTTTCGTCCAACGTTCGGCTGGACCTGCACGATTTGTGTACTGGATTTGTGTACTAAACGCGCTAACAAAAGTAGCTACTTGGACATAAATAATGGACATTATCGAACAAGACAAACTGGGAGTGCATTCCTGGGAGTGCATTCTGATGAAGATCATCAAAAGGTAAGGGAATATTTATAATGTTATTTCTGATTTCTGTTGACTCCAACATGGCGGATATATATTTTTTTCTGAGTGCCGTCTCAGATTATTGCATGGTTTGCTTTTTCCGTAAAGTTTTTTTAAAATCTGACACCGCGGTTGCATTAAGGAGAGGTATATCTTTATTTCCATGTCTAACAATTGTATTTATCGACATTTAGAATGAGTATGTCTGTAAAATGATGTGGCTCTCTGCAATATCACCGGATGTTTTTGGAACTAGTGAACATAACGCGCCAATGAATACTGAGATTTTTTAAATATAAATATGAACTTTATCAAACAAAACATACATGTATTGTGTAACATGAAGTCCTATGGGTGTCATTGATGAAGATCATCACAGGTTAGAGATGAATTTTATCTCTATTTGTGCTTTTTGTGACTCCTCTCTTCAGCTGGAAAAATGGCAGAATTTTTCTGTGAGTTGGTGGTGACCTAGCATAATCCTTTGTGGTGCTTTCGCTGTAAAGCCTATTTGAAAGAGGACACTGTGGTGGGATTATCAACAATATTACCTTTAAAATGGTATAAGATGTATGTTTGAGGAATTTTAATTATGAGATTTCTGTTGTTTTGAATTTGGCACCCAGCACTTTCACTGGCTGTTGTCATATCGATCCCGTTAACGGGATTGCAGCCCTTAGAAGTTTTAATAAAGGAACAGAGCTTTGAGCTGCTGCAGTCTTCTTCATATGAATGTTTATCACCTGTTTATCTGGGTTTGAAGTAGAGCAGATAAGGGTTTGCCTACACATATTCCTCTGTTGGTTTGGTAATCTTTTAAGCGCTTCCTCTGATGGATGACACTGATGTACAGTACGGATGTACTGTGTAAAGATCGTGTCCTTTGTTTTCCATTTTCATGACTGTAACCTGAACATATTACACAAAAATGCACTATATTCAGCAGCACTTGAAAACACACATCTGCAGATGCCATTCCCCTCCCAACGCCCCATTTTGAGGTAAAAGTGCCAGGAGTCCTCACTGTTGAGTGCTAAGTGTGTGTGTGTTGTTGTTGTTGTTATGTGTGTTTGTGTATGTGTGTGTGTGTCCAACATGACGCGCTGCCTCTCCACAAATCAAGTCTGAAATATTCCCCAGTGCTGACCTGCTCAGCTCCTCTACCTGCGTCACTAAGGCCTAAGACAAGATGCTGATTGATTGTTTTCAGCAGGGGAGCAGTGATGAAAATATCTACAGGACATGAAAAAAGAACACACACACAGATGCTTGTGTTTGGTTTGGAATGTGAACTTAAGCAACCTCAACTCTAGAAGTTTAAACTAAACTTAAAAATAAACAAATGTAGCATGTATGTGTTTAAGATGTAAGCCTAAAACTAAAGAGAGTTAGCGCTATGTAGATTCTCAGTAGAGTGCCACAACTAATGTCGTTTCCCCTTTTTCTCCCTGGTAGGCCTGTTCACTAGATTTAACCCTAGGAGAGTGGAATGGTGTCTATAGTAAACACAATACATCAGGTTTCTTGCTAAATGCTAATCACCCCATGCAAATCAACGACATGCAGACACCAATCACTAGTAATTTACTTTCTCTTTTTGTTAATTTTCTACTTTCTACTAAAGTTGCACACACATAAAGCCCCCTGTACGTAAGTAATAGCAATAAGAAAGATATCTCTGGTAATAGACTAGTACGTAGAATCTCCACAATATTGTCACACTCAGTCACACTTAGAGAATTAAGTCTCAACATTAGGGCCTGGACAATAACAGATACTTGTTAGTGTCGTGGCAAGGAAACAAAACACAAAGCGGATTTACCTTCTTTAGGAAAGCAGCCCTAATATGTTGGAAACAAACATCACGATGTCATTCAGAGTTACATGTATTGATTTTCCAAGCTATAGCACACACTATTTCACATACAGCAGGTTTATAAAGGATCAAAGACTTTGATCTGCTTCACGTTTTCATTTTTGGCAAGGAAAAAAACATTTTACTCCACTGGTATCGTCCTGGGCCTTCTTTCATTTTGATTTTGGCACAAATGAAAATGTGCCACTGATTTGTCCATTGATTGATGTTTCAGCATTGAAGATTTCGGTGTTCGAATAGCCGTGTGTGACATATTCACGCCATTACAAGCCTGCTAGAGTTAGCAACAGGCTTCATACCGTAGTAGTACAGATGAAGCCTGACCTGGAATCTGAAGCAAATTGAAGCTGGTTAGCTTTAGAAAACCAGCTTCTTTCGTAGGATACCCCTCAGACCACTGCAACCAACGTGAAAGTTGTCAGGGCGTCTACTATGCTAGAAAATCTAACTCTGGGCTCTAATCTAAGCAATTACATAAGTGCAGATTCACATCGCTCTTCAATAGTTTGCATCAAGGCTGTACTTTTTGCAAGGCAAAAGAGAAGTGAAATCAGTGAGGATAGAAATACGAGAGAGAGAGAAGAGAACGCTCTCCAGCCCTGTTGTGTGGAGGCATTACGTGGGCTGCAAGGGTCTTTTATACAGGCTTCCAATAATATTAGCTAATTGCTAGATTTCTCTGGCTTCTTTCAACTCACATCGTGAGTGGGTTTGGAAGGGTTTATAGCTGGGATATATTGCTGCTGACAGAATGGCGTACTCTGATTTTCTCTCTTCCGTCTCATCCCCCTCTCATAGGCGCGTTGGTGTAGCAGACATTCCCCCCGAGAGAGGTTTCCCCGGAATCTACGTAAAAGGATTCCTACCCACGCCATGGTCTTAGGAACATCTAATTTTCATCCTCCCTCATGCGCTCTCGCTCGCTCACACTCCTTCTCTCCCTCATTAATAAACACAGTGGCACGGTGTCTCCCTCCTCTCTTCGAAGTTTGCTGGGCTCTCCTCTCTCTTTACCTCCCACTCACCACTGACGGAACCTCAGTGGGAGGCAGCATCTCCCTCACACTGGGGACGTGGGCCTCTGTTCTGACAAATGAGACGCCAGGCCCACCAGCTAAGCGTGGGGGGACTGGGTTTAAGTCTCCCTGACACAATGGATGTGGATGGTTTGTGAAACGAGGGGCTTTAGCAGCAGTTACTCAATGATTCGCTTTCTTTCAGGGTTTGAAGGTTGGCAGGGAGGTGGAGAGGGTTGGGAGCTGGGATGCAAAAGGCTGTATCATGGTCTAGCTAACCTTCAATCCAAACTATGATCCATAAATTGTTGACGATATAACTTTGAGGGAAAATAACCCACATAACAGCATTAACAATGCAAGCACATACCAATCACATTCGGCAGTAGAGCTATTGTGAATCAGACTTTATTAGAGTGTCTATTCTGTTTTGTAGTCTCACTTCAAATAACTGCCTCTAAAGTATGTATATATGAATCAGAATGTAAGCAGGTACAGTGAAATTAATTGCATTGTAGGTAGCCTACACATTTAATAATTTTACAATGACTTTTATAGCATATTAAGATGTGTTAAAGGGATACTTTGGGATTTTGGCAATGAGGCCTTTGATCTACTTTCCCAGAGTCAGATGAACTGGTGGATACCATTTGTATGTCTCTGCGTCTAACATACACGTCATTTGTAACTAGTTAGCAACTTCCTTCAAACTCCAGGCAGAAACATAAAAATGGTATCCATAAGCTCACCTGACTTTGGGGAAGAAGAAAGCTCCTCATTGCCAAAATCCAGAAGTATCCCTTTGATGTTCATTGACATTTCTACATGCAGATTACATTTGCAAACAAATGTATTTATATTTGACTTGCAAATCTGTGAAATATGTGACTTAAGTACAATTTGTACCCATATTGTACATACCACTGTAACTATTATAAAAAAAGGCAATCACCTGTGTTCCTTGGCCAGCTGTTGAGCTAAGCTGAATGCTGTGGGGTCTCGGTCTAGGACCACTACTGTCACTTCAGGAGAGGCCCTCAGGATGGCTTTGGTGTGACCTCCACCTCCAAAGCTCAAGGTCAGAAAAACATATGGACACAAACAATAGGCTATATGTGGCTGATGTCAAGGACAGTGCTTTCAGAGGCCTTACAACGACAACCCTCTATCAATTAGCCTATACAGTGGAGCAAAAAAGTATTTAGTCAGCCACCAATTGTGCAAGTTGTCCCAATTAAAAAGATGAGAGAGGCCTGTAATTTTCATCATAGGTACACTTCAACTATGACAGACAAAATGAGAAAAAAAATCCAGAAAATCACATTGTAGGATTTTTATTGAATTTATTTGCAAATTATGGTGGAAAATAAGTATTTGGTCACCTACAAACAAGCAAGATTTCTGGCTCTCACAGACCTGTAACTTCTTCCTTAAGAGGCTCCTCTGTCCTCCACTCGTTACCTGGATTAATGGCACCTGTTTGAACTTATCAGTATAAAAGACACCTGTCCACAACCTCAAACAGTCACACTCCAAACTCCACTATGGCCAAGACCAAAGAGCTGTCAAAGGACACCAGAAACAAAATTGTAGACCTGCACCAGGCTGGGAAGACTGAATCTGCAATAGGTAAGCAGCTTGGTTTGAAGAAATCAACTGTGGGAGCAATTATTAGGAAATGGAAGACATACAAGACCACTGATAATCTCCCTCGATCTGGGGCTCCACGCAAGATCTCACCGCGTGGGGTCAAATTGATCACAAGAATGGTGAGCAAAAATCCCAGTACCACACGGGGGGACCTAGTGAATGACCTGCAGAGAGCTGGGACTAAAGTAACAAAGCCTACCATCAGTAACACACTACGCCGCCAGGGACTCAAATCCTGCAGTGCCAGACATGT
Organism: Oncorhynchus tshawytscha; assembly: GCF_018296145.1. NCBI lineage: Eukaryota > Metazoa > Chordata > Actinopteri > Salmoniformes > Salmonidae > Oncorhynchus > Oncorhynchus tshawytscha. Next base: position 68,793,870 of record NC_056432.1, read on the forward strand.
CCCCCTGCTTAAGCCAGTACATGTCCAGGCCCGTCTGAAGTTTGCTAGAGAGCATTTGGATGATCCAGAAGAAGATTGGGAGAATGTAATATGGTCAGATGAAACCAAAATATAACTTTTTGGTAAAAACTCAACTCGTCGTGTTTGGAGGACAAAGAATGCTGAGTGGCATCCAAAGAACACCATACCTACTGTGAAGCATGGGGTGGAAACATGCTTTGGGGCTGTTTTTCTGCAAAGGGACCAGGACGACTGATCCGTGTAAAGGAAAGAATGAATGGGATCATGTATCGTGAGATTTTGAGTGAAAACCTCCTTCCATCAGCAAGGGCATTGAAGATGAAACGTGGCTGGGTCTTTCAGCATGACAATGATCCCAAACACACCGCCCGGGCAACAAAGGAGTGGCTTCGTAAGAAGCATTTCAAGGTCCTGGAGTGGCCTAGCCAGTCTCCAGATCTCAACCACCTAGAAAATCTTTGGAGGGAGTTGAAAGTCTGTGTTGCCCAGCAACAGCCCCAAAACATCACTGCTCTAGAGGAAATCTGCATGGAGGAATGGGCCAAAATACCAGCAACAGTGTGTGAAAACCTTGTGAAGACTTACAGAAAACATTTGACCTCTGTCATTGCCAACAAAGGATATATAACAAAGTATTGAGATAAACTTTTTTTAATTACAGGCCTCTCTCATCTTTTTAAGTGGGAGAACTTGCACAATTGGTGGCTGACTAAATACTTTTTTGCCCTACTGTATGTGTCCTGATAAATAAAAATGCCACTGAACAATAAAGACTTATCCCCAATAGTACCTTGTGTAAATATTTACAATTCATTTGACTGCCAATCTCCTTCTGGAGTTATAAGCTCAGCCCCTGCACATACTTTATCACCACACCATCACTCTCCGCATCATCACAGTGAATGGGGATTGCGGGAAACGGCTGTCATCGAATGAGCATTTAACTCAACAAATGGTAAAATGGCTGAAAAACTGAGTAAATATGATATTTGTCAAAAGTATTTGTGCCTGTAGAAATTACCCATTGATTATTGCCTGAGAAAATCACTACCTAGTATTGTAAAAATTACCCATTGATTATTTTCTAAGAAAATCACTACCTAGCTGTTTCTCTACTAACGTTACCTAGTGTCACGCCCTGGTCAAAGTATTTTGTGTTCATCTTTATGTATTTGGTCAGGCCAGGGTGTGGCATGGGGTTTTTGTAATTGTGGTGTGTTTGTCTTGGGGTTTTGGTGGTGGTATTGGGATTGTAGCTTAGTGGGTTGTCTAGCAAAGTCTATGGCTGTCTGGAGTGGTTCTCAATCAGAGGCAGATGCTTATCGTTGTCTCTGATTGGGAACCATATTTAGGCAGCCATATTCTTTGAGTTTGTCGTGGGTGATTGTCCTTAGTGTCCTATGTGTACTCTCTGTTAGTTTGCACCAGTTAGGCTGTTTCGGTTTTGTTTATTGTTTTTTTGTAAGTTCGTGTTTCTTTGTTGTATTAAACATGGATCGCAATCGACACGCTGCAGTTTGGTCCGACTCTCCTTCATCACCACTAGAAAACCGTTACAGAATCACCCACCAACCAAGGACCAAGCGGCGTGGTAAACAGAGGCAGCAGCAACAGCAGCAGCAGGAGAAGCGACAGGTGCAGCAGGAGCAACAGCAGCAGCAGCAAAGGCAGCAGCAGGAGCAAAGGCAGCAGCAGGAGAAGCAACAGAGGCAGCAGCAGCATTGGGAGAGGCTGCACTCTTTGGATAAATGGACTTGGGAGGAGATCCTTGACGGACAAGGACCCTGGGCAGAGCCATGGATGGAATTGGAGCTGTCGGCGAAGCAGAGTGCTGAGTCTGAGAGTGTGGAGGATGTATTGGACAGAGTAGAAAGAAAGGTGTGGGCTTGGCATAGCATGCACGGCATACCAGTGCCAGCACCACGCATCAGGCCTACAGTGCGTCCCACCTGTTCAGCGCTGCCGGAGCCTTTCTCCTCTACAGCGCTGCTGGAGTCTTCCGCCTGTTCAGCGCAGCCAGAGCCTTTCTCCTCTCCTGCGCGGCCGGAGTCTCCCGCCTGTTCAGCGCAGCCAGTCTACAAGGAGCTGCCAGTCTGTAAGGAGCTGCCAGTCTGTAAGGAGCTGCCGGTCTGTAAGGAGCTGCCGGTCTGTAAGGAGCTGCCAGTCTGCACGGAGCTGTCAGTCTGCACGGAGCTGCCAGTCTGCACGGAGCTGCCAGTCTGCACGGAGCTGCCAGTCTGCACAGAGCTGCCAGTCTGCACAGAGCCGCCAGAGCTGCCAGTCTGTAAGAAGCCGCCAGAACTGTCAGCCTACATGGAGCAGCCAGAGCTGTCAGTCTGCATGAAGCAGCCAGAGATGTCAGTCTGCATAGAGCAGCCAGTCTGCATGGAGCAGCCAGTCTGCAAGGAGCTGTCAGTCTGCAAGGAGCTGTCAGTCTGCAAGGAGCTGTCAGTCTGCAAGGAGCTGTCAGTCTGCAAGGAGCTGTCAGTCTGCACGGAGCTGCCAGTCTGCACGGAGCTGCCAGTCTGCACGGAGCTGCCAGTCTGCACGGAGCTACCAGTCTGCACGGAGCTACCAGTCTGCAAGGAGCTGCCAGTCTGCACGGAGCCGCCTGAGCTGTCAGCCTATATGGAGCAGCTAGTGCTGCCAGTCTGCCCAGCGCCGCCAGTGCCCCCCGTCTGCCCAGCGTCACCAGTCTGCCCAGCGCCGTCAGTCTGCCCAGCATCGCCAGTCTGCCCAGCGTCGCCAGTCTGCCCAGCGCCACCAGTCTGCCCAGCATCGCCAGTCTGCCCAGCATCGCCAGGCTGCCCAGCACTGCCAGTCTGCCTAGCGTCGCCAGTCTGCCCAGCGCCGCCAGGCTGCCCAGCGCTTCCAGATCTGCCAGTCAGCCAGACTCTTCCAGATCTGCCAGTCAGCCAGTCTCTTCCAGATCTGCCAGTCAGCCAGACTCTTCCAGATCTGCCAGTCAACCAGACTCTTCCAGATCTGCCAGTCAACCAGACCCTTCCAGATCTGCCAGTCAACCAGACTCTTCCAGATCTGCCAGTCAACCAGACTCTTCCAGATCTGCCAGTCAACCAGACTCTTCCAGATCTGCCAGTCAGCCAGTCTCTTCCAGATCTGCCAGTCAGCCAGACTCTTCCAGATCTGCCAGTCAACCAGACTCTTCCAGATCTGCCAGTCAACCAGACCCTTCCAGATCTGCCAGTCAACCAGACTCTTCCAGATCTGCCAGTCAACCAGACTCTTCCAGATCTGCCAGTCAACCAGACTCTTCCAGATCTGCCAGTCAACCAGACTCTTCCAGATCTGCCAGTCAACCAGACTCTTCCAGATCTGCCAGTCAACCAGACTCTTCCAGATCTGCCAGTCAACCAGACTCTTCCAGATCTGCCAGTCAACCAGACTCTTCCAGATCTGCCAGTCAACCAGACTCTTCCAGATCTGCCAGTCAACCAGACTCTTCCAGATCCGCCAGTCAGCCGGGATCTGCCAGAACTGCCAGTCGGCCAGGATCCGCCAGTCAGCCAGGATCCGCCAGTCTGCCAGGATCAGTTAGATCCGCCATTCAGCCAGGATCCGCCAGTCTGCCAGGATCCGCCAGTCAGCCAGGATCCGCCAGTCAGCCAGGATCCGCCAGTCAGCCAGGATCCGCCAGTCCATGATCCGCCAGTCAGCCAGGATCCGCCAGTCTTTCAGGATCCGCCAGAAGTGCCAGTCAACCAGGATCCGCCAGTCAGCCAGGATCCGCTAGTCTGCCAGGATCCGCCAGTCAGCCAGGATCTGCCAGTCGGCCAGGATCTGCCAGTCAGCCAGGATCCGCCAGTCCATGATCCGCCAGTCAGCCAGGATCCGCCAGTCTTTCAGGATCCGCCAGAAGTGCCAGTCAACCAGGATCCGCCAGTCAGCCAGGATCCGCTAGTCTGCCAGGATCCGCCAGTCTGCCAGGATCCGCCAGTCTGCCAGGATCCGCCAGAACTGCCAGTCTGCCAGGATCCGCCAGTCTGCCAGGATCCGCCAGAACTGCCAGTCGGCCAGGATCTGCCAGTCGGCCAGGATCTGCCAGTCAGCCAGGATCTGCCAGTCGGCCAGGATCTGCCAGTCGGCCAGGATCTGCCAGTCGGCCAGGATCTGCCAGTCGGCCAGGATCCGCCAGTCTGCCAGGATCAGTTAGATCCGCCAGTCTGCCAGGATCCGCCAGTCTGCCAGGATCCGCCAGTCTGCCAGGATCCGCCAGTCAGCCAGGATCCGCCAGTCAGCCAGGATCCGCCAGTCTCCCAGGACCCACCAGTCAGCCAGGATCCGCCAGAGGTGCCAGTCAGCCAGGATTTGCCGGAACCACCAGCCAGCCAGGATCTGGTAGATCCATCAACCTGCCTGAGCTTCCTCTCACTCCTGAGCTTCCTCTCACTCCTGAGCTTCCTCTCACTCCTGAGCTTCCTCTCACTCCTGAGCTTCCTCTCACTCCTGAGCTTTCTCTCACTCCCGAGCTTCCCCTCAGTCCCGAGCTGTCCTTCAGTCCCGATCTGCTCCTCAGTCCAGTGGGGTTCTGGGTGAGGACTACTAGGCCATGGTCGGCGGCGAGGGTGGACTATCCAGGGACGAAGGGAGAGGGGACTAAGACATTAAATGAGTGGGGTCCACGTCCCGCGCCCGAGCCGCCACCATGGACAGACGCCCACCCGGACCCTCCCTATTGTTTTGAGGTGCGTTCGGGAGTCCGCACCTTAGGGGGTTCTGTCACGCCCTGGTCAAAGTATTTTGTGTTCATCTTTATGTATTTGGTCAGGCCAGGGTGTGGCATGGGGTTTTTGTAATTGTGGTGTGTTTGTCTTGGGGTTTTGGTGGTGGTATTGGGATTGTAGCTTAGTGGGTTGTCTAGCAAAGTCTATGGCTGTCTGAGTGGTTCTCAATCAGAGGCAGATGCTTATCGTTGTCTCTGATTGGGAACCATATTTAGGCAGCCATATTCTTTGAGTTTGTCGTGGGTGATTGTCCTTAGTGTCCTATGTGTACTCTCTGTTAGTTTGCACCAGTTAGGCTGTTTCGGTTTTGTTTATTGTTTTTTTGTAAGTTCGTGTTTCTTTGTTGTATTAAACATGGATCGCAATCGACACGCTGCAGTTTGGTCCGACTCTCCTTCATCACCACTAGAAAACCGTTACACCTAGCCATTTCTCTCTTTTACTTCAGTGGTTTGTAAAATAATTGAGTCATCCAGACATCTTTTTAAAAAACCTACAAAGTTATTATTTTCCAATGAACAAAACACAATGAGCATGAACCAGTTAAGATAAATAAGTTATCAAGGTAATTTGCTTATAGATAAGTCGATGTAATGTCTATTCACTTCCCGACTGTATTGGCTCATAGCTACAGTTCCCAGCTTGAATTGAAGACTCTTGGGTATCGGGTTACATATCCACATCCATTGGAGGCTGGGAAGTCCCACCTAAACTTTCATTCGCTGTTCGGACTGTCCGTACATTTTTGGTGTAAGGATAGGTCTCACCCCCATATGCAGCACAGCGTTGGAAAGCTAAAAACCTCCAACATAGATAGCAATTAGTTGTTCTATGACAAACACCAATGTTTTTATAACAAATTCTATTTTAAAAAATGAACAATTTGTAGACAGTCATCATTTGTAATTCATTACAGCAGGACAACATTTATAGGAGACAAAAGCTGAGATCTTGAATTCGTAGAGTCACCAACCCACTGTACAGGAGGGGAGGAAAGAATGAATCAAGGCAGTGCTGTAAGGACTCAGGATACTTTTCCCACTAGTTAATTGATGTATTATTACAGTAAAAAGGCAGCTGAAATCTTATAGGATGTCATTTATAAAGTTGATAGTAAATATACAGTACAAGTCAAAAGTTTGGACACCTAACTCATTCAAGAGATTTTCTTTATTTTTACTATTTTCTACATTGTAGAATAATAGTGAAGACATCAAAACTATGATATAACACATATGGAATCATGTAGTAACCACAAAAGTGTTGAACAAATCAAAATATATTTTATATTCAAATTAGTCACCCTTTGCTATGATGACAGCTTTGCACACTCTTGGCATTCTCTCAACCAGCTTCATGAGGTAGTCACCTGGAATGCATTTCAATTAACAGGTGTGCCTTGTTAAAAGTACATTTGTGGAATTTCTTTCTTTCTTAATGCATTTGAGCCAATCACTTGTGTTGTGACAAGGTAGGGTTAGTATACAGTGAAAGGACCGACGCTGGAGTCGAGAAGCAGGTACGGGGAGTAGAACATTTCATGAGAAACTGACAAATCACAAGACAGGAACAGCGTCAGCACACGGGTACACAATGACAATCAACAATCAATGCAGCAGCGGAGAACAGAGATGGGGAACTGACAAATATAGGGGAGGCAATAAACAGGTGATTGAGTCTAAGTGAGTCCAATAATAGGCTGATGCGCGTGACAGTAACACCCTCTAGGGGTGCCACCCAGCGTCCCACCTGGGCGAGCCTAACGGGCCGGATGAGGCACGGGCGCTGAACAAGCCGACTGGACGTGAAACCCAGATGAACCGGCAGAGGCGTGAGAGCCTGGCAAGCCGGCTGAGGCATGAAGGCCTGTCGATCCCGCGTGGGAGCCTGATGATCCGGTGGAGGCGTAGCAGCCTGACAAGCTGGCTGGGCATAAAATCCTGGCGGTCCGGCTGAGGCCTGACGTGGGATGGGCGCCTTCTGACCCAACCGGGGAAAGAAACCTCTCGAGCCAGCTAGGGTGTGACAGCCTGATGAGCTGGCTTTAGGCACCCCCGGATCCATCAGTGGCGGCCCCCGGACCCGACGTCACCACCAACCGGAAAGCCAGCAATCCCTGATGCTTTGTGTGGTGTCTTCTGCATTCTGTAAGGACCGAAGCTGGAGATGAGAAGCAGGTATAGGGAGTTGAAAATGTAATGAGGAACAGACAGGTAACAGGACAGGAACAGCGTCAGAACACGGGTACACAAGGACATATGACAATCAATGCAGAAGCAGGGAACAGAGTGGGGAACCAGACCGATATAGGGAAGGTAATGACAGAGGTGATTGCTGATGGGCGCCTTCCGAACCAACCGGGGCAAGAAACCTCTTGAGCCAGCTAGGGCGTGACAGCCCGATGAGCTGGCTTAGGCACCCCTGGTTCCATTGGTGTCAGGCCCCGGACCCGAGGTCAAACCAACCGGAACGTCGGCACTCCCCGATGCTTTGTATGAAAGCTTCTGCATTGATTGTCTTATGTCCTTGTATACCGGTGTACTGACGCTGTTCCTGTTCTGTTTTATGTCTGTTCCTGATTCAATGTTTGACTCCCCGTACCTGCTCCTCATTCCCGGAGTCGGTCCTTACAGAATGCAGAAGCCTTCTAAATTTGAGATTTTTGGTTCCAAGCAATGTGATTTTGTTTCATTACAGAAGGCCCTTGTTGATTTAAAATGTGTACTTAATGCGGGCAAAACTAAATATATGTAGTTCTATAATTCAGGCAAAAATGTTACCAATGGACTACATTTTTACTCATTGGATGGTTCTCTCATCGAGCAAGTTCCATCCTATAAATATCTGGGAGTTTGGATTTATAAAGATCTAACTCTTGAAAAACATACGGAAGTGCTAGTTATAAAGCTAAGATTTAAAGTGGGCTTCTTTTTACCAAATAGATACTTCCTCGCTCTAAACATCAGGAAGCAGATTGTACAATCAACTTTCCTGCCAGTTTCTGACTATCGTGACACCATTTGTCAAAATGCAGCAGACACGCCATTCGTTTCATCACTGGTGACAGATTTAATACTCACCACTGCATCCTGTATCAAAAGGTTGGCTGGTCCTCATCAAAGTCACGTAGATCAATGAATTATCAAACATATTTTTTGTTTACAAAGCCCTACTACACAAGTTTCCAACTTACCTAACTTTGGTGCCAACGTATAAAATAATGTGATACCAAACCCGTTCACAGGGTTGGTTAGCGCTGCAGATTCCTAGGGTCTACACGGAATTAGGTAAATCTGTTTTCACACTTCACATTTTTTAATCACTTACAAAATGCATTACATTTGGATTCCCTGGTGCCACTAGGGTATTTTAAAACCCTGACGATAAATGAGTTCACAGAGGTGTAAAATTGTTTGTTTGATTGATTTAGTAACTTGTCTATGACACCTGTGATGTTGGTGATGTTCTTGTGTAGGGTACTTCTTATTGTATATTGTTATATTTTTTATCTTTTGCTTTGTGGTCTCAGGCCGCCATTGAAAATGAGACCCTGGTCACAAATTGGGCTCCCTGATTAAATAAAAGTTCATTTAAAAAAATACAGCCATCAGTAAACATCAATTGATCATGTATTTTCAGATACACAAGGGTAGCCAGATGCATTTGTCAGGTAGCTAGCTAGCTAAAGGAAACAATATGTCATTTAGCTTGCTTCATCAGAGATTAGGATTTTGGAAAGAGTTTGACATCGTCCTGGTAAAGTTGTAAATCAGACTACTGTCATCAACACTATAGATGGAAAGCAAATCAAACGATATTGGATATAGCCATCCAGTTTATCTCGTTAACAAGCCATATTGTCCTGATCTGATGTTAGCTAGCTATCATGTCTGTTAGCAGCAATCGTGATCAAACACCTTAAAAACAACGTTGAAAGGGGATACTGCTAGCCAACTCCACTAGGAAGGCCTACGTTGGAGATAAATGTACACTGCACAAAGTTTCTACCTGTAGCTTGCAAAGTAAACATCAGCTAACAGTAACGTTACATTGGCAAATACACCCATCTGCGGTTTGAAAGGCAGACTCTACAAAGGATGGGAAATGAACTTAAACCACTCATACTTGTCAGGTATTGATCACTTTCATTTTATATCACTCAAATATCCAATTAATGGTGGCCAATACTGAGAGACAGCGTGTGGCTACCCTCACTTATATGAAATGACATGATCAATTGATGTTTATGTTTCGGAAACATAATAACTTTCACTGCTACGCGGATGACAGACAGCTGTACATTTCGATGAAACATGGTGAAGCCCAAAATTGCCCTCGCTGGAAGCCTAAGACATAAGGAAGTGGATGGCTGCAAATGTTCTACTTTTAAACACAGACAAAACAGAGACACTTGTTCTAGGTCCCAAGAAACAAAGAGTTCTTCTGTTGAATCTGACAATTAATCTTGATGGTTGTACAGTCGTCTCAAATAAAACTGTGAAGGACCTCGGCGTTACTCTGGACCCTGAACTCTCTTTTGACAAACATATCAAGACTGTTTCAAGGACAGCTTTTTCCATCTACGTAACATTGCAAAAATCAGAAACTTTCTGTCCAAAAATGATGCAGAAAAATGTATCCATGCTTTTGTCACTTCTAGGTTAGACTACTGCAATGCTCTACTTTCCACCTACCCGGATAAAGCACTAAATAAACTTCAGTTAGTGCTAAACACGGCTGCTAGAATCTTGACTCCAGTGCTAGCCTCTCTACACTGGCTTACTGTTAAGGCAAGGGCTAATTTCAAGGTTTTTACTGCTAACCTACAAAGCTTTACATGGGCTTGCTCCTACCCATCTTTTGATTTGGTCCTGCCGTACATACCTACATGTACGCTATGGTCACAAGACGCAGGCCTCCTAACAGTCCCCAGAATTTCTAAGCAAACAGCTGGAGGCAGGGCTTTCTTCTATAGAGCTCAATTTTTATGGAATGTTCTGCCTACCCATGTGAGAGACGCAGACTCGGTCTCAACATTTAAGTCTTCATTGAGGACTCATCTCTTCAGTAGGTCCTATGATAGAGTGTAGTCTGGTCCAGGTGTGTGAAGGTGAACGGAAAGGCACTGGAGCAACGAACCGCCCTTGCTGTCTCTGCCTGGCCGGTTCCTCTCTCTCCACTGGGAATCTCTGCCTCTAACCCTATTACAGGGTTTGAATCACTGCCTTACTGGTGCTCTTCCATGCCGTCCCTAGGAGGAGCCCCTTGGGTTGTGCCGTGGCGGAGATCTTTGTGGGCTATACTCAGCCTTGTCTCAGGATGGTAAGTTGGTGGTTGAAGATATCCCTCTATTGGTGTGGGGGCTGTGCTTTGGCAAAGTGGGTGGGGTTATATTCTGCCTGTTTGGCCCTGTCCGGGGGTATCGTCGGATGGGGCCACAGTGACTCCCGACCCCTCCTGTCTCAGCCTCCAGTATTTATGATGCAGTAGTTTATGTGTCAGGGGGCTAGGGTCAGTCTGTTATATCTGGAGTATTTCTCCAGTCTTATCCGGTGTCCTGTGTGAATTTAAGTATGCTCTCTCTATTTCGCTCTCTCTTTCTTGCTTTCTTTCTCTCTCTCGGAGGACCTGAGCCCTAGGACCATGCCTCAGGACTACCTGGCATGATGACTCCTTGCTGTCCCCATTCCACCTGGCTGTGCTGCTGCTCCAGTTTCAACTGTTCTGCCTGTGGCTATGGAACCCTGACCTGTTCACTGGACGTGCTACCTGTCCCATACCTGCTGTTTTCAACTCTCTAGAGACAGCAGGAGCGGTATAGATACTCTGAATGATCGGCTTTGAAAAGCCAACTGACATTTACTCCTGAGGTGCTGACCTGAAGCACCCTCGACAACCACTGTGATTATTATTATTTGACCCTGCTGGTCATCTATGAACATTTGAACATCTTGGCCATATTCTGTTATAATCTCCCCCCGGCACAGCCAGAAGAGGACTGGCCACCCCTCATAGCCAGGTTCCTCTCTAGGTTTCTTCCTAGGTTCTGGCCTTTCTAGGGAGTTTTTCCAAGCCACCGTGCATCTACACTTGCATTGCTTGCTGTTTGGGGTTTTAAGCTGGGTTTCTGTACAGCACTTTGAGATATCAATTGATGTAAAAAGGACTTTATAAATACATTTGATTTTGAGTTGATGTTTACTGATCATGAAAATAATTCAGTTACTTGCTGTAGGCCTATAACTCATGATAGAGCTAAATGTGTGCAATTCTTTTGCATGGAATAATCTGAAATTTGTAGTTCTGACTATGCTCTTCAAGAGGTGATGTATGATATTACAACCAAATAGTTAACATTTATTCAACAATCCCTTGAAAATAACACACAGATGTCAATTGGTTAAGTGGAGCTGCATGTTTCCTTGACCCCAGCAGGCAAGTCGAACACTCTGCACCTTACTGTGACGTTTTATTGATAACGACATATAGCCAAAAAATTATAATTATGGCTATAACCCCCACCTATTTCTACAATTTGTCCTCTTAAAATGTTTTTTAAAACGTAACCCTTACATTAACCACACTGCTAACCTTATGCCTAACACTTGCCATTGCCAAGTGGAAAGAATGGAAAGAATGGAAAGAGACACACAAGGTTACATCTTAACTCCTCCTCCAGATTACCTTGATTGGTTGAACAGTGTAAAAAAGAACCTAGCCAAGACCCGTATGTAGTGGATCTAATTTGAGGAGTTTATTTTATGCCTGCTACAGTTGAAGTCGGAAGTTTACATACACCTTAGCCAAATACATTAAAACTCACAATTCCTGACATTTAATCCTAGTAAAAAGTCCCTGTCTTAGGTCAGTTAGGATCACCACTTTATTTTAAGAATGTCAGAATAATAGAACTAATAATTATTTACGTTTTTTTTTTTTTTCATCACATTCCCAGTGGGTCAGAAGTTTACACACACTCAATTAGTATTTGGGGCAGCAGGGTAGCCTAGTGGTTAGAGTGTTGGACTAGTAACCGGAAGGTTGCAAGTTCAAACCCCCTTGCTGATCAGGTACAAATCTGTTGTGACTTGCCTATTTAAATAAAGGTAAAATAAAATAAAAAAATTGGTAGCATTGCCTTTAAATTGTTTATCTTGGGTCAAATGTTTTGGGTAGCCTTCCACAAGCTTCCAATAAGAAGTTGGGTGAATTTTGGCTCATTCCCCCTGACAGAGCTGGTGTAACTGAGTCAGTTTTGTAGGCCTCCTTGCTCGCACACGCTTTTTCAGTTCTGCCCACATTTTTTCTGTAGGATTGACGTCAGGGCTTTGTGATGGCCACTCCAATACCTTGCCTTTGTTGTCCTTAAGCCATTTTGCCACAACTTTGGAAGTATGCTTGGGGTCATTGTCTATTTGGAAGACCCATTTGCGACCAAGCGTTTAACTTCCTGACTGATGTCTTGAGATGTTGCTACAATATATCCACATAATTTTCCTACCTCATGATGCCATCTATTTTGTGAAATGCACCAGTCCCTCCTGCAGCAAAGCACCCCCACAACATGATGCTGCCACCCCTGTGCTTCAGGGTTGGGACGGTGTTCTTCGGCTTGCAAGCCTCCCCCTTTTTCCTCCAAGCATAACGATGGTCATTATGGCCAAACAGTTCTATTTTTGTTTCATCAGAACAGAGGACATTTCCCCAGAAAGTACAATCTTTGTCCCCATGTGCAGTTGCAAACTGTAGTCTGGCTTTTTTATGGCGGTTTTGGAGCAGTGGCTTCTTCCTTGCTGAGCAGCCTTTCAGGTTATGTCGATATAGGACTCGTTTAACTGTGGCTATAGATACTTTTTTACCTGTTTCCTCCAGCATCTTCACAAGGTCCTTTGTGGTTGTTCTGGGATTGATTTGCACATTTTGCACCATAGAACGTTCATCTCTTGGAGACAGAACGCGTCTCCTTCCTGAGGGGTATGACGGCTGCGTGGTCCCATGGTGTTTATACTTGTGTACTATTGTTGGTACAGATGAACGTGGTACCTTCAGGCATTTGGAAATTTGGATGAACAATTGTTTTTCTGGGGTCTTGGCTAATTTCTTTTGATTTTCCCATGATGTGAAGCAAAGAGGCACTGAGTTTGAAGGTAGGCCTAGAAATACATCCACAGGTACACCTCCAATTGACTCAAATTATGTAAATTAGCCTATCAGAAGCTTCTAAAGCCATGGCATCATTTTCTGGAATTTTCCAAGCTGTTTAAAAGGCAGAGTCAACTTAGTGTATGTAAACTTCTGACCTACTGGAATTGTGATACTGTGAATTATAATCTGTCTGTAAACAATCGTTTTACGTGTCATGCACAAAGTAGATGTCCTAACCGACTTGCCAAAACTATAGTTGGTTAACAAGAAATTTGTGGAGTGGTCGAAAAAAATAGTTTTAATGACTCCAATATAAGTATATGTAAACTTCCGACTTCAACTGTATGTTAGGTTTAGCGAAACCGTAACCTTAAATTAAGACAAAAAAGCTAACGTTGGATTTCATATATTTTTATAATTACAGACAATTTTGACTTTGTGGCTATATAATCTAGTGGAAACCACTATGCCAGAAATAACACTGTTCCTCCATAAGAATTTCATCATGTTTACATTGCTGTCCAAATCCCCCATTGTATTTATTGCAACTTCCACATTATTTCCCCTTGCTTCCAGGCTAGAAATTAGTTTGGCACAGCAGGGGTTATTATAAGCCTAGCAGTCTGCCTGTCCAGCCTCTGAAGATTTGTTTCACTTTTGAAATGCAAACTCCCCTGGAGCCTACATAGAGAGTGGACAGGTGTCCAGATGGGACTCAACTTTATTTGAGACAGGCGATATCATGCATCAACGTCATTATTATGGATATAGCCAAGTAAATTCCAATAGAAAATAAGCTAAAACAAACAAAAATGCAGCTAGTCATTCCAGGTGCAATGTTTGACGTGACTGACTTAGCTGAAGTTGGCTAGCTAGCTAGAAATGGTCAGGAACATTAGTCAGCCTGCATAGCAACCATTTTTGTTTGAATGTACGACCAGTCCTTTTCCATGGGAACTATGCAAAAAGAATTAACGACTGGAGCGCGTCTGTAGAAACATGACGAAAATAACTAAAGGACCAGATTTCTGTCTGGATTTTTTCCTCTGGTGGAAGAATTAAATTGTATGAATTTACTTTACTTATATATTTTTTTATGAAAATGTGTAATTTATTGTTGTTTTAATATGTTGGTAAAAGTTTTATAAAAGCAATAAGACACGTGAGGCAGTGCCTTATTGCTTTCGTGTAGGGCGAAACAACGCCATTTACCTCAGTCTGTGCCTTATTGCTTAAATAAAGACCAGAGGATCAGAGCTTTCTAACAGTACACAGTATTACTAGGTACTGTTCATGGCTCTCACATGAAGAAAAAAATGATATGGGCATACTAATAAAGATACGAGAATTAGTCCTGGACATGTTTTAAGGCCGAAACTCGGCATCCTTTTCCATTTTTTAAACGACTGATTTAAAGTTCTGCAAATGTGCTCCACAAAAACCTTCCGCAAAATGTGCCGTAGCATTGAAACGAGGACCGGCAGAAAATGAATGGCTGCAGATCAATATACACTTACTTCCAGGTTGGAATCAGTCTACCGGTAACCTACATCATTAGCCAAATGCGTATTGGTTTCATTTTCAAGCTAATTTAGAACACAGAACAATTGATAAAGCTCTCTTGTAAACAACTACCACATACAGTGTTGTGAAAAAGTATTTGCTTATTTTCTCTATTCTTGCATATTTTTGGAACTGAATGTTATCAGGTCTCAACCAACCAAACCTAATATTAGATAAAGGACATGGGTCCCATTATGTCTGGCGAAAACCAAACACTGCATTCCACCGTAAGAACCACAAACCAATGGTCAAGCTTGGTGTTGGTAGTGTGATGGTAGTGTGATGGTTTGGGGATGCTTTGGTGTCTCAGGGCCTGGACGACTTGCCTTAATAGAAGGAACCATGAATTCTGCTCGGTATCAGAGAATTCTCCAGGAGAATGTCTGGCCATCCGTCTGTGAGCTGAAGCACAGCTGAGTCATGCAGCAAGACAATGATCCAAAACACACAGTCAAGTCTACATGAAAATGGCTAAAAAGCATCCAATTTGAAGTTTTGGAATGGCCTAGTCAAAGTCCCGATCTAATCCCAATTGAAATGTTGTGGCAGGACTTGAAACGAGCAGTTCATGCTGAAAAATCCACTAATGTTGCTCAATTAAAGCAGTTCTGCATGCCAGACTGGGCCAACATTTCTCCACAGCGATATGATCAACACATACAGGTAGTATTGGTTGTAGTCATTGCAGCTAAAGGTGGCACAACCAGTTGTTGAGTGTAAGGGGACAATACATTTTTCACAGGGGAATTGGGTGTTGCATAACTTTGTTAATTAAATAAATAAAATAAGCATCCTTTTTTAAAATATATATTTGTAAACTCAGGTTCCCTTTATCTAATATTAGGCTTTGGTTGAAGATAACTCAGTATAAAAAAATATGCAAAAATTTTGAAAATCTTTAAAGGGGCCAAATACTTTTTCATGGCACTCTACACAGTCATAAAAATACTAATTTGATGTAATTTTACAGAGACCAGGTGTAGATGTAGAAGATTTTAATTTGGCTATTTAGTGACGCACCGTAACTATGCAGTCTGGACCGATATGGCTGCAGTGATGGCTGTGTAACTAGTGTAGGTCTAATTGCGTAATAAAACTCCTGGAAATGTTGGCTACCTTTTCTAGTTCTTTGCAGAGACAGCGATTTGGACAGTAACAGGAAAGAAAGTAAACAAATTTGTATTGAAAGCTCTAGCTGTGATCTCCAAGTTCAGTTGAGTAGGGTATTGAATGATGTTGCCAAAAGCAGCAGTTTTTTTCTAAGTAAGGTTTTTGTGTAGCAGATGCACAGAACGTTAGCAGGTTTAGAAAACGGGGAAAGGATCAACAGGACGCCATGCCAATAAGTAAAGAAGTATATATACAGTACCAGAGCATTCTGCAGCGATACACCATCCCACCTGGTTTGTGCTAAGTGGGACTATCATTTGTTTTTCAACAGGACAATGAGCCAAAACTCACCTCCAGGCTGTGTAAGGGCTATTTGTAAGGAGAGTGATGGAGTGCTGCATCAGATGACCTGGCCTCCACAATCACCGACCTCAACCCAATTGAGATGGTTTGGGATGAGTTGGACAGCAGAGTGAAGGAGAGAATGCCAAGAGTGTGCAAAGCTGTCATCAAGGCAATGTGTGGCTACTTTGAAGAACCTAAAATATATTTTCATTTGTTTAACAGTTTTGTTGGTTACTACATGATTCCATATGTTTTATTTCATAGTTTTGATGTCTTCACTATTAATCCACAATGTAGAAAATATTCAAAAAATAAAGAATAACCCTTGAATGAGTAGGTGTCCAAACGTTTGACTGGTCCTGTATATGTACATGTCTTTACACCTCCCCATCTCTACATTTTGGAAAGGAAACAAATTACCAACTTTTGTGTCGTATTTGGGACAGAAGACTAAGGTTGTTGTCAAAGTCTGGGTGAGCGACCATAAAATTCTAGTCTTGTCTCCTCTTGTCACACGCATAACGAACTCGCCTGTTGTGCCATTCAATACAAAAAAATAAAAACAACAAAAATTCAAACTGCACTACTCTTTCAGACATGATCCACTCCATTGCCATAAAGAAGAACAGGGGGGCAGGGGTCCTGGCAGGACATGCTTGCCTTTAATGTGACTGTCAAACAGAAGGTGGGGGCCAACTTATCCACACAAATTCTGTGACAAAAGGTTACTTTACTGCCATTCCAATAATTTCCTTCTTCTACTATGAAAAATGTTATGTAAAAATTGATGTAGTGCTCAAATGCCCAATTACAGAGCGGCCTACAGTACAATTATCTACATTGCACTTGCATCCAATTACAGCAGCTGTGGTCATATTGTTATGCTCCCAGTGTAATGGGGCATGGCTTTGAAAACAATGTATGAAGGAAGAAAGAAAACATCTAATTTTTTTATTAGACCACAAATCCTTTTAAATATAATTTGTTTTGATAACAGGAATGTGTAGATCCCTACCAAAGTATTCAGTTAATCTGGATGAGGTGGTTCATGGTGGTTGTGTGAAGAGTAACTTTGCCTGAAGACTTGTGTTAGCTCCCAGGGTGAATGCCTAGGCTTCAGCTCAGCAGTCTTGTGGCATGCGAGACAGCTGGGTTTGAACCTATTTGTTGACATTGGTGCAATCCCTCAGATTGGTCTTTGCAAGAAGACCCTCAAAGGGGGTAAAGTTGAATGAAGATGGTTTGGAAAGACATGCTTGTGCATTGCCTGAGAGCTGAAGACATGTGATACATCCTGAGCTAATGCCTACAATTCAGCTTAGTGAGCTAACCCAGTCTTGTAGTGTGCATGAAACCTGGTTTCTTACTCAGTCGGTCGCATGTACATAACCATAAGTATTCAGTAAACACAAAGTTTACTCACACCGTACTTTCAATATATATTTTTGTATTTCTGTGCCTTTACAACCATATGCCTATTTATTTTGGGTTGGAAGGGGAATTGTTCTCAGTGTGTCTCAACTGTCAACAGTGGATGCACCATAACCATTGCATTTTTTAAGAAAGTGAAAACATTGCAGTCAAATTGTCTGTGGCTTATGACTTCTGCCTTTTGTCACATTGCATCAACAAAAAGGGCTTTTTGGTGGCCAACAGATAGAAAATGACAATGGGAAATGTCTTCCGTTCCCCACAAAAACATTAAACATGCCGATCGATAGTGACGTCGGAGGTGGGGTGTGTGCGTGCATGTGAGAGAGAAGAGGTGATCAATGGCGTTTCCCTCTCCCATCTAAAGCACAGCAGCAGATGGGGAGGAGGTGTGGGCTAGTGGGATGAGTCACACGCATAATGAACTCGCCTGTTGTGCCATTCAATACAAAAAAATAAAAACAACAAAAATACAAACTGCAAAGTCTGCTGGCCTTTAACCAATATTTTTTTATAAGACAACATCTCATAGCACAGTAGGAACTGTGAAATGACACACACACAAACACTATCACACACAATCTACACACACATTCTTTATTTGTATTTTTGTATATTGTTGTATTTAATATTTGTGTGTCTGTTCTTGTCGTGTTTTGGTTTGTTTTTGTGTGGACCCCAGGAAGAATAGTAGCTGCTTCGGCAAAAGCTAATGGGGTCCTGAAAAAACTAAATGTTTCAAAACCAAAAGGGTAAGCATATGCTACTGAAAGGCAAACTAGTTATTAGACGAGACAAAATTCACAAATTCTACAGCACAATGGCAGAGTCATGTCTTAAGTGCAAAACTAACATTATAAACTGTGTGGTTCGAGCCCTGAATGCTGATTGACTGACAGCCGTGATATATCAAACCATATACCATGGGTATGACAAAACATGTACTTTTACTGCTCTAATTACGTTGGTAACCAGTTTATAATAGCAATAACGCTCCTCAGGGGTTTGAGGTATATGGCCAATATACCACAGCTAAGTGCTGTATCCAGACACTCCGCGTTGCGTCATGCATAAGAACAGCCCTTAGCCGTGGTATATTGGCCATATACCACACCCCCTCGGGCCGTATTGCTCAAAAGACACAGGGAATGCTATAAAATCCAAAAGTTATGGGCGGAGTTAGAAAGTTGGCTGTCAGAAGTATTACAATGTAAATGTACTTTTAATCTGTTTGTCTGCATATGTCAAGACATGGCATTTGAGGGTGCAGTAAGATACCCAATGGGTTGGGCGATACTTTTCTCATCAATCATCTTGAAAATAACATGACGATAAGGTCAAATGCTCTATTATCTACATTTTTTTAAGTGTGTGTGCGAAGGAGAGAAACAAAATGGTGCCGTTTGAGGCCATGTGGTGGAGAGTGATACGGGCGCTGGACATGGGTGTGTGAGCAGGTGGGGCTAGGCAGGGTGATGTTGTGGATGTTTGTGTGAGTCTGTATGTTGTCGTTTGTAAGTTGATGTTTTTTATTGTTAAAAATAAAATCTTACAAAAAAGTTTTTTTAAAGGAAAACTAGTCTTCAATTGGGGCAAGCAGGGTCCAATCTTAACAACTCTACCTCTGCTAAAGCCTCCTAAATCGTTAGAACTGTGGCCATAGAAGCAACAATGCTGATCCTGCCTAGGTGATGTGGATTGCTAAAGAAGTAAGTCGAATGTGATAAACAGTGTAGGCTTACTAGGCTATGTGGAAGCACTGGAATCAGAGTTAGATAAGGAGGAATCCACCTATGAGCATCAACTAATATTATTTTAAAATGCCTTCTAATAAAGTACTAACCTGAAGCTAGTAAACCTGTTAATGTAATCACAGCACAACCCACTCCAGTCTAGACACCAATCCTCATGATGTCTCCTAGCCCAGTCTAGGATAACAAGGACTGCCTCTGGGCATGAACAGATAATCTATTACATTTTTAATCCATGCTTTAGATGTATGATGGGAAGATCACCACCACCATGACTGCTCATTGAGGATTAGGCGTGTGAACACATGGGACCTTTCAAGCTTCGGGCACCAAATACACCCCACAGTCCAATTTTGGGGGGGAATGGAAAACTACATTGAAAACCAGTACGCAGAAAATTTGACCTATATATTTGTTAATAAGATCATCTTTGAGAACTATCAATCACCAACAACAAAAAAGGCACAGTCAAGGAGAATCAAAAATGTATGAATTCAGGACTATTTTTGTCCAGATAATGTTTACACTAGCATAAGCATGCCAAAATGGAAAAATTGACCTATATACCTGGACCACCTATTGAGGTGATAAAGGAGCAATTTGTTTCTCCATGCCCCAAGAAATTGGGTTAAAAACAACAACAATTTGACTCTGTGGTCAAGAGAAGGGCCGCAAAAAGTCCTGGACTTCGACCGCACCATTGGCCACACCCACTGCCCCCCACCCACAACCTAAGGAAAAAACCCTGCCTATGTGTTAAACAACATGTGACCCATGGAAATATATCCTACTACGGGAAGGAGCACGCAATACAACAAGTCTACCAGATCCAGCAGTGTCATTGGAGGGTATTTTCATTTGTTTATCCACAACTCTCCTCCTGTGATGTACTTTTAGAGCATGACGTCTGTTTTGAAAAAGAAAACGAGAAAAAGCCTAAAATATGAATGCCTTGTGTAACATCTACAGAGGCCATCATTTTATGTGATCCTTCCCCTTTAAGCAACCTGCCATCTCGGCAACCAGACGGACGAAACAATTCCCTGAAGGATTTGGCTATAATGGGCTTGGCATTTGCCATGATGATTGACACAGAAGTTGGAGCGAGTCATTCGCATACATACAGAGGGGTGTCTGTAGTGCTCTAGCCAAGTCTGCCTGGACCAAGACATCCTGGATCAGGCAGGAGGGGAATAGGACCAAAATAAAACATCACAAAGCCAGGTCATACTATCTTTCCAGGTGAAGCCAGGGGAGTAACTATGTCCAAGTAACGATGCTGTTGCTGGTGTTCTTCTTAGGTCAGGGGTGTCAAACATACGGCCCCAGGGCCGAATCCGGCCCGTGAAGGTGTCAAACCCGGCCTGCGAGTGGTTGGGGAAACAAACTAAAAAATATAAACGTAACATGTAAAGTGTTGGTCTCATGTTCCTAGAGCTGAAATAAAAAGGTCCCAGAAATGTTCCATATGTACATAAACCATATTTCTCTCAAATGTTGTTCACATCCATTAGTGAGCATTTCTCCTTTGCCAAGATAATCCATCCACCTGATAGGTGTGGCATATAAAGAAGCTGATTAAACTGCATGATCATTACACAACTGCACCTTGTGCTGGGGCCAATTAAAAAGCCACTCTGAAATGTGCAGTTGTGTCACACAAGACAATGCCACAGTTGTCTCAAGTTTTGAGGGAATGTGCAATTGGCATGCTGACTCCAGGAATGTCTACCAAAGCTGTTGCCAGAGAATGTCATGTTAATTTCTCTACCATAAGCTGCTTTCAATGTCGTTTTAGAGAAATTGACAATCTGTCCAACCGGCCTCACGAGCGCATACCATGTGCATGGCATAGTGTGGGTGAGCGGTTTGCTGATGTCAACGTTGTGAACAGAACGCCCCATGGTGGTGGGGTTATAGTATATGCAGGCATAAGCTATGGACAACGAACACAATTGCATTTTATTGATGGGATTTGAATGCACAGAGATACCGTGACAAGATCCTGAGGCCCATTGTTGTGCCATTCATTCAGCATGATAACGCACGGCCCCATGTTGCAAGGATCTGTACACAATTCCGTGAAGCTGAAAATGTCCCAATTATTCCATGGCCTGCATACTCATCAGACATGTCCCCCTTTGAGCATGTTTGGGATGCTCTGGATCGACGTGTACGACAATGTGTTCCAGTTCCCGCCAATATCCAGCAACTTCGCACAGCCATTGAAGAGTGGGACAACATTCCACAGGCCACAATCAACAGCCTGATCAACTCTATGCGAAGGAGATGGGTCGTGCAGCATGAGGTAAACGGTGGCCACACCAGATATTGACTGGTTTTCTGATCCATGCCCCTACCTTTTTTTTAAGGTATCTGTGACTAACAGATGCCTATTAATATTGCCAGTCATGTGAAATAAAGGCCAAATTAATTAATTTCATTTGACTGATTTCCTTATATGAACTGTAACTCAGTAACATTTTTGAAATTGTTACATGTGGAGTTTGTATTTTTGTTCAGTATACTTTAAAAAGACTAAAAGCAAATCAAACTGTGTAGAAATGATAATGGACCTACATTTATACAGTTTCTTGACTGTCCAGCTCACTAATAATCACTGGAATTAAAACTAAACTGCACAGTTGAAGAGTATAGAAATGTTCAAAAACGATGCAAGTTTTGACGGCGAGGAAATATAACCAATATTCAGTGCGGTCCCCCAGACCTCGTTGAAGATCGAAGACGGCCCCCGGGACAAAATTAGTTTGACACCCCTGTCTTAGATGAACATATGTTAATGATGAGGTTGTAATCTGATTTGACAAGGCAGGAGGAAAGGTAAAGCAATCATAATAGGTGAGACATGCATCTTGAACCTTAGCCTTGTGAATGAATGATTGTCAATATACAGTTGCATGCATGTCCACTAATTAAGGGATGTAATATCTGCCTTTTCCAGCAGAGGGAACAGGAGAGTCAGAAGTGCCCCAAGTGTTGCAGTTGGGCATTGAAACTACAAGGCAGTGGTACTGTAGTTTGCAGGGCAGTTGGGCATTGAAACTACAAGGCAGTGGTACTGTAGTTTTCAGGGCAGTTGGGCATTGAAACTACAAGGCAGTGGTACTGTAGCTTGCAGGGCAGTTGGGCATTGAAACTACAAGGCAGTGGTACTGTTTGCAGGGCAGTTGGGCATTGAAACTACAAGGCAGTGGTACTGTAGCTTGCAGGGCAGTTGGGCATTGAAACTACAAGGCAGTGGTACTGTAGTTTGCAGGGCAGTTGGGCATTGAAACTACAAGGCAGTGGTACTGTAGCTTGCAGGGCATTTCAGCACAGTCACCTCACTGCATTCCTCTAAACACCTTCTATGCTCAACATCCTAACAGAAACAAAGGAGAAGTTAGATACTGCTAAAGGGTAAAGTTACACAATAGCCTACATGAAAATCCTTCAGGGATGCCCTTGCATTTTATAAAATGTTTTTACATATTGAGTTTATTAGTGATTTAGTTCATGCAGACATATGACAGTCTCTGACTTATTGGAAAAAAAGGCCACATCTCGATAATCTTCCTCTTCAGTTCATTAGGAAAAGGGGACAGGAACCTGAGAGATGGCAGAAGACGAAAATCGTACTTGTGACTCCCCAGCCCGGGTCAGTTACAGTGAGGGATCTAAAATGTCATTGAGGGGAGTTTTTAAATATCTTGTTACACTAACAGACAGACCATTAGGGAGACCGATCCACTGGTACAGGATCGCTTTCCTTGTCGCATCTGTTGCCATGACAGGGATGGGGGAGTGGGTTTGCATTTCCCCCGTCACTCAAAGTTCAGAGCAAGATTAAGTATACATAAATTTGTCAATCTTGTGATGGAGTGTGTGTATTTTATGTAGGGCACTCAGTGTCTTCAATGGCTAATAAAGGTGCAGAATGTGATGGGGGTGAGGGCAGTTGTCATCGACTGGATGGCTTTATGGTTGAGAAGCAGAAGTGTCTCCTGTATAGCCGTTGCCCATGGATTCACTCAATTGCATGGAAGGCAGGCGGCCAACTGGCACTTACTGGTTAAGGCTATTAAAAAGCTGTAAAGAACTGTTAAACATCTACATTTACACTGAATCTTGAAGACTGGTGATAAAATCTTGGAATAAGGTCAATGTGTTTTACAGAAGAAGATGTTTTGTTTATTAGGGTCAACATTTCCTTCTCATCACAGACACGTGCAGATCTCACAAAGAAAAAACATCTTAGTGCTAAATCAGTATTTCTCGCTGCACACCTGTTCAGGAATTATAATAAGTCTGGGCCGAACACAGGGAGGGAATAAAACATCATACTGAAACAAAGATGTACAGTATCTGGACAAGCCAATTGGCAGGTAACCTGGCGGGTAGGAGCGTTAACCAAAAGGTTGCTGGATCGCATCCCAGAGCCAACAAGGTAAAAAATGGTTGTTCTGCCAGGCAGTTAACCTCCAACAACAACTGCTCCCTGGGCAGCAATGATGTGGATGTCGATTAAGGCAGCACCCCGTATCTCCTGATACAGAAAGGCTTGGTTAAATGCAGAAGACACATTTCAGTTGAATGCATTCAGTTGAACAACTTACTTTACTTTAAACCAAGTGCACATATAATTTACAACCCAGCACACTGAAACAGAGTTCACAATTTAAAATAGGTCTGCTTCAGAACAGGCAAGCCAGAGGCACGCGGAAGAACTTGCACTAATATAGAGTATGGACCTTTGTAGCACAAGATGTTGTATATGCATTGCACATTATTAATCAAGGTCAGACTCATTCCCACTAGGATAAATTACTATCTTCAAACATGTCACAGAAACTCGTAACAAAATCAATATAAACCAAGTGGAAATGTAAAATGTTACAGAAAGGAAATAGCAAGCCACATCAGAAAACAAATAATTGTTTGGGCATCAACTCCATACACCAAGGCTTGAATAGCAGCAACGCAGAAGGCAAATGAGAGGTGAATATCTCACAGACAAGAAAACTTCTAGCAATTACTCTGTCAAGACTGAGGTTATTATGTTGATCGGCTTCATTGCTGTTCGTGGCCAAGACACATGTGGTCTCTTGCCTCAACAGGCTTTGAATAGACCTACCTGAAAAACTTCCCCTTGTGCTTGTGTGTGTGTGTCGCCTGACAAAAAATTAGATGGCAAGAGTGCCGTCTTCTACTACCTTGCTGTATGTCGAGGTAATGTCCCTTTTGTTAATGGAATGCAGTAGAGTTACAACAAATACAAATATTATTTGTCTATTCAAAACTCTACAGAGATTTTAAGTAAAGATTTTTTTTAGGAGAAAGATTTTAAGCTAGCGAGGACGAGACAGAACTGCACGAGCCAAAACATTTGTTACTATAAATCACCCTGCCTGAGTATGTTTAGGGAATATTTCCCAAAGAAATGAATACATTACCAGCTGAATTCCATCAGGAAAAAGAGCCAGAGGCCCAGAGCACACAGTCTTTAGGACCCTACCATAACCCCTCTGTGGAGAGTCCGGCCAATGGCTGCCATACTAGAGATCTGACCCATCCTAACCTCGGAACCCATTAGCACATGTCTCGCCAGGTAGCTAGCTCACTCTATCTTCATATTTATATGGTAGACCAAGACAGATTTTTCAGTCCAACAGGTCAGCATGTAAAAAAAACAATTTCATGCAAATCAATTGCAAAACTACAATAACATATTTTTTAAATAAAAACAAGTTAGATTTTTTTGTGATTTTTCAGAAATGTACTTAAACCAATTAATCACTTAGGCTTCTACCTTCAGTTTATACATCTTATACACATTTTACAGACAATCTATTTTACAATAGTTATATTTAGTTTGTTTTTACTCCTTCCTCTATTTCTGATGTCCATCCAGTTTGATTTCTATTTGTAACTGTGCTATTTCACAAACATTCTGAACCTATATACATTTTACAGACCACGTATGTTTTACATGTTTTATCTTGTCATTAGTTCCACCCTTCTGCTCCATTCAACCTCTCCCATCTATCTCTCAACATCATCCATTTTGGATTTCTATTTGCCATATATTTTTCAACTGTGCTGTGATGCTTCACAAAAGAATTGAACCTTTCTATTTGCATAGCTTCTACAGATTGTAAATTAAAAATATATTTTTTCGATAAAATAATGATTATATTATTGATTGACTGACTATGGCTTTTCAAATCACCCAGTATTGCTATCTGCAGCGTTAGTTCAAGGCAAATGTTGCAATTCTTCAGCCATTCCTGGACCTGTGACCAAAAACGAGCTACATATGGACAATAGCCAACTGCATTATCTAATGACTCTGCCTAATCACAGCCGAATCTGCAGAGCTGGGAAGATTGTATCCCCCATATATACAGTGGGGCAAAAAAGTATTTAGTCAGCCACCAATTGTGCAAGATCTCCCACTTAAAAAGATGAGAGAGGCCTGTAATTTTCATCATAGGTACACTTCAACTATGACAGACAAAATGAGAAAAAAAATCCAGAAAATCACATTGTAGGATTTTTAATTAATTAATTTGCAAATTATGGTGGAAAATAAGTATTTGGTCACCTACAAACAAGCAAGATTTCTGGCTCTCACAGACCTGTAACTTCTTCTTTAAGAGGCTCCTCTGTCCTCCACTCGTTACCTGTATTAATGGCACCTGTTTGAACTTGTTATCAGTATAAAAGACACCTGTCCACAACCTCAAACAGTCACACTCCAAACTCCACTATGGCCAGGACCAAAGAGCTGTCAAAGGACACCAGAAACAAAATTGTAGACCTGCACCAGGCTGGGATGACTGAATCTGCAATAGGTAAGCAGCTTGGTTTGAAGAAATCAACTGTGGGAGCAATTATAAGGAAATGGAAGACATACAAGACCACTGACAATCTCCCTCGATCTGGGGCTCCACGCAAGATCTCACCCCGTGGGGTCAAAATGATCACAAGAACGGTGAGCAAAAATCCCAGAACCACACGGGGGGACCTAGTGAATGACCCGCAGAGAGCTGGGACCAAAGTAACAAAGCCTACCATCAGTAACACACTACGCCGCCAGGGACTCAAATCCTGCAGTGCCAGACGTGTCCCCCTGCTTAAGCCAGTACATGTCCAGGCCCGTCTGAAGTTTGCTAGAGAGCATTTGGATGATCCAGAAGAAGATTGGGAGAATGTCATATGGTCAGATGAAACCAAAATAGAACTTTTTGGTAAAAATTCAACTCGTCGTGTTTGGAGGACAAAGAATGCTGAGTTGCATCCAAAGAACACCATACCTACTGTGAAGCATGGGGTTGGAAACATCATGCTTTGGGGCTGTTTTTCTGCAAAGGGACCAGGACGACTGATCCGTGTAAAGGAAAGAATGAATGGGGCCATGTATCGTGAGATTTTGAGTAAAAACCTCCTTCCATCAGCAAGGGCATTGAAGATGAAACGTGGCTGGATCTTTCAGCATGACAATGATCCCAAACACACCGCCCGGGCAACGAAGGAGTGGCTTCGTAAGAAGCATTTCAAGGTCCTGGAGTGGCCTAGCCAGTCTCCAGATCTCAACCCCATAGAAAATCTTTGGAGGGAGTTGAAAGTCTGTGTTGTCCAGCAACAGCCCCAAAACATCACTGTTCTAGAGGAGATCTACATGGAGGAATGGGCCAAAATACCAGCAAGAGTGTGTGAAAACCTTGTGAAGACTTCCAGAAAACTTTTGACCTCTGTCATTGCCAACAAAGGCTATATAACAAAGGATTGAGCTGCAGAGAGCTGGGACCAAAGTAACAAAGCCTACCATCAGTAACACACTACGCCGCCACTACGAGATAAACTTTTGTTATTGACCAAATACTTATTTTCCACCATCATTTGCAAATAAATTCATTAAAAAATCCTACAATGTGATTTTCTGGAGCGAAAAAAAATCTCATTTTGTCTGTCATAGTTGAAGTGTACCTATGATGAAAATTACAGGCCTCTCATCTTTTTAAGTGTGAGAACTTGCACAATTGGTGGCTGACTAAATAATTTTTTGCCCCACTGTATGACATTCTATTGGTAGCAAGAATTTTGTATAGTAATTTAAATTGAAAAATTTGAAGTTTTGAATCCGGCGTTGTTTTGCGTATGAATTCATAAACTATGTGCCCTGGAATGGGTACATGGAAATCTCTTCCCAACTACTTAGCAATCTATATGGCACAGCTGTCAGTTTTTTGGTCCTTAAATGAAATTGGTATATGTTTTTATTTATCATACTTTTCTTAAAACATTTATGTTCTTTAATACAGAGCCGACATACTTGTTTCCCCTTCTACTTGCCTCTTCCATTTTTGTGGCAATGCTGCAATTAATTGGAAGAAAGAAATGGACTTAGTGTGCAAGAGGAACTGTCCCCAGGACCCAGAAGTGAAATTAGCTGTCCAATGTTTCAGTCAGTTCTACCTAGCACACACAGTCAGTGGACGAGCTCTACCTTCTTTCGCCCTTTGTTAGCAAGGAAAATAGCTACATTTTACTACACCACATAGGCTATTCAAGCTGCATTAAAAAATATATATTTGCACTTAATAATTTTCTCATTATTAGATGAACTCAACATAATCAAATAAATCCATATTAATTCCTTTAGGGCTTAGGGATCTAGTGTATTTTAAACTAATTTGCATTGCCCTTAAATCTAGCCTAACATCAAACCACATTGGCCTACATCATCATTCTCTGAATCACAGGACATTGGGTGAGAACAAACAAAGGATTCTGTTTTTTTATGGCAACCAATTCTGTCATAAATTCATGGCTTATTAATTGTCTCATTCGGGTGATCAACTCTTTAATGATCCTACAATCACTTGCTGTTTTACAGATCATGAGGCTACCACGTCGTGTCCCCAAGCCACACAGAGGAGGAGGACAGAGGGAATTGGGAGATAAATCTTCTCTCTCCATCAACGCCCCCAAAGATGTTTCTAGATGTTACAAATGCCATCGACAACTCCTGTCCGAGCCTCCTCTTCATAAAGCCCCTGTCAACCCTGCCTCCCACGGTAGGTGCCCTGAGACTGCCTTAACAGATACAGTGGTGGATGGAAAAGTAAGGAGGAGCCTGTATATGAAGCCCTTAATTCTACCGTTAAAATAGACAGCAATGAATCACATACTGAACTTGTCAGCAAAATACATTGCTAGACAAATGTCTGAGCTGTATCTGATGTGAAGAGTACTTTTTTCCTCTGTCAATTTCAAGCCAAAATGTTTCACAGGTAAAAGTCCAATATGGTGGCAATCTAGTCTGGAGGCAATGAATGGCAGCAGGTAATGAGTTATTTGAATGTTCCAGGTTAAGGAGAAGGAACAAACTCTTCTAAGTGTGTGCATGAGTCATCACCCCATACCCAGAATTCTAGACAGATTTTGCCCTGTAGGTTAGTTATTCACCAGCACCTCTTATTTCCAAATAAATTTGGACTTACTCATGTATATCATCACCATCAAATAATAAGCAGATAGATAAAACATTTAAGATAAAACATTTAAAATAAAAAGGCTTGTGAAAAAGTGTCGACAGATGTACGCAGACATCACTCGACTGAAGGAAGTGTTGATTTGAAGAAAAAAAAGAAAGTCTAACGTGAGTGAAATTTGATGAGTAGGCTGAATCCAAGCCATAGCTTTGGGGTACAGAAAGGATGTTAGTCATGCCTGCTGTCTCTGGGAGGGGGTGGAACTGAGAATAACAAAAAAATATTATAAAGCTTGAACTAGGGGCGTAGCTTAATATTGCACCAAGATATTTGGGATTGCCATTCATTTGAAATATTTCTTCCCACTCTAGAGATGAGAAAAGCTCCAGAGGTTGGGGGATGAGGGGAAGGATTTAAAAGAAATGGCAATGCCAAAAAGCTCTTCTTAATTCATTTCAACAAGAACAAAACAAAAACGGGGTCAAACATGATACAGCGGATCCTTTCAAAATGACTATGCGGTCGGTTGGTGCCCATTTTAAAAGACTCCACTTTGTCAAATGGATGAGAGAGTGTAACAGTATTGTCAACACGGTGTGCAAAGGAAACAATGCAAACTATTTATAGCCCAAATGAAACCAAATTGAAATGAGGGGTTCAGGGGTAGAATCCTCTAACTACTGTATATTCACAAAATGTAAAGAAGCAGAAGGAGAAATGGCTTCCCTCCTGAAGGTGAATTTCATGGTACTAAAGGAAGACAAAAGAAGAACAGGGTCATGTCCATTAGTATGTGTCAAGTGTGGCATCAAGCTAAATGAAGACCTCCCAGTGAAAGAGTACTCATAGAAGAAAAAAAAATCTAAAGGCATATGAAGAGATGCTTCTGGTAGTTGAAGGCTGCTTTCACAATAACCGATGAAAGAAATAGAATTGGGGGCAGGGAGGGTTGAGAGACTGTGCCATCCTTCATCATGTACTGCAACGGTTTAAAGATTTCCTGATAAAGTGGATGCCCCAGGCAGTTTGAAGACAGGAATTATCATCAGTCCAAAGCTAGCTATTTTGTATACATCTAGCTGTTAGAAAGGGGGGCGGTGTGTAGCCTACTAAGTGCACAGCTTTTCTAGTTCAACCTCTCAGACACTATCGAAACAAGAGAATTTTCACTATTTAAGCCTTAGAAACCCCTGAAAGTCATTAAGGCACCAAAACCTCCTCAGATTTTAATCTATTAACTTTGTTTAGTGACTTATATGTTTTGTATGGTACAGTTGTATCATGTTGTATCATCTAGCAATATGCTAAATGACACATAATTCAATGTTGGCAATAATATGCCAAGCTTGGCATTTCTGGACGTGCTATGGGATTGGGCAGAATAAGCAAGGACGATGAGTAGGATGGAAAAGAGTGTTGTGGGCCTGATCTGTTACAGCCACAAAGCAAGCATTGATCCACAGTAAACAGCCATCGTAGTGAAGCTCCTTTGAACAATAGATGGGCAGTTGAGCTTGACAATTTTCATCAGCGCACTTATACTGAAAAATAAAATAAAACACAACCATCAACAACTTCAAAGATTTTACTGAGTTACAGTTTATATAAGGAAATCAGTCAAATCAAAATAAATGAATTAGGCCCTCATCTATGGATTTCACATTACTTGGAATACAGATTGCCCACAGATACCTGTGTTGTCCCACTCACTTCAATGGCTGTTTGAAGTTTCTGGATATTGGCAGGAACTGGAACATGCTGTCGTACATGTCGATCCAGAACACCCCAAACATGCTCAATGTGTGACATGTCTGGTGAGTAGGCAGGCCATGGAAGAGCTTGGACACTTTCAGCTTCCAGAAATTGTGTACACATCCTTGCGACATGGAGCCGTGCAATATCATACTGAAACATGGTGATGGCGGAGGATTAATGGCCTGGAAATGGGCCTCAGGATATCATTGCAGTATCTCTGTGCGTTCAAATTGCCATAGATAAAATGCAATTGCGCTCATTGTCTGTAGTTTATGCCTGCCCATACCATAACCCTCCCACCACCACCATGGAGCACTCTCTTCACAACATTAACATCAGCAAACCGCTCGCCCACACAATGCCATACCAGTGGTCTGTGGTTGTGAGGCCGGTTGGACAGACTGCCAAATTCTCTAAACCGACTTTGGAGGCAGGTTATGGTTGAGAAATTAACATTAAATTCTCTGGCAACAGTTCTAGTGGACATTCCTGCAGTCAGCATACCAATTGCATGCTCCCTCAAAACCTGAAACATCTGTGGCATTGTGTGACAAAACTGCACATTTTAGAGTGGCATTTTATTGTCCCCAGCACAAGGTGCAGCTGTGTAATGATCATGCTGTTTAATCAGCTGATATGCTAAACCTGTCAGGTGAATTGATTATTTTGGCAAAGGAGAAATGCTCACTAACAGGGATGTAAACCAATTTGTGCAAAGAATTTTACGCTGCTGCTACTCTCTGTTTATCATCTATGCATAGTCACTTTAACTTTGCCTACCTGTACATATTAACTCTGTACCGGTGCCACCTGTATATAGCCTTGCTACTGTTATTTTCACTGTTTTATTTTTTTTTATTTTGTATTTCTTTACTTATCTATTGCTTACCTAACACCTATATTTAACTTAAAAATTGCACTGTTGGTTAGGGCTTGTAAGAAAGCATTTCACTTTAAGGTCTACACCTGTTGTATTCGGAGCACGTGACAAATAAACTTTGATTTGATTTGAAATAAGCTTTTTGGGTGTCTGGAAAATGTCTGGGATCTTTTATTTCAGCTCATGAAACATGGGACCAACAGTTAACATGTTGCGTTTATATTTTTGTTCAGTATAGTTTCTGGAGCAAGCACTAACCCCAATATAACTGTGGTATAATTACTTTGCAAGGAAAACAAGCTGTAGTCTACGTGTTGTACTAAATACGCTTTCCAAAGTTGTACCAAAGAAAACCATTGGAAAAGCTGAGTAATCTAATGAGTAAACAAATATTAATGAGGCTGTTTATATCAGAGTTTGATAAATTACAAACAAAATATATGCCTATGCTGCCATAAAAATAGAAGACACAGTGTAAAGGTATGAATGAAAATTTGAAAAATAAATCTGAAAAAAGTAGGCAACTTATCATCAAGATAATAATACTGATACTAAGTAGTATAAAGGGAGAAACTGTTCAAGACCCAATCAAGAAGCAGGTTTAGGTCTAAGCTATGTGCACAGGGTAGGAGTTGAACAGTGGGGGAGAGTGCATGTGTTCAGATTCCTAGTCTTTCCCTCCAAAGCTCTTATTTGTTTGTGTGGGAGCAGTGGATTGGTCTAGCTCCAATTAGGGAAACAGAAAGGAGGATACCTAGTCAGTTGCACAACTGAATGCATTCAACCGGTATGTGTCTTTCACATTTAGCCCAATCCCTTTGAATCAGAGAGGTGCGGGGAGCTGCCTGAATCGACATCCACATCATTGGCGCCCGGGGAGCAATTGGTTACTGGCCTTAACCGCAAGGCTACCTGCCGCCTTTCAAGGCTAGTGTTCTAAGGGGGTATTGGACTAAAATAAAATATTAAACGTCTCAGAAAATATTATTGTGACAGATTCTGGGTATTCCAGCTTACAGGCATGTTTGAATATGACCTTCCTTTGAAACAGACGTTTGAAGTTGTCAAAACATATCAAACCATATTACAATTATAGTACAAATGTAGATTTCTAATACTTAGCTGGCAGGCACATCAAATCAAATGTTATTTGTCACATGCTCCCGAATACAACAGGTGAAGACCTTACCGTGAAATGCTTTCTTACAAGCCCCTAACCAATAATGCAGTTCAAGAAACAGTTAAAATATTTACTAAATAAACTTAAGTAAAACAATTTAATAAAAAGTATCAATAAAATTGCAATAATGACGCTATATACAAGGGGTACTGGTACCGAGTCAATGTGCGGGGGTACAGGTTAGTTGAGGTAATTTGTACATGTAGGTAGGGGTAAACTGACTATGCATGAAATCAGACTGGAGACTGCTTGTTGACATTGTGTTAAAAGCCCTGCTGCACCTGCCCTTTACTACCCCATAATGATGTTTCCCCAATAATAATAGCATCCTCCTGGGAATGACAGAGCCAACTCAACCCTATCTACAAGCCAAATACGTGGCACTTCACTTCCCTAGCAGAGTGTTTATTCTGGAGCTGTTTGTGCCGCATTGAGTGTGCTTGTACTATGACACAGATACAATGCAAACAGATGACCTACCCAACTAACAATAAGCAACAATCACAGTGCATACAGGGAGCTCTATGAGCCTGTTTCGTACAAACTAAGACAATATGTGTGTAGAGTACACCATTCATAACTGGTACTAGTCTGGTTGCTCCAATTTCCGTAAGACAACAATATATGCTAACCGAGAGGTTACTCGTTTGTCACTTTGAGCCTTGAACATTTACAATGTTGGAAACCCAAAATGTTCTACTTTGGCTTCGGCAGTCCTAGCTTTTGTTTTGGTGGCCTTGCAGCTTTATCTGCATATCGAATCTCACGTCTTTCATGATGTAACCATTTGGGTTTGTGGGACATCATTTATAAGGACTAACATCTGCTGGTGAAGACTGCTTAACCACATATCCTTTCATTCTGGTTTTGCCAGGGTGAGAATATATATATATATATATATTTGATTTTTTCCACAGCTGACTAGTTGCAGGTGTAATTCAGCACCACAAGGAGTAATGCATCCTACCCCACCTGAACCCTGGGCCACTAAGCAGCCTGAGCAGGAACCAACACCGCAGTATAATCCTACTTTCAATGGGCTCAGTGTAGAACATTTAAAGCACTGGAAAACCATTATTTAACTTTACACAATCATGTGCATAGTGAATGCATATGATCGAATGAGTTAGTAGATAAATCCAACATATGGTATAGTTGCCGTTAGTATCGATGCTGTATCGTATCGTTGTGTGGCTATGAGGTTTTACAAGCCTTGGATTGAGCTCCTACTTGATATTGAATTTGTATCAGAAACATTGTGTTTGTATTGCAGATAAAATATTGTTAACATATTGGTATATTGAAGCTGAATGCAAATCTCTGCTATAATCTTTTCAGGGGTTTTATTGAATGTGAAACATTCATGTTTATAAAAATTCACCTTCAGCAGTACATTTTAACATTGCTAAGTGAAATGTCTTTTCTCTCAGGAAATGGTCTCCCTGATCATCATGAAATTTACAAAAAAAAATCTTATATTACTAACAGTGGAGTGATTCCTTATTTTTCCCGGACCCTATTTTTAGCTATATTTTCCATAAATAAATGAGTCATGTATTCAATTAATCAATTAGTTCATTCCCATGAGATAGGAAGCTGTGTGGCTGCTGATGGCTGATGCTTAGAGAACTAACAAGACACAAGTACAGGAACATTCTGAGAAATAGGCAAAAGTGATGTATGTTTAACAAACACTCAACCATCATTCAAGTACTATCCATTAACTCAACATTGACAGTCACGTAGAGAAGTGTTTCCCAACTGCAGTCCTCCAGTACCCATAACACAACACATTTTTATTGTAGCCCTGGGCAAGCACACCCAATACAACTGGTCAACTAATCATCAAGCCCCAGATGAGCTGAAAGAGGTGGGTTTGTCCGGGCTAAAACAAAAATGTATACTGTTGGGGTACTTGAGGACCAGAGTTGGCAAACACTGATTTAGATGGCATGGGCTGCATTTAGACAGGTAGCTCAATTGTGATATTTTGTTTCACTAAATTGGTCTTTGAACCAATCAAATCAGCTCTGATGTGATTGGTCAAAGGAACAAAATAAAATATTTGAATTGGGCTACCTGTGTATGAGACAAAATCAGTCTGGTCTAAATAAAGTATGCTATACATAACACTGTAGACTGAAGGTCATGCCAAAATGACTACATGTCAACAATCAGTCAACAATCAGTTAAACTGGATTTGCTGGCAAATTCATGAAATGTTTTACATCAGTGATGAGTTTAAAATGTTGAATTGTACATCAATAACCAATGATGATTACAGTGCCACAATGTTTGACATGTCCTGTATGATAGGAAAATGACAGCACAGTGTTAGGGAGGGTCACAAAATGAAACAAGACAAAATGACAGGCTTCTCAACTCGCCCCCTCTGAACTTGCCTCAGACAAGAGAGCTAGTTTAATTTCCAGCGCTGTATTACAAAGCACTACAATTGTTCCATATGCCTACCAAACCTCTATGACCTGTGTATGCACTATACACAGGCCCCATTACTTATGAATGCATTTATTGGATCGATGCATTGTTAAACACAAAACCACTAGGGGGGATCCATGGTGGCATAATCATACTTGCAACAATAAATAAATAAATAGGGGTACATACTTTGAGGACTTGTCACATCAGGTGATGGGCTAACAACTGCACTTCAATTAAATCTGAGGCTGTTTCCCATTAGTTAAAATGAATATATACACTGATTGTTTAAAGCAAAACCTGAACAATCCAAATAAAGTCTATTGTAAGCCCCGTTCAGCAGGTATAGCCAGATGAAAGTTGTGTCTCGGCTACTGATATTGCCTGGGGTTGTTGGGCATGCAAAAATACTTGTAGCTCAATGACAGTTACATGCAGTTCGACACTGAAGTAGACGCATCAGTTATCACAAAAGATGAGAGGTATTTCAGAAGGTAGAAAGAAACGATTTTTTTGTGAACCGGCAATTCGTAACGTTTAAATAGATGGTCTGACTGATGCATGCTACATTTGGATCGGTTTGGGGTCCGCAGACCGATGCACTTCTATCTTAAACATTTGAATTGGGGACCGATGCGTATCGGTAAATAGTTACATCCCTAATATTAACCCCAAAAATAATTCATCTGCCGTAACTTTACTGTATCATAGCTAACAATTATTACATACATCTATTCATAGGGATGGCCTAGAGATAGAGGACGAAACATTGTATCTGTCCCATTATGGCATCTGTGAGAGCATGGTCAGATGAATTGAGGCCATCACCATTTTGAAGTAGTACATTTTATTCTTCTACTACTACTTTATGAGTTGGTAAACAAACTGAAAGGGTCTATACGGCCACCTGCAGTGTGTTATTTTTACAGGTATGAAGCCAAGGTTGGCAATTTACTGCCACCTGCAGTTATGGAATGTTTGCTCGTGTATAATTCATTGGCTGATCACTCCTGGTGACCTGGATGGAATTATGTGATCCTTCCTTAACCCATAGGAAGTCCCAACCAGTTGACTACTTCAGAATGGTGGAAGTCCTCAATGGCACTACCTAATCTAAAACATGCTTTTGGGTACTAGAGTCCTCTATCCATCTCTATGGGTTGCCTACACTTCCAGGATTACAAGCTAGCTAGCATCAGATCGTCTGAGAAACCTTGAAGGTTCTGATGAGAATATGAGGAAGATATGTAACTTCTTATAACTTGTCAATCTGATCTTAAAAGCACGTCTCGGCAGAATTTTTTTATTAGAATAAATACATTTATATATGTTTTCTAATGTGCAGTTGGGCAATGATTTGGCAGCGGTCGTGCGCCAGCTGCTAAATAAATATAGGGAACACTGAACCCCATACTCCCCCTCACCCCAAAGATAATAATAACTAATAAAGGAAATATTAGTGGACATAATGATAACATTAAATTCACAAACCTAGCTGGAGATGTACTTTTTCAGGAAACGGTTTCATTATGGAGATCTACTGTAATACATTTAAGAGAAACCCTCATTCAAATAATGCAGTTTTTGAGCCCTCATTCAAACCCCAATCAAGGACATGTTGCAGGGATGAGTCATCATCTCAATCCAGCTGTCCACGGGGCATACATCTGATTAGCATACCCACGCTCACACACCAGGCGCAAATGTAAATATTGTAATAAAACCCTCCATAATAACATTGCTCTCGTGTCTTGGAAAGGCTTTGCTTTGTTTATTTTTCCCACTTTCAGCAATATTGTATGACTGTGAGCAAGTACGCAAATAATAGTTATTAAAACTGGATTTCAGGTGCAGCTTTCTGAGATCCTTCTACAGGCAGCCTCCTCTCTATTCTGTTCCTTATGCTCTCTCTCCTGCCATTTTTATCATTAGTATAAATATCATCCGCATTATTGACAACATGGGTAACCATCGAGGCAGATATTCAACTGTACATTTTGATCAAGATATCAATAACTGAAGTCAAATTCATGGAACCTGTTGACAAAACAAGCACATTCTGCACACAGTAATGTTCTCATTTGTAATGTAAGCAACTAAACAAACTGGCATAAGGATACATTTGGGTGTGATATGATAAAAGGGCTATATTCACACATTATGGACTTGTGGCACTAATAGTTTGCATGTACAGTACATTGATGTACATGTATCTAAATTAAACTAAAGCCGCAGACTGTGTAAGATGAAAGGGTTAAAGTAGCTCAACATGACAGTCCGGTGGAGCACCCACAAGGGGGTTGTCTGCTCAGCAATGCTGAACCACCTGCTGCTCTATAGACTCAGGCACCCCATTTCACTAATGAAGTCCCAGACTCTCTTTCACACCACGCCCCCATCACCACTATGAAATGGTCTACTCATGAAAGTAATGAGCCAGGGAGGGAGAGAGACTCTGCTGGCCACTGATAACCTCAGACTAAACTTGCAACCTTACGAGACAAGGGCTTAATATCTGGCCGTCAATCAGCCCCGGCGTCCCTAGCTGGAGTGTTTAATTACAAGGATCAATTATTCACCAGCCTCCTCTTTCACTACACTGTGCTCCGAAAAACAATGGAGGAGTGAGAAAAAAAAACATTGGCCGTGGCCCACAGGGGGCCCCAATTTTACCCATGGGGGACAGTTAACCCCCTGCTCTTGTACATACACAGAGTGTACAACACATTATGAACACCTGCTCTTTCCATGACATCGACTAACTGATCAGGGGAATCCAGCTGAAAGCTATGATCCCTTATTTATGTCACCTGTTAAAGCCACTTCAAATCGGTGTAGATGAAGGGGAGGAGACAGGTTAAAGAAGGATTTTAATCCTTGAGACAATTGAGAAATGGATTGGGTGTGTGTGCCATAGAGAGGGTGAATGAGCAAGACAAAGTATTGAAGTACTTTTGAACGGGGTATGGTAGTAGATGCCAGGCGCATTGGTTTGTGTCAAGAACTGCAACGCTGCTGGATTTTTTCACACTCAGTTTCCCGTGTGTCAAGAATGGTCTACCACCCAAAGGACATCCTTTGTCTATGGGAAGCATTGGAACGCTTTTGACACCTTGTACAAAACATCAACAAATTGAGGCTGTTCTAAGGGAAAGGGGAAGGTGTTCCTAATATTGAGGTCCTTCTACTTCAAAAAGCACAAGAAAGAAGATTTCGACTCCCAACATCTCAGATTGTTCCTGTTGTTAGAAGCTGATAAGATTCTGTATACTGGTTGTTAGGGTGGGATTGCCGTGGGGTGCAGGGGGTCCGTGGGTGGCTTTTGACTATTTATTTGGTTTCCTCATGTCTTACTCCCTGTTAGAAAAAGTTTGGTTCAAATCAGATGTTAGGTATTTATTGAATAGTATATGAATCCTATAAATTAAAAATTGCCAATTTGGGAGCAATTTAATTAGCTTAATTTATCAGAGATCAAATTATATTTCAACAAAATAATGTTGCAGGAATGTACAAGGAATGTATTCTCTGTTTCTAACTACGGAAACTATTTCAGAACAATCCGAGATGGTAGGTGTCATGTCATGAAATGACCCACTTCCAAAACTGTCATTGGCATGGTTTTCTATTTTTCCCTAGGATGTTTTTCAAAGTCAGTTTTAAAGCTAGTTTCCTGCAATTTTACATATTTTGCCATAGCATGAGTACACAGCATAAGCCATCTGAGTGACTCAAACATTATAACAAAATCAATGTGGGCCTCATGCCATGACATTTTTGATTCTACATGATTCTCCACCATAATTTGCAAATACATTCATTGAAAATCCAACAATGTGAGTTTCTGGATTTTTTTCCCCCTCATTTTGTCTGTCATAGTTGAAGTGTACCTATGATGAAAATTACAGGCCTCTCTCATCTTTTTAAGTGGGAGAACTTGCACAATTGGTGGCTGACTAAATACTTTTTGCCCCACTGTATAGCGCCATTATCTTTTCTACATACTTTATATATGATTTAGTCATTTAAGTTAACACTGAAAACGTGTAGAAAAAATATATAGGTTTTATCATATTTTTTGGAGTGTAGGCAACGATTTAGCAGCGGTAGCCTTTATGTAAATGGGGCTATTTATGTAAATGCATAGGCAACCACAAACAGTTGCAAAAGTCTCTGGATAAGAGCCAGTTAGGTCATCCATTTGTTCACTTATTTATTTTTTTATTTAACAGATTGAACTATAGATTAAATAAACAATTTATGCTGAGTAAGTTGAATCTCTGCAGTTCAGCACATACACTTTCCTGTCTCACTGTTTTTCAGACAGACGAAAGTGTAAGGTGCTATGATTTTCTAAAAGTAATTTCATTATTTGGCTAACAAATTTCATTGGAACTAAAACACTCTTGTAAAAGGACATAGTACTTATGTATTTAAATTCAGGTAAGGAGAAGGTGTAACACGGGAGGCCATTTTAATTCCACAAGGGGGAGTGTGGTGAGACTGCAGTGGCCACCTAGTTTTTCCCTGCTAAAGCAGTAGTGGATCTTTCCCTGGACATCCAGTTGACGGCTCATTAATCTGCCCTGGCGGAGGTCCCCAATCCTGGCACCAGAGAAAAGGATTCCCCACACCTTGTCCTCACTCTCACCTGCCTGGACAAACCACTGAGGTAAGGAGGGGACGAGAGCCACAACAACAAGACGGGGGATTCCTGACAGCATAAAAACAAAGAAATCACTTCCTGCACGTGGAGCCACCGGGATGTCATCTGTGTGTGGGCGTGTGAAAGTGGGGGGGACCACACATACGGAGAAACACTCACCCACTATCATCTGTGGGCTTGTAATGAGGGATGCTGGAGGAGAAAATCTATTGCAGTGGTCGTGGGTGGACCTCACAAAGACAAAACACTCAACAATATTGAGTTCCGGGGCTGGGCGACAGGCTTTTAGTTCATTCATTTTGAAAAGATGTCTCTTTTCCTTAGAGTGATTGGGGAGGTCGTGAATGGGGGCTGTATAAATGGTTCAACTTGCTGAGAAAAGTTCAAACTTATTCTTTCTTTTTAAATATTGTATAAAAGCTATGTTCTACACTTGCAGAGAACACTTGTGCAAGACAGTTTTCTTCATTGTTTCATTCAAACAATTAGGTTACAACAAAGGGAGTGTCAGGGATGATGCAGGGGGTTTCATCAAGGCTATTAACTTAGCCAGAGTAAAAAAGCTGAATTGTATCATCAGCCAGGGTATAGCACAGTGATTTATGATTATTGACAGATGGGCTAGGAACACAGAGATACTCTCTGTATGTTCCTAGCTGACGGGGCAGCCCTGACATTATGTGGTGATGCTGACTGACACTACCTTCTCCAGTGTATTATGATCAGTCATTAAACTAATGACTTGCAAGTATCAAAAGGAGTGACAGAGTAGGGGATACCGTACACCATGTGGACTTTTAAAATATGGCCATCCTATTCATCCATTTCAAAATCTTAGTGGCACTTTGTTAGTCATCTTCTGACACCTTCCTACTTTGATTCAATTGGATTTATTGGAGTCATTTTCATAGCAATAAGCAGCCAGAAATCCTGTTCATCCACGTAAATAAAATACCCTATCCTCCAGCTCCTCCTGTCTTGAGTAAAGTAATAACCTCCAGGTCAGGAAAAGCCTGATTCTGCCCTGAGAAAGGATATCCTTCTCCAAGCCCCCGACCGCCGTCTCCCACATCACAGTTTACCTTTAAGCCTCACACTGCCCATTATTCAATTAGCCAAATGCTACAATTGCATCAAGATGGTGAAGAAAATTAGGTTAAAATGGTTATCCGGCTGGCTAAGCGCATTCAAGGTGAATAGAAAAATATTAAATTGTACAAACTGTAATCTTTTGAGAGCTAATTTGGTGGTTAATGAGGCCAATCTAGTTTGGGTAATTTATGGTTGATGGGCAGGGAAGGAAGGCCAGCAGGAGAGCAACACTGTGGCTGCTTGAGATAAAGCTCATTTCTGGAGTATAAAAAGGTTTTACAAGGTCCATCTCTAGACTTATCAACTATCTCTAGACTGATCAGCACAATTAAGACCTAAGCCCACAACCTTATCTTCATTTCTGTAAGTAGTACAATCACTTGTTATTTTAAGGGCTGTGCATGTGCATCACTACTAGCCCTGACAGTGTGAGAGAAATGTGGGGAAATATCACAGTCCACCTGTGTAGATATCTGCGCTGGACTTCATGCGTGGGAGGCGGCGGGGCATGAAAGGCTGCATTGCCATTTACCCACTTTGGTGTAATTACAGCATTTGCTCTCAGATACCCATCATCTCGCTAAGTGCTCCATTCATACACACTATGCTTAGCCTGACAAGAGCAACTACGCAGGGTTGATTGCTTTACAATAGCAGATCAAAATATTAATCTGACTCAATTCAGTGATTTAAGTGAGTATTTGGCTAACATGGAGTGTGGGTTTCCTCCCAGTCATTGACTTGTCAGTGAAACCCCCACTTAAACAAACAGGGTCTGTGATTACACTACCTAGCTGCTCTACAGGACAGCTGATGAAAACAGAGTGCAGACGCCTGATTGCCTGACTGGTTCATTGACAGAAATGGTGGGGGATTTCACATGGAGAATCTCTACCATAAGAATTTCTACTGTAAGACTGCTTCAGTGTTTACATGTGCTGGTAGCTGTTTATTTTACATGTATACATTGACCAAGGCTGCTATTACATATAGCCTAATAGACCACATTAATTAAAAAACATTTGATTTATTAAGCGCATGTTTGTGAGACCTTATATTACAGTTTATAAATAGTTGCCATTGTCGTTGCAATGTTTCAGCGAGCAGTCTGAACATAACGCATTTGAATTCTATATCAAAGAGAAATTACAGTAAGAGCTGGATTCAATCAAACATGCCAAAGTAGGCTTAGTGTTTATGTAGTTTCTATTTACACAGCTAGCCTACTTCCTGCACACACAAGTGTCTCAGTCTGAAAGTTGAAGGTAAGATGGGTGTGCAGTACCCAAAACATTCTGCTAATGTATTTGAGTAAGGGGGAGGGGACTAAGTATGCCAATGTGTATATACTGGAATGCTGGTTTGACAATGTTGCTTCGAGTGTAATTACAGCATCATACACAAGTAAGCACAACTTAAAGGGGCAATCTGTGACTACCACATCCCACATGGACTTCTAAATGAATTATGTATACCCACTGATTCTTGAAGAATACCTTATAAATTCTTCAAGAGCTTAGTTCAACTGTCGTACCCCATCAGAAACCAAAATATTGTCTAAACTTGTTTGTAATTATAAAACACTATGGCCTCAAAACATGGTTAAAACTCAAAATGTTGCATCATGGATAGTCAGTCCATACATAGCTCTGTCTATGAATATGAAAGTGGTTACATTTCTCAAACCCCATCCCTCAGCATTTTACCAAAACAGTGGCAGGGTGGACTTTATTATTGTTTAAACAGCAGATTGCTGCTTTAATGTAAAGTATTACAGCTTTTAATTACTGTTCTACGTTGCCGGTCTTCCAGCTTTTAATGTTTTATTTCAGCATTTGGGGTTGAAGCACAAACTGTATCAAGCAATACCGTAATATATATGCAACTAGGCTACACCCTAGATAGGGCCTGT
This sequence comes from Oncorhynchus tshawytscha, assembly GCF_018296145.1. NCBI lineage: Eukaryota > Metazoa > Chordata > Actinopteri > Salmoniformes > Salmonidae > Oncorhynchus > Oncorhynchus tshawytscha. The sequence goes on from NC_056432.1 coordinate 68,836,402, forward strand.
CAATGTGCAGTGACTAGAACTACATTTTAAAAATCCACGTAACACTTGTTTTTAATGGCAAGCTCTTGGCAAGCTTTATTGGGACAGTTGGCCAATGGGCGGACATTGAAGGAGTTACAGTAAGAGGCGCTAAAGTTCAGGCAGGAGTGTTGCAGACAGCACTCTATGTCCTGCCAACAGCCTTACGGTGGCACAATGCCTGACTAAGATGTTGACCCATGGCCCCCACCTGCCCTGTCAGTGCAGCATCTCTCGGCCACCCAGGGGGCCCATAAAGTCTCCATCAGCACTGCCCACCAGAAACAGAAGGCCTTTGACTCATGTCCATCTGTCCTGGTAGTATGTAAGGGAAAGCCAAGGTAGTGTGATCCTGGTGACTTAATGTGCCCTCTCAAGAGAAGTAGCCCATCTTATGAACTGAGAAGCGAAGTTAGGCCACAAACAATCTTTCAAAGAAAGCAGATTTCCATATGATTCTTCATTGGGGTAAAACAGGCAAAATGCACAACACACCTTACCTGCTGTTCCATTTAATATTTAACCATCAAGGGCTCACTAAGAAAAGGTGGGTTGACACACACTTACAGCGTATTAGAGAAGACTTACCTGGCCAGGTTGAATATCTAAACATCGGAGCACTTCTTTAAGCATGACAGGTGTGTGCAGTGTCTGTTCAGCCAAGATGGTGGAGTCATCTTTAAGTCTGTCCTGGTGACCAGGCTCCATGGGAGCAAAGCCAGAGTAGGACAACCTACTCCCCTTCCATCGCTGGCTGACTCTACAAGCAGCATCAAGAAACACTCTCCATGATGATCTCAAGGTGGGACAAGCGGACACATGCTGGCATGCCATGGTCTGAAGAGAATTGGGAGGGGACAGACATATGATGAAAGTGACGTGACAAACACACAGCAACTTTGTAAGATAATATTCTAGCTAGTGGCTAATGCAATAAATGCCACTAATTATGGATGGCATAAAGAATGGTATTAGAGAGCTAAAAATGTAGCTAACATTTCTAGCTAAGCTAGCTAGGTATCAGAAAATATAAAGCATTGATCCGTTATTTCTATCTAGTTTTCCAGCTACAGTAAATAGCTAGCTAGTTAGCCAACTACACAGTAAATCAAATCAAAGTGGGCTCCAGGGCACCTTTTACAGTAGAGCACAGTACTCAGTAGAATAAACCACGTTGAAGAGTTGTCAAATTCCAAAGTGGAGAACTGCGAAACAATTATTTGCGTAGCTAACTTGGAAGCTACTAGCGTAAGACAGCTACGAGCTAGCTATTCTCAGGTGCATCTTCATAAAAAAACTCCCGGGGAAAAGTGTTCGGATATGTGAGTTCCGTTCAGCTGTAGTAGCTAGGGTTACAACACCTTGAATAGCTTGCAACTGGACGATGCAAATCGTACTTAGGACATTGGTATTGACGCAATATTATACTTACTTTGTTATGTTAGCTATGTGTCATAATGGTTTCAATTACATTATTTTAAAAAAAGCTAGATAATAGCTGGCATACGAACAGTTTTTAAACCACTTCCTACACCAATACTGCAATCAAGTGACTGCAACACCAAGCTCACCGACGTCACTCAAGGTGCATAGCCAATCAGCTGTTGCGAAGGAAGAGGGGGCTTGTTTTTGAAAAGACGCGCTCGTCTTGGGAGAGAAAGTAGCGGTGGCTGTAACGTTACTTGCTAACAAGCCGCAATTGCAAATGTGAGACAATTAGAGTCTAAGGTAAGCTGTGGGTGTATTATCCTTCGCTCCAGAGCAAAAGTAATGTTTACGATGTATTTTACAACTCGCAGCACTTGCTGTTTTCGCTCGGAGGTGAGCTTATATGGCTCTTTGTTGACTGCTAATGTTAGCTAGCCACAACAAGGCACTACGGGCGACGAATACACGAGACATTCAAGTCGCCCTGTTCTTTATGTAACAACATATTTGTATATGTTCACTGCTTAAAATCTAATGTTGTCGAATGCAAGTAGCTAGCTATGTTATTACATCTGGCCACGCCCAATTCCACAAAGCCTGGCCTCTGCGCCATTCCATTGGAGTATATCAGAAACATCTTTCACCTTGGAGTTTAGTCAACTAAAGCATCTTCCTTGTGATCTCTCAACTAGATCAATACACAATAAGAAATAAATAAATAAATGCAAATTATGCTGGCCATGCCCAATTCCCCAAAGCCTGGTCTCTGCTCCACTCCAATTGAGTATATCAGAAACATCCTTCAAGCTAAAGCATCTTCCTTGTGCTCTCTCAAGATCAATACACAATAAGAAGAGTCGACGTGTGCAGCCATGTCAAAGTGGTTGTACGTGTGCGGCCAACTAACGACAATGAGAAGTGCGAGAACTTCAGGAATGTGGTCCAAGTTGTGGACAACCACATGCTAATATTTGACCCCAAGGAACAGCAAATGACATCTTTCGGGGGACCAAGAGTTCGAAACAGAGATGTCAACAAGAGAGCCAATAAGGACCTGAAATTTGTCTTTGATAATGTTTTTGGGGAGGATTCTTCTCAGGTGGATATCTTTGAGAACACCACTAAAAGGATACTTGATGGAGTGTTGAATGGCTTTAACTGTACAGGTAATAAAATAGGCCTAAGCCTACTAATCTTTACAGGACTATACCATCTGATTAGTAGGCCTATGGCTATGTGCACATTGAGATGGACTTTGTGTAAACAGTGTTTCAAATAGCTTAATTTAAATGAATGTCATAGTACAGAGGCCCATTTTAGAAATAGTAATTAGTATGCTACAGTAGCCTATATCTTTGTACTCCATTTAGCAGTTAAATTCCAATACATTTGGTGTTACATTTAAACCTACCAAAATCTGATTTATTTTAATTTGTGTGGAAGTTTTGGTCATGTTTAATTACTAATCCTTCTCTGAAATGTTGCAGTCTTTGCTTATGGCGCAACAGGAGCAGGCAAGACACACACCATGTTGGGCTCAAGCAATGACCCGGGTGTGATGTATCGCACCATGACGGAGCTCTTCAACCGTATGGATCAAGTCAAGGAAGAGAAAATATTTGATGTAGCATTTTCTTATCTTGAGGTAACTCTTTGATTTTGTCTATATGATTTTTCAATTAATAAATTTACACAGAAATCAAGGAAATATCTTCCTCCATCATACCTGGGAATTAAAGAAACACATTTTATTAATGAACAATCAGGATTTAAATTGTCAATAGAAATCAGTCAAGGTTTTGCCATAACTGGTTTGCAGGTCTATAATGAGCAGATCCGAGACCTCTTGGCTAATGTGGGCCCTCTTGCAGTGAGGGAGGACCCCTCGAAAGGAGTGGTTATCCAAGGCCTTACTCTGCACCAGGTTAGTGATCAACAGGTTATTTGTTGTGTCTGTCAGGTGTTGTAGTTTTTCTTTTTTACATATCTTTTTGATTTATGTGTTCTGGTTTTATTTGTTTAAAAGTATTCATGTGACCTCTTTTGCAGCCTAAGTCTGCTGAGCACATCCTTGAAGCTTTGGATTATGGCAATCGGAATAGAACGCAGCACCCCACTGACATGAATGCCACCTCGTCACGGTCCCATGCTGTATTTCAGGTAGGCTATTTCAATAGAGTGCCGTCATCTACCTTTCCTCCTTTACCAGACGTTGTGTCTGTCAGGTTTACCCACTGCAGTCACTGGACAGGTGAAGATGAAATTGTTGGTGTTCTTGTCCCACTAGATTTACTTGAAGCAACAGGACAGGACGGCTAGCCTTAATCCAAATGTCCGTGTGGCCAAAATGAGCCTGATTGACCTCGCTGGCTCCGAGCGAGCAAGTGCCACTAATGCAAAGGGAGCACGTCAACGGGAAGGCGCTAACATCAACCGTTCACTCCTTGCCCTGGGAAATGTTATCAACGCTCTGGCTGACCCTAAGGTATGTGTAAAGCATCTTGATTCATGTTTCTGATTGAATAGGACCTTAAATTATTCAAAGGAAATATTTCTGCTCATAGAATACAATATAATTCATAATGCTGGTTGATCTTTTGACAATAAAACCCAGAGGCATTTCTGTGTGACTCGTAAACAATGTTGAGCAGGCCTTGGTGCTGCTTCCTCACCACTGAGAATACACAAACTTATGTCTAGATTTAAGACTATGACAGGTGTGTCAAACTCATTTTGCCCTGGGGGTTGCATTCGGTGTTCGAAGTCCAGAGGGATGCACTGAAACTTATATTTCCTTGCCATCAAAATTGGCTAAAGATAGATGGAGCACTATCATTTTTTGAATTTTCAATGCTCCCAGATTGTCTGGCTTTCATTTTTGGGATTATAAGCGAGCTGGACACAGTCAAGAAACCGCATGAATGTAGGATCATTATCATTTCTACACAGTTTCCATTTGGTTTAGTCATTTTAAACTATTGAATTAATTCCCCCACACACACACTTTTATCCAAAGCAACTTAGTCACGTGTGCATACATTTTATTTGTGGGTGGTCCCGGTAATTGAACCCACTACCCTGGTGTTACAACTGATTTCTTATGTTTATCCCGCCAGTGACTGGTGTTAGGGTTTTCCCTTGCTGTCTTTCATTTTCTGTTGATTTCTGTGGTCACACTGCATTTTTAAGATAATGTTTTTTCTTGTGGATATTTAGGTCGGTCTAGTCTAATTTATTCTGTCTTCATTTTGTCTGTATTTTGTTCAATTGATTGCAATTTTACATCCTACTGGCAGCAATACTCCCCTGCTCAGTCGTTGCCAGAAAAAAGTGAGCAGCTCCCTGTGATTCAAGGAGCATTGCTTGGTCTGTTAGCAAGCCAAGTATTTGGGTAATATTTCATTCCAGTTGCATACATTAACCTGTCACTGAGTTGTCTCGGTTTACCACTGTCCCTGGGGATTCCACAAGCAGGCCACTTGCATTTAGGAAATGCTGCACAAACATGCCACCGCTGTACTGAAATTTTTTGTTTTGTTTATTTTTATGGCACCGTTGTTCGCTTTAGGGAATGACACCTTGATGTCCCAGCTTGGACTGGTCCCATGGCCATGAATTGCAGTTGCATATTTAGCCTTTGTGGTTTTCTCCATTGGCCCATTTCCTCTCTCAGGCTGTTACTCTGTACATTGTAAATCCTGCTCTGGCGAAAGACTCACTCTGCTTAATTGGGACAACCTCCTTTTAGCTGCAAACTTTGAGCTCCCATAGGATCAGCTGGGGAAAATAAGGGTTTCCTGGTTCCAGATGTAGGTTTCGGCCAGGGAGAACAGCTGGGCAGCCCCCAGCCCATTGCAGATCACTTTTCCTCTGCAAGTTCCTGGTAATTCCTGCCATTTGAATCTCCATGCGACTGTGACTCACCTGAACAGATGTAATGTACTCAAGACGCTGTGCCATTAGTGAAGCCAGGTTGAATTCAGACATAGCACATTCACACCAGCAGAAGATAATGTGCTTGGGCGTTTTTATGGAAACAAATAGTTAGTCTGCCAATAAGAATGTGTATATACAAAACATTAAGAATACCGTCCTAATATTGAGTTGCACCCCCCCATTTTGCTCTCAGAACAGCCTCAATTTGTCAGGGCATGGACTCTACAAGGTGTCGAAAGCGTTCCACGGGGATGCTGGCCCATGTTGACTCCAATGCTTCCCACAGTTTCTGGATGTTCTTTGGGTGGTGGACCATTCTTGGTACACACTGGAAACTGTTGCGCATGTAAAACCCAGCCGTGTTGCAATTCTTGACACAAACTGGTGTGCCTGGCACCTACTACCATACCTCGTTCAAAGGCACCTAAATATTTTGCCTTGCCCAGTCACCCTTTGAATGGCACACATACACAATCCATCTCTCAATTGTCTCAAAGCTTAAAAATAATTATTTAACCTGTCTCCTCACCTTCATCTACTCTGATTTGAAGTGGATTTAACAAGTGACATCAATAAGAGATCATAGCTTTCACCTATATTCACCTGGTCAGTCTGTCATGGAAAGAGCAGGTGTTCTTAATGTTTTGTACATTCAGTGTATTTGACTATTCTAAAATGCCCCCCTATACAGCCTTATTTGTGTATTGTCACTGGGCATTTACTGTATGCCTTGAGTCCCAAAGGGTCATAGGACTGTGGTCAATTCCATTTTAACGCAAGCAAGTTGGAATTAATTGATATAAATAAAAAAGTATTAATGTCCAGTGAGGTTTTTCAGACCTTTCCCCACCTCAAACCTGAATGTGTAGGCCTAACCATTTCCTGTTTTGCACTTTTACTCTTCTCGGGCTAATGTTGTTTTTTTCCTTTCTTTATTTTAGCAGAGTAAGAAAGCCCACATACCATACAGGGACAGCAAGCTAACACGACTCCTTAAAGATTCTCTTGGCGGGAACTGCAGGACGGTCATGATTGCCAACATTAGCCCCTCCTCCAAATCTTATGACGACACCCACAACACACTGAAATATGCCAACAGGGCCAAAGAGATCAAATCATCGGTCAGTAAACTACTCACCCATCCCAACAATGTTATAGGATTTACTTGGGCCTCTTTGGCCGTGCTCTCCTTAGTGTACCTTCATTTGTAATAAACTCTGTTTTTAAAAGCCAAACATAAGTTCAGAGGTGGTTTTGACAGTGAAACTTGTACTACATTGCATTTCTTACAATATTTCTGTTTGTAATGCCTCTCTTTCTCCCTCCATGTATTTTTACATGCATCTACCTGTCCTTTAGCTCAAGAGGAATGTTGTCAGCTTGGACAGTCACATCGGCCAGTATGCAGTGATATGTGAGAGGCAGCGAGAAGAGGTAATATAAGATGAAGCACCCATCTCTACTACACAGACTGGAGGCCTTTATGGTCAGAAAAGGTGTGGACATAAATTGTGAAATCTATCAATGGTTTATGCCATTTCAGATCGTTCAATTGAAGAAGAAGTTGAAAGAATATGAGGAGAGGAAGATGGACCCTCTTGTTCCTGGAGGCTCTAATACCATTAATACCATCTCCAGTCAGAACCAAACAGAGATTCACAAGTAAGCACTTATTTCTTGTGCCAATGTGCATGCAACAACCAAAAGGCAAAACTTGTATTTATATAGTAATACAAGTTCTGTTATGCATAATATGCACCACACTTGAGTGTTGTTCTTTAAACTTGTACACTTTAATTTAAGTCCATAGATAATTTATAATGTTGAGGGAAAAGTACAAAGCCCAAGGACCTGGTGGGTGGAGAGTTTGCTCTGCATTTTTGATAGGGGCAGCTGTGAGCCACGTAAATAAAGCTACACAATATATCGATATTAGCTATAAAAAAAATGTCCTTCCTTCAGTCCCCTCTAAGGGCTGCAGTGGCATCTGTTTAAAAGGGGAGAGAGGGAAGGGGGGCGGGGGGGTGGAAAGCTGAATGAGTCTCATTCCCACGCATTTCATTCACCGGCATCAGAATTCACAACTCGCACAATGTGAGGCTCTGAAGAGAGGCAGCATGCTTCTCACACAATAAAAAATTCATCAGTCTGGCAAGGCCACGGCGGCTCCTACGTCACAGGGGTTACATTGGAGAGTGCAGTCACATCTCAGCGGCTGCTCTCCACTGTCTGTTTATTTATTTACCTGCATACCCCTCTTCCTTTACTAGAATGAGACATTGTTGCAAGGCCTCTGCCTTATTAGTTAAAAGCTGCTGGGGGTGATCCAGGGCAGCTGCCTGATTTGAACACTGTTCAACCTGTTGAGTTGTACAATAACATGACATTACATTTTTACTTGAGGAAGGGCAAACACTGAAACTTTTTTTTTATATATAAATATTTGCCCTCCATTATTAAGCAAAGACTCCATTTAATGATAACTGGCTGGTTGCTCCTTTTTCTGGATAGGGTGTCAGAGTCCCTACAGAGCATTTTCTCCAGCCGTACTCAGATCAGGAGGGAGCACCTTGTTCTGGAGCGCCAGCTGAAGGAGAACGAGTTACGTCAGCGCCACAGCGAGGAGTGCAACCAGCAGGCCCAACTCTTCAGTGCCAAAGACAAGACTGAGAAGGTCTGTTAAACGCCCTGCTTATCACCATGTTGTTTTAGCCAGAAAATGGTCCCAGAAGGAGCATGTCTTTTATGATGTACCAGTGATAGATGGATGTTTTAAAGTGCATACACTCCTTTGTCGTATCCCAATCTGACAGGCTCTGTTGTTGAATAGGCCACCTGCAAGCACGAGCGCAAGCTGGCTTCCCTGCTCACACAGCAGCAGCACATCCGCAAGAGGCTGGAGGAGGCTGAGCTGCGCTTCCTTGAGAACAACGGCTGGCTGCACCGCGTGGAGAATGACATGAAGCTACTGGGACAGGACTCCCAGCCACCAGTGGTGAGGCAACTGCTGGAGGGGTCAAGAGATATGGTATCTCTTGACCCAGGGGTGGTATTAGTGGTGTGGTATATGGGTTATTTTGTTCATGTACTGTACTGGTAGGGGAAATGTAGAGGAAGATGGTCCCTCCAGGATTCCGTGATCATATTTTTTGTTGTTGTTGCTAAATCAACAATTCCCTGCATATTATGTGAGGGCTTGCAAATTTGACAAATCACTGCACTATTTCTGCATAAAACAGTAAAAACATTGCAATGTTATCACAAAGCTGACCCATCACCGCAGTAAAAATAAATAAAAAGAGGGCTCACAATTTGATTTGTACTGCATTTGACATATGCACCGAATACAACAGGTGTAGTCCTTACTGTGAAGTGCTTACTTACAAGCCCTTAACCAACAATGCGGTTCAAGAAAGAGTTCTTGAATTAAATTAAATAAAAAAAGTAACACAATAAAATAACATTTAAATAGGCTATATACGGGGCGGCAGGGTAGCCTAGTGGTTAGAGTGTTGGACTAGTAACCGGAAGGTTGCAAGTTCAAATCCCCGAGCTGACAAGGTACAAATCTGTCGTTCTGCCCCTGAACAGGCAGTTAACCCACTGTTCCTAGGCCGTCATTGAAAATAAGAATTTGTTCTTAACTGACTTGCCTAGTTAAAAAAGATATATACAGGGGGTACCGGTGAAGGGGCAAAGGTTAGTCCAGCTAATTTGTCCATGTAGGTAGGGGGAAAGTGACTATGCATACAGTAGGAATAGCGAGTAGCAGCAGTGTAAAAACAAAAGGACTACCCTCTGTAGCGCCTTCGGTCAGATGCCATGCAGCTCTCGATGGTGCAGCTGTAGAACTTTTTGAGGATCTGGGGACCCATGCCAACTCTTTCTGTCTCCCGAGGGGGAAATGACTTTCTTGGTGTGTTTGGACCATGATAGTTTGTTGGGATTGCGGACACCAGGGACCCTAATACTCTTTACCAGATCCACTATAGCCCCGTCGATGTGAATGGGGTCCTGTTCGCCCTTCCTTTTCCTGTAGTCCACGATCAGCTACTTTGTCTTGCTCACGTTGAGGGAGAGGTGCTTGTCCTGGCACCACACTGCCATGTCTCTGACCTCCCTATAGACTGGCCATCATTGTAGTGATCTACCACTGTTGTGTCGTCAGAAAACTTAATGATGGTGTTGGAGTCATGCTTGGTCACGCAGTCGGAGGTGAACAGGGAGAACAGGAGGGGACTAAGCACGCACCCCTGAGGGGCCCCCGTGTTGAGGATCAGCTTGGCAGATGTGTTGTTGCCTACCCTTACCACCTTGGGGCGGCCCATTCGGAAGTCCAGGATCCAGTTGCAGAGGGAGATGTTTGGTCTTTTGGGTGAATTTTGGCCCATTTCTCCTGACAAAGCCGGTGTAACTGAGTTGGGTTTGTAGGCCTCCTTGCTCGCATGCGCTTTTTCAGTTCTGCCCAGAAATGTTCTATAGGATTGAGGTCAGGGCTTTGTGATGGCCACTCCAATACCTTGACTTTGTTGTCCTTAAGCTATTTTGCCACAACTTTGGAAGTATGCTTGGGGTCATTGTCCATTTGGAAGACCCATTTGTGACCAAGCTTTAACTTCCTGACTGATATTGCTTCAATGTATCCACATAATTTCCCTGCCTCATGGTGCCATCTATTTTGTAACGTGCACCAGTCCCTCCTGCAGAAAAGCACCCCCACAGCATGATGCTGCCACCCCCGTGCTTCACGGTTTGGATGGTGTTTTTCGGCTTGCAGGCCTCCCCTTTTTTCCTCAACATAACCATGGTCATTGTGGCCAAACAGTTGTATTCTTGTTTCATCAGACCAGAGGACATTTCTCCAAAAAGTACAATCTTTGACTCCATGTGCAGTTGCAAACCGTAGTCCGGCTTTTTTATGACGGTTTTGGAGCAGTGCTCCTTGCTGAGCAGCCTTTCAGGTTATGTCGATATAGGACTTGTTTTTACTGTGGATATAGATACTTTTGTACCCGTTTCCTCCAGCATCTTAACAAGGTCCTTTGCTGTTGTTCTGGGATTGATTTGCACTTTTTGCACCAAAGCATGTTCATCTCTAGGAGACAGAACGTGTCTCCTTCCTGAGTGGTATGATGGCTGCGTGGTCCATGGTGTTTATACTTGCGTACTATTGTTTGTACAGATGAACACGGTACCTTCAGGCGTTTGGAAATTGCTCCCAAGGATGAACCAGACTTGTGGAGGTTTACAATTATTTTTCTGGGGTCTTGGCTGATTTCTTTTAATTTTCCCATGATGTCAAGCAAAGAGGCACTGAGTTTGAAGGTAGGCCTTGAAATACATCCACAGGTACACCTCCAATTGACTCAAATTATGTCAATTAGCCCATCAGAAGCTTCTAAAGCCATGACATCATTTTATGGAATTTTCCAAGCTGTTTAAAGGCACAGTCAACTTAGTGGATGCAAACTTCTGACCCATTGGAATTGTGAAATAATCTGTCTGTAAACAATTGTTGGAAAAATTACTTGTCATGCACAAGGTAGATGTCCTAACCGACTTGCCAAAACTATAGTTTGTTAATAAATTTGTGGAGTGGTTGAGAAACGATTTTTAATGACTCCAACCTAAGTGTATGTAAACTTCCGACTTCAACTGTAGGTGTTCCTTTTGAGTCCGCAAAGATTTTCAATTTTAAACAATCATTGCATATTTATATGGTTCAATCAAGCCACACGTCAACACACATTTTTTTTCCTTGTCAGTGCATTGTTTCCCGCAAATATCACCGAAAATCCAGGAGGGATTGTGAAGATTTATTGACAATGCTGCATAATTGTAAGCTACCTAAACTAAGCCTTCTTTTTGGTTGCTGACTCTGGATAAGATCCATATAATAAACTAATTGATAATTATACATAGAAATGGTTCTACTTATAGTTAAGGTGAACTATCCCTTTTAAATATGTCATTTTTTCATCTCCCAGAGAGAATTATTGAAGGGATGGGAACACATCACAGGAAGTTAACTCTATGCTACTTTTAAAAGTATATATACACTGCTCAAAAAAATAAAGGGAACACTTAAACAACACAATGTAACTCTAAGTCAATCGCACTTCTGTGAATTTCACATGCTGTTGTGCAAATGGAATAGACAACAGGTGGAAATTATAGGCAATTAGCAAGACACCCCCAATAAAGGAGTGGTTCTGCAGGTGGTGACCACAGACCACTTCTCAGATCCTATGCTTCCTGGCTGATGTTTTGGTCACTTTTGAATGCTGGCGGTGCTTTCACTCTAGTGGTAGCATGAGATGGAGTCTACAACCCACACAAGTGGCTCAGGTAGTGCAGCTCATCCAGGATAGGACATCAATGTGAGCTGTGGCAAGAAGGTTTGCTGTGTCTGTCAGCGTAGTGTCCAGAGCATGGAGGCACTACCAGGAGACAGGCCAGTACATCAGGAGACGTGGAGGAGGCTGTAGGAGGGCAACAACCCAGCAGCAGGACCGCTACCTCCGCCTTTGTGCAAGGAGGAGCACTGCCAGAGCCCTGCAAAATTACATCTAGCAGGTCACAAATGTGCATGTTTCTGACAGTTTGAGCAGACACAGACTCCATGAGGGTGGTATGAGGGCCCGACGTCCACAGGTGGGGGTTGTGCTTACAGCCCAACACCGTGCAGGACGTTTGGCATTTGCCAGAGAACACCAAGATTGGCAAATTTGCCACTGGCGCCCTGTGCTCTTCACAGATGAAAGCAGGTTCACACTGAGCACATGTGACAGTCTGGAGATGCCGTGGATAACGTTCTGCTGCCTGCAACATCCTCCAGCATGACCGGTTTGGCGGTGGGTCAGTCATGGTGTGGGGCATTTTTGGGGGGCCGCACAGCCCTCCATGTGCTCACCTGAGGTAGCCTGACTGCCATTAGGTACCGAGATGAGATCCTCAGACCCCTTGTGAGACCATATGCTGGTGCGGTTGGCCCTGGGTTCCTCCGAATGCAAGACCATGCTAGACCTCATGTGGCTGGAGTGTGTCAGCAGTTTCTGCAAGAGGAAGGCATTGATGCTATGGACTGGCCCGCCTGTTCCCCAGACCTGAATCCAATTGAGCACATCTGGGACATCATGTCTCGCTCCATCCATCAACGCCACGTTGCACCACAGACTGTCCAGGAGTTGGCGGATGCTTTAGTCCAGGTCTGGGAGGAGATCCCTCAGGAGACCACCCGCCACCTCATCAGGAGCATGCCCAGGCATTGTAGGGAGGTCATACAGGCACGTGGAGGCCACACACACTACTGAGCCACATTTTGACTTGTTTTAAGGACATTACATCAAAGTTGGATCAGCCTGTATTGTGGTTTTCTACTTTAATTTTGAGTGTGACTCCAAATCCAGACCTCCATGGGTTGATCAATTTGATTTCCATTGATAATTTTTGGGTGATTTTGTTGTCAGCACATTCAACTATGTAAAGAAAAAAGTATTGCTACATATTCATTCAGATTTAGGATGTGTTATTTTAGTGTTCCCTTTATTTTTTTGAGCAGTGTATATTTATTTATTTTTTGCAAATACGTCCCAACTTGTCGTGACAGTTTCTTTTCTTCCATCTGTTCTCCAGGTAATTAGAACTGCGCTTATTTTATTGCTCTTGTACAATGGTGGATGACTGAGGTGAATGGATCAATGATCTTTATGCATCCCTCACACAGCCAGTTACCTAAAACCATGTAGATGTTTATTTTCTCTTTCTCATCCCTCTTCTAGGAAGTGGCACAGAACAATGATTCATCCGCTTGTCAAATGTTCTCTCTGCTGCCGTTTCGTATACTCTTTTACGTCAGAGTTGGATGACAGCTTTTCTTTTTTTTTACCCAGAAGACAGGTTCTCAGAGATGAAGCATGGCACAAAATAAACCCCTCAAGACTCATTGTCTTGTGCGTCACTGATGACTCCCTGCCAGCTTGTTCTCTAGCTGTGGTCAGGGTTACTCAATATGTTCCCTCATGGTCATTTCACCAGCTCTTCCCCTTTCCCGTCCAGGTACTCCAGAAGGACCTTCGCTGCCACAGGCTCCAGCTACAGGTAGAGGACCTCAAGCAGCACATTGAGCAAATGACCCACCTCATCGGCATCCAGGACCAGGAGAACAAACAGACTAAAAAGTAGGTCATTTTTCTTTTACAGGGTTCAACACGTAATGTTGTCACCATACCAAAACGCCTGGCATTGCGTATCAGAGTTGAATCATCCACCTGTATCCACTGAAGACAGAGAGTGGAAATGCAGTGATATTACTATAAGATAGTCTTAAAGGGGTTTGTCAGACTTTTCAGACCTGTCAAGTAGACTTAAGTCAATCTGAGCCAATACTCCACAACATCTGTTGTACAGATATTGCTACATGTTTTAGAAGGAATCTTCAGGCCTCAAGCCTACATGAATGGGTAAATATGGTCAGATAGATACAGACATATTAAGATGGGAATTATATGAAATAATATTTATGAAAATGGAGTACGAGTCATGTGACTCACACTGTACTATGTGAGGATGAATGGCTGTGTGCCATCCATACCTGTGTCATACATTACCTCCAGAGAATGTACAGTGAAGTTATCGCTTACTTATATGAATTAGTGAATAGAGACTATTTAGTCTTTTGAATTATACTATACTAGGTGTTGCATACATGTGCAACAAAGTTCACTTTGGCAACTTTACACTATAGATTGTGATACTGACTCAACAGAACATCTTTTAAGCCTGAGTTTTATGCTTTCTTATGTTCAGAATGGTGGACATGCTGCTGCCTGCCTACAGCAGACAGTACTGGACGCTGAGGGGGTCGGGCCTGGTCACAGCTGCCGACGAGGCTGAGAACCAGGACCTGGAGCACCTGGTCCTCAGGGAGAGGGGTGTGGTGTGGGCCGATCAGGAGAAGGCCGGGGAGCAGAAGGACGAGGAGACCCAGGCTGAGGGTTCCAGGCTTAGGCCAGAGCTCGTACCTATCCTGTCATTTTCACACCTCATCTGTCCCCATCAAAACAGTCCCTGCAGTAGTAAGTCATGACTTCACATCTTATGTTGTTTTTAAAAAACGCAGACTTGGCTTCAACTCCCAGTGACAACGATGACATGTAATTTCCCCCTGAGGGGTAAACTACAAAGCTATTGACTTTCTGCTTCATTAAGAAAGCTGAAGTTCAATATGTGTTTTTGGTTGATGAGTTAATTAGACCATGCCCATTCTTTCTAGAAAATCTAAATATATTTTGGCAAGTTAGCTGGCCATTGATCTTGCTTTGTAGTAAACCCTCCTGGTTGACTGTTTAATCCTCTGTTGTAGTGCTTTATTTTCAGGCCACCAGTGGCCATACAGCAATATCTGTTGGCCCTGGGCTATTGGGCTCTATTTACTGTTGATCATGGGAGCCTACACACACGGGAGCCACCATTCTCCAGGTCCTATCACACCCTGTATAACCCAGCACCAGTGCGCCATCAGGCCTCCTTTCATGACATTCAGCCCCTAGGAGACAATGGAGCGTGAACCAAAGCTGGCCAGCAATACTTAATTACTATGTTGCTGTCCATCATATGTCAGCAGGTGCACCCCGCACCTGTCCCCCTGCACCAGTCACATGCTTGTTTCCCTGTGTCTTTTATTTAGTATTTTTGGCCCTGTCCACTTGTGCTTGTAGTTGAGTGATATCCTGTAATTTGACCCTCCTTTCACAAGCCATGAGCACAAATGTATGATACCAGATCTCAATAGGTCCCGTCTGTGTGTTCTACTCCCTCCGGTTTCACCTTGCAATGACTGTCCTGAAGACTACTGTTATTATATATTTAAAGCTACATTTAGTTAAATGCCCAGTGCAATCAAAACCTGATTTCCTGCATTTTATATATATATTTACACTATGAAATTGTAAAGATTATGAAGATGCCCATTTTTAGTTTAAGAAAAGACCATCTAAAATGTCTGCCTGTTTTGGTGGGGTGGCATTTTGGCCTGCCTGGTGACATCACCAAGTGGTAAATTAGTTCATTAGAAAATGTTCCAAACCTCTTTGCCAATAACAGCTAGTTTTCCTTTCTCCATTCAGACCACTCCCAGACAGTCCTAGAAAACTTCTTGCTTGAGAAGTTGCGCTTTGCTAAGAAGCAATATTTGTTTCTTTTTGACCATTTTTAATTGAAAACAATCACAGTAAGGTACTTAATTGTTACCCAGAAATGATTTCATATTTTGATTAAAAATGGCTGCATTGAACCCCTTACACTTGTGGGAATTGGATAGGGATAGAGCTAAATTGAAATGTTTCTTAAAGAAAAAATATGGAAATGCATAATCATGGTAGAAATTAGAAGGGAACAGTTTGGAGATTATGAGGAAATTATTAGACTAAAGGTCAGGCCAACCGTTCAGCTGACACAAGACTGAATCCAAACATTACACTGATTTTATGAGCATTTTTAAATTTACAGTAATTTTTGCCACTTTTGTTTTTTAACAATCTGGGACAAGTTGGTGAAATTTGAGCGCTTGTTCTATTGCCAACATGACTAGCAAAATGATAAAATAAGATCTTCGTGTTAGGCTTTCACAAAGCAATTCTGATGCGCACGTACTTTTGATGCGCACGGAAAGGATTCATGAGTAAATCCAAATGCATGGTTCGCGGCAAATTTTCTTCACAATACAACAAACCGGTTCATTCTGTTCAGGACAACTCAGGGTATACCGCCATGTTATCTTGTAACTGTACATCAAACATAGTAATCATAAATGTTAACAATGTATATTACATGCGTTTTATGATATGGAAATGTGAAGTGCACATTAGGACTCATGGGTGTTAGGCTTGCTTGTATGACATCAAAGCAGTATTTATTGTAATCCTTAGCATCACATCTTTCAAAATACAGAGTCCTTGTAATTTACAGCATTTCCCTCACTCAGACAAAACATTTTCTAAAGTTGCCCAATTAGCAGGAGGGATTGGGGCAACTTCTTGTCGTGTGCGGTGCTCAAGTTCAGAACAGCTGTCAGTCAAAACCCATGCAGAGCTGTGAAGTGAAGAGCCTGAGTTCTGACATCATGTATAGCATGTTACTGTACTGTTTCAATTTAAGAGCTTATCAAGGTCCAAAGCTGACATTTTCAACCCATATACGGATACAAGTGTAAAGGGCTACCCATTTTTTAACCAGGCAAGTGTACAATCGCAGACGTTGCTACACAGTTCATGATGATTATTCACATTTACCACAGCCAAATGCTGAGGCACGATTGTGTCTGTTCTATTGATAACTGTGCAGGCTGAGCTGTGATGCTAGTCATGCTGTGTGTTGTGCTGATAACTGCGGGGGGGGTGGCATGGTATTCATGAAGGAGGCGGTGTTGTTGAACATACTGTTGTCTGTCACTCAGGTGCTGAGAAACATAAGAGGAGAGTCTCGCTGCGCCTTCAACCCAATTCATCATCGAAAGGTAAACCTGTCTTTACTCTCCCTCAGGCCTGCTAACCTGGTCATTAATCTAACAGTTTGCCACATGGAATCCTTCATAGTGACAGTCCGAGGGGATCAAATATGTCCATCAAAGTCATCACTCCTGTGGTAAAAGCTCTGTTTCAGCTGTTAATTGTTCATCAGCAATTTCAGTTGTGATAAGGTTTCAGGATTCACTAGTATAAACTTGGGATGTTAAAGAGAAGGCTTGTTTCAGAAGACCACAAGAACTGAAATGGTTAAAATAATGAACTGACAATATTAAACATCCCCTCTGTAGTGCTCAAACTGAAGTGAGAAATTAGTAATATTGATTTGTGGATTAACAGTGTTTTTTTGTTTTATTCCCACTGAACACTGGTGTTTAGTGTAACAACTTAATTTCCCTTCTGCCATCCTCGAGATGATGGGATATCAATTGGCACTTCAACTGATTCTTAAACGAGGAAAAATAAAATAGGCAAACTGTTACAGAAACTTCAAAAAGTATTCCGACATGAAATAGAATTTGATTTCCAGTTGTGCAGCACTGCAGACTTTCTGGCCTGGAGCTAAAGATATTTTGTGAAAATGAAATGACACTCGAGACCCCTTTAGAGAAAGAAAAGGACTGGAAAAACCTTTAGGGAAGTACAATAAGGAAATATGGCTGTCCAAATTGTCTGTAATGATATTTTCTGCTGAACAGATGTTCTACACTTGATTGAAACACATTGTGGGAAACGTCGGCTACATTTTTAAAGAAAACAACACCGGACGACCACAGCGCAACAGGAAATGGCTTTAAAAACACTTTACTAGGGCTGGCACAATTACTGTTTAACAGTCATGAAAATAAAATAACCCTCGTAAGTTTTAACATTTTTTTTGTGGAATGGCTGGCTGAAGACGGGACGGCCAGGCATTTGTACGGTTGAGTCTGTTTCTACGGTAACATGGACTGTTAACAATGTGAGAACTTTACTCCTTGCTGAAACAAGCAAGGTGTTGTAGCAAACAGGCAGCAGCACATGCAGTCAGGAGCAGAGCAGATGTGTGTATTTTATTTTGCTATTCGAGCTGTAATAACGGTGACCACGGTCATTTGACTGACCAATAACCGTCATCCAAAATTCCATGATCGTCACAGCTTGATAATGATTGAGTATGGAGATCCTCCCTCTTCCAACCTTCTCATTACAGCACCATCTCTAAGTGGATACGAGGGCAGGTCACCACACATGACCCTCTCAATAGGGTTCTGCACCCCACCAGTCCAATGCCTTGTACCCATCAGCACAGGATGGCCCACACAATTTCAATCACTCTTCTCTCTCTCTCCAACCTCATTCTGTACCAGTTTTACTGTTTCCTGCTCGATCACTCTCTTCCTCCTTGCCCCCCTCCCCCTTTCCTCCATATCTTGTACTCAGTCAATCCAGCATCCAGCCCTCCCAACCCAGGCTGCTCAAACCTCATTCATGAAAATGCAAATTCACTGCAGGGAGAAGAAGGTAGGCAAGGGTAAACGCCCCTTCCCCGTCAGCGATAAAGAGGGAGGCAGCAGCCAAGCGACCCTAATACGGCGCTCTCTCCACCAGAAATAGCACCTCATGCATGTATTAATCCTACAGGCCAAAAATATGTGATTGAAAGAACTTGGCTGCCATTTATTGCAGGGCCAGATCTCCATCAGAAACGGTACCATTTATCACTGTCCCCTCATCCTGCCTTGCTATCTGAGCTGTGACTCAAATTTCCTAAATATTGCTTTCTGCTCTTCGTATGAATAAATAGGTCCATTAATCTTCCATATCCCCCCTCCCTTTTATGATACACAAGTATGTTGTTAAAAAATGTGAGCATTGTCACTTAAAAGCTTCTACATTAAACAATTTAGTTGGTTGTCCTATTTTGTCTGTGCGGGGGTGGGTAGGAAAATTGATATGTCAAATCCACCACCACACAGTTCACATTTCTGGGAATTGCCTCCTCCTCAGTAAAATGTAGTAGGTAGGAAGCGGCGTCACAGGGCTGTGGTCAGCAGCATGTAAATGATGCAGCCGCAGTGTCTCACTGCAACAAGTGAGTCTGCCTCCTCGTGCTCTGATGCAACGTGCTCTCCACTTTACTCTTACACACCAGCCATTAACCTCGAACAACCCTGCTTACGTATGTTCTTTAGGTGACAATCATCAATCTCAGCTAGGTTTTATCATAGTCTTCCTATTCTCGTAAAACATATTTATTCATGTTAATACGTTTAAGCTCTTATTACAGAATGAAATCCCAAAGTTCTATTCATAACATTTTGGCCGGTTAACGGAAGACATGTTTTCTATTAAAACGACTTTGGTGTATATTAAAAATGTATTGTGTAGCCAATATCAATTATTCCCATTTAATCAGTTGTATGTCAAGTTAGTTGTATCTTAGTCTTGACCAAATAACCAATAATTAACAGTATGTCGTGTGTATGACTCATCCTCACTGATGACTAATATGGTGATCCATTCAGTGTAGCTGTATCCTTTGTACGACAGGTTGCTAAGCGTGTGAGTCATCAATTATGGCTAGTGATTGTGAACCACTTATACCATAAAATAACTTATCCTATGTCCACTCCTGCTTTGTCGGCCATAAGTTGTTTTCCCTCATTCCTTGCTTTGTGTCCATAAGGATTTTATGTGGCCTTGTTATGTTTCCTTGGTTAAAGTTCAAATGCAGCAGATTTTATCTCGGTATCAAATAATTTCTGGATAACTTAAGTCATCTTACTGTGATTGTATTTTTGCTAAGAAGCAAAAATAGCTTCTTAGCAAAGAGTAATTTCGCAAGCAAGAATTGTACGAGGACTGTCTGGGATCGGTCTGAGTGGGGAGGGGAAAACTAGCTGTTATTGGCAGAGTGGTTTGGAACTCTCTTATTGGTCCATTAACTAGTTTTATCGCCTGGCGACATCACAGGGCAGGCCAAAACTCCATCCCACCAAAACAGGCTTAAATTTTTGTCTTTTCAAACAGCTGTTATTAAACAGCTATACCAACCTCGTGGTGTGAAAATATACACTGAGTGTACAAAACTTAATGAACACTGACCAGACTGACTAGGTGAATCCAGATGAAAGCTATAGTCCCTTATTGAATCCACTTCAGTCACTGTAGATGAATGGGATTAGACCGGTTAAAGAAGGATTTATGAGACAATTGAGACATGGCTTGTGTATCTGTGCCATTGGGGGTGAATAGGCCATAACATTTTAAGTGCCTTTGAACATGGTACGTTAGTAGGTGCCAGGCACACCGGTTTGTGTCAAGAACTGCAACACTGCTGGGTTTTTCACACAAGTTTCCCGTGTGTATCAAGAATGATCCACCACCCAAAGGACATCAAGCCAACTTGACACACCTGTGGGAAGCATTGGAGTCAACATGGGCCAGCATCCCTATGGAATGCATTCAGCACCTTGTGGAGTCCGTGCCCTGACTAATTGAGGCAGTTCTGAGGGCTTTAAGTCTTGGTTTCTTTGAAACATCGAATTATATTTTTTATTTTGCCTCATTTGATTCCTTTTCTTCTTTCCCCTACTTAGCCATCTTCCATGTCACAGTAGCAGGGCTTGTCGGGACTGGTGAAACTCAATTTGTGAGCATGAATGTGTCCCGGCCCTTACTCCCTTACACCTCTGATTAATGTCTGCACTGTGTAAAGGTCACCAGGTTCACTTTCTTTGGCTACCTCTACACTTCTCCAACTGCCAAAAGATGAGAACCCATATTAGGCCTACTGCAGACATCGACTTCTCCTTTCAGTATTTTACAGAGATGTTATTCCTTCATCTTTCAATGGTGGTGATACTGTCTTTTTATACCGGTGCCACCTAAGATCTATTCAGATGTGATTTATTTTCTTAAAATATGAGTATGGTGCTTCAACACAGATGGTAAGGCCATACAGGGGTTAAAGTTCTCCAGGAGGGTGATTATTTGGGGTGTTAAAATAAAAACACTCCAGACCACACTTGAATGTCTAAGACTAGATAGAATGTATGTGAAAAATTGTAATGGACATATCTATTTTCAAATAACTGCCCTTTTTCATGACCGCAAATCGATTTTTGACAAACATATGGGTCATAAAAAAATCTGTGCAGCACTGAATTTCGACATCCCAAAGTGGACCTCCGAGGCAAAACATTTTCCTGCTAATCTAAGATCGACTCCAGTTCCAGTCATGGGATATAAAATTAAAAAATAAACTTTCATCCCTGGTCCATGTATGACATTGCTATGTCAAACTACTGCCATGTTGTTAGTGAATACCCACATGCTGAAGCTGACAGCGATTTAGACTGGATAATGCATTCTTATCTTGCACTTGAGCTCAAACTAGTAAACCAAGTAGCAAGATCTCACCAACCACTAACAGAAAGTGTTCTGGCTGAACAGGATGAACGCTGGACCCTGTTCAGGAAGAAGCTTATAGAACGCCCCCATATAAATGTGTGTAGAACAGATGTGACTGTCAAGTAAAACATGGAACCCTTTACGTTTTTATAACCGCAACATTCCAAAGGTCTTACCTCACTGAATACTTCCATGTAAAAGTGCTTGGTGGAGGATGTTTATGATTTTTTTTTTTCAATTTCAATTCCATTTGACCTCTCAATTCATTAAGTGATTTGTAGAGCTAGGCCAGAATTGGAAAAAAATACCCTTGTCAATGCGCAGTACATGGATTGGACTGTATTGAAATGGAATTGACCTTGATGAAGTGTGTTGTGTAACTTGATAGCAATTTATTTGATCATGTATAGGCTTAAATTTGTTTGGTTCTTTGGCTTCTTCATAAAAAATAAATCCTATTGATGTTGTTTTCTAGGCCAAGCGGCCCAGGTGACAGTGATGGAACCAATTCCCAAGAAACCTACCAGGAGGAAGCTGGCAGTGTCTCCACCAAACCCTGGGAGTGTTGTCTCCGCCTCAGCGCAGGTTCCCATGGTCCTCCAGGAGGTTTTAAGACAGGAGGGGATGTTTCCACTGCTCTACACTCCAGAGGCCAGCAGTACACTCAACAGGCCTTCACTCCTGCCTCTCCAGCACTCTGCAGTCAATGACCCCAACATGACATTTGACATTGAAGATGGAGACAATGAAGCAGCTCTTGCCAACGCTACCGCCATCCTTTACCAATGTAGCCCCAATCATCAGGCTGAGACTTTGTGCCCCTTGAGTCCAAGCCAACAGCAGGCTCCCCGAGCCAATGACATGAGCAAACCCCCCAAAAGGTGGGTGTGGTATTGTCAAAGATGGTCATCATACTCCGGCATTTCAACAGTCCAGTTTAATATTAGTTGCTGAACAACGTTTTTTGCCTCTTACTATTACAACGATTCACAATTTTATTTTACACATTTTGTCCCAGGAGACAGACTGGCAGAAATTGTATTTGGGTTCGAGCCCCTCCAAGTACTTATTTCTAAACGTTGAGCTGCCTTGTCTTTTAAGTTTTAGGTACGAGCAAGTGGCAGTGAGAAAGCTCAGCATTGTCTAATGTATCAGAGTGCGGTACTCATTCCAGTCTGTTTATATGTTTTGGTCACATGTCAGAGACTGTTCAAATATATTGAGAAGGAAAGTGACATTGCCTGACTTCTTGTTTCCCACAGACTGGAGATACCATCTCTGTTAGACATCCGACGTGGCAAGACCTACATGGCCATGACTTCGGCTGCGCAGGGCAAACGCAAAATAAACTGGTAGGTGTGGTTGTGACATACTCAAAATACATTTTTCTTAGTGAAGGATCAGCGAAGGAAGTGTTGTGCTGCTCAGATATTAATGTATTTCATCTCTTGTGTTTCCATCTCCCCCCTGTAGCAGCAGCAGAGAGCAGGAAATGATTTCAGCACCCAAGCGCATAAAGCAGGACCCCACAGTAGTAGCAAGCAGACCACTAAGAGTGCGTCGTTTAGCTGGTGAGTGCAACAATACCAGTGTTTCTCCCCTGAAGTGACCCAGGGAAACAGTGTAGTTTGCTTTCATTCACTATTTATAAAATATATTCATGTGTGGCTTCCCCCCCCTCTAAAATCCCCATGTTCATTTCAATTAGTGCTGCTTACACGCAGAGCTTATGCCTACATCTGTCAGCTGCAACACAAAGTTCAGGGCAGGGCCAGAATATGCTTTTTTATATGCCTGTTATGAAGGACGCAACCAAGCTGTTTTTAAATCTACAATGAAGGCGCTTGTCTGCCTGTTACGTATGGCGTGTATTTTATGTTGAAGGGTTTTGTTTGGCTTTTGGACAACTGCAGAATTTGGTTTCTCATCAGATTGCATACTTTTGATGTGATGTGTTTTAGACAGCAATTTGTTTTATTATTCCATTTTTGTCATTTAAAATAACCAACTTTTTTTATGATGGGATTTTTCACACTGCAAAGGAAAAACAATTAATTTAGAGCCCCCGTCTCTATGGAGAGCTTCATCTAAGCATTGTGTTTCTCCTTAGGGTCAGAGGAGAACGAGCCCAGAAGAGTTATGAGGAGTGTTTCTGAGGGGAATCTCCACCTCATGGATGTTCAGAGGAAAAAGTCCATATTCTATAAAACCTCCCAGAAATTCAAGAGTGTGACAAAGAGGATGTGAGACCTGCTTTTGACCAGATGTTGCTGATGTCGTGTAGATATTGGGGAATTGTGTGTAGCTATGGAGAGAGAAATTAAGTCCTATGGATTGCTTGAATTGTGTATGATTTTGAAGTTGTTCTTAGTTTTATTTTTGGTTGTAGAATTAATGTTTTTACATTATTTCCTACATTAACATTTGTTGTACCAATAATTTGTTATTTAGTAATAAAATGTTTAACTACTAATGTGGATGGTTTTTACCATGAATAATTCAACTCTTCCAATCTTTTTTTTTCTCAAATGGTTCATTTGAGCTTTTCCCTGTTTACTGTACATATATTTCCTTTCAATGTAAAATTGAACGGAAGGGGTAGATTGAGTTATCAGACATGCTGTTTTACTGTCAAGTCATGTGGCCATGCATGTGAATGCTGTTGACATGGAGACTTGTGATGTTCGTTCATTCTGCTTGTAACCCATCTGTATAGGGAAACTCATTCACCATTCTATATCAGGCTACACATAAACAGAAATGAAGGCTCATAAAATATTGTTAATGTTGAACAGTGTTCCTACTCACAGAGCTGTATTGAGCCCCATCTAGTTGCCACTCTAAAGTAAATGCATGTTGTTTTCTACCAGCTCTAACAATAGGTGTTGTACATGCACTTTGATACCAGCTCCCTTTTGTAATGGCTGTATATATCTTCAGAGAGAAAAAATCAGACTTACATTATGTCTGGAAAGAAGCCAACTCATCACTTTGAATTCAGTCTTTCTGTTGCACAGCATCCAATGTTGATCTTTATTTTTAGCCAGGAAGCTCAATGCCAGGTGCTGAGCACCCCACCCCCACCACACACAGCTGAATTTTTTTCTGTAACTGGTCTACACACAATTCCCCATAATGTCAAAAAAAGGAATTATGTTTACAAATTAATTAATGAAAAGCATGTTTTGTTATGGTAAGCCTAAATAAGTTCAGGAGTAAAAATGTGCTCAATAAGTTGCATGGACTCTGTGCAATGTGTTTTTACAATTTTTAATTGAGTACCACATCTCTAACCCACACACAATTCTCTGTAAGATCCCTCAGTCGAGCAGTGAATTTCAAGCACACAAAAAAGAGGGAGGTTTTCCAAGGGTTCACCAAGAAGGGCACCTAGTGGTAGATGGGTAAAAAAAAAACTGACATGAATATCCGTTTGAGCATGTTGAAGTTATTAATTACACTTTGGTATATCAATACACCCAGTCACTACAAAGATGAATGTACCCTTCCTAACTCAGATGCTGGAGAGGAATGAAACCGCTGAGAGATTTCACCATGAGGCCAATGGTGATTTTAAAACAGTTTTAATGGCTGTGATAGGAGATGACTGAGGATGGATCAACAACATTGTAGTTACCCCACAATACTAACATAAATTAGAATGAACAGAATACAAATATTCCAAAACATGCAGCCTGTTTGCAATAAGCCCAAAAAAACAATACTGCAAAGTAATTATCTTGTCCTGAATACAAAGTGTTATGTTTGGGGCAAATCTAACACCTCACTGAGTACTACTTCAGATGTTCAGTCATGATGGTGGCTGCATCATGTTATGGGTATGCTTGTCTTCGGCAAGGATGGGAGTTTTTTCGAATATAAGAAATATAATAGAGCCAAGCACAGGCAAATCATTGTGTAAAACTTGGTTCAATCTACTTTCCAACAGATACTGGGAGACAAATTAACCTTTCAGCAGGACAATTACCTAAAACAGAAAGTCAAATATACACAAGTTGCTTACCAAGACAACATTGAATGTTCCTGAGTGGCCTAGTTAGTTTTGACTTAAATTGGCTTGAAAATATCTTGAAAATGTCTGCAAATATCAACAACCAACTTGACAGAGCTTGAATATTTTTAAGGGAACAATGGGCAAATATTGTACAATGCAGTGTGATTATAACATGTATTTTGGAAAAGGTCAAGGGATGTGAATACTTTCTGAAGGCACTGTATATATCTTTTTTGTATAGCTGTTCTGAACCCACTGCCCGCAAGTCATTATGTCAAGTTAGCCTGTTGGTTTGCCCTGTACAGGGTTCGGCGCGCCCGGGTTGCGCCTGTTTTCCAGTCTGCCTTGTATGGAGATTGCGCACGACCGGTATCCAAACGTGCATTGCTTGAGATGCGGTCACCGGTCAAGTGTGTGTAGCAAGCTACCACAGCAGCATAACATTTCATTAACACACGATAATACTTGATTTACGTCATCAATACTCGGTCTGGTTGGCTGATACGCGCAGCACAGAGGCAGAAAGACAAAGAAAAGCGCCTGAATCAACGACCCTCTGACTCGACTCCATCCCTTCTTCAGTTGGAAGTTGCACGTGTCAGGGCAGCAGCAACACAGGGAGTCTAGACTAGCTAACCACCACTCAAATATCTACACAAGCCACTAGCCAGCCAGCCATATATCATAAATTGGAAGATTATGAATATTATATTATAAAGTTATTTTAAAACGTTTAATTTTGAACACCCCTGAAAGGTCTGTGCACCGTGCTGCTCAATGCAAATATCAGCACTCTACTGTGCAAGTACTGACACCTCTCATTCACAAGAAACTCTTCATTGTGTTTTTTTCTCCAAGAGAGGCAGGTCTTGACTAAAGTTTATTAACTTCCTCTGAGCCAATGAGGTGACTACTGCGTTTTACCCACTGACCAATGGGACAGATTGAGAGATTGTAGGTGGATGTTGCTTAGCAACTGCAGGTAGAATCTAGGATCATGTTGGTATCATTGTCTTATCTTACCTCCCAGAGAGACAATAACATGTTATGTGTTGTGACTTTTGAAGATGATATCTGTTTAAATGCATCAAAGTATTTGAAGTTATTAAGTCTGTTTTCTCATTCTTAAATTTAAACATATTTTCCTTTCATAATGCCACACGCAATGTCCCAATAAGTCAGACCACTTTTAATTGTGGTCTGAAGATAAATACCCAAAGCCTATACTGAGTTTACGAAACATTATGAACACCTGCTCTTTTCATGAAATAAACTGACCAGGTGAATCCAGGTGCAAGCTATGATCCCTTACTGATGTCACCTGTTAAATCCACTTCAATCACTGTAGATGAAGGGGAGGAGTCAGATTAAACAAGGATTTTTAAGCCTTGAGTCAATTGAGACATTAGTTGTGTATGTGTGCCATTCAAAGGGTGAATGGGCAAGACAAAAGATTTAAGTGCCTTTGAAGAGGATATGGTACAGTGGAGGCTGCTGAGGGGAGAACGGCTCATAATAATGGCTGGAACGGAGCAAATGGAATGGCACCCAACACCTAGAAACCATGTGTTTGATGTATTTGATTACATTCCACTGATTCCGCTCCTGTCATTACCACGAGCCTGTTCTCCCCAATTAAGGTGACACCAACCTCCTGTGGCATGGTAGTAGTTGCCAGGCGCACCGGTTTGTGTCAAGAACTGCGTCGCTGCTGTTTTTTTTAAGATAAACAGTTTCCCGTGTGTATCAACAATGGTCCACCACCCAAAGGACATCCAGCCAACTTGACATAACTGTGGAAAGCTTTGGAGTCAACATGGGCCGGCATCCCTGTGGAACCTTGTAGAGTCCATGCCCCAACAAATTGAGGCTGTTCTGAGAGCAGAAGGTGTTCCTAATATTTGGTATACTGAGTGTATACTGCCAATCCATTGGAAAATGCCTTCCTTAATTGAGAGGTAAATGTGTTATAGTACTTTACCAATGGCCAGATTTTCTACTGCAGAATAATGGGGCAGGCCTACTATTATCAAATGAATACTGCTAACTGCTATAGTTATAGTTGTGCTATTAAAAAACATCAATATTACAAAATGAAACATTTATTCCCATACTTTCCTAGATCCTATGTTCTTTATTGTCAGGTTGCATCTTGTATATTTGTATAATATAATGTATAATATATTTATATATTTCCAGCTGAGGTGAGTTTGGCTGGGCTTTTAAGGGAGGCTAATACTGATATAGCTGAGCGCGAGAGAGAACATGGTTTGGACGGTAGATGTTGAAGTTTAAGACAGATTGCAGCTTGCTATTTCCATGACTGGTAAGTAGGAAAATAAGCACAGACTCCCACACAAACATACGCACTCCCCTCCTACAATGCTGCCGTCTCCCACAAGGCAGTGCGTCACAGCTGTGATCCTTTAGTCTCCTGACTAATTAGAGAAACTGAAGACTTAAGACTTCTTCTTGAGTGAAGAGTTGCTTTTTATTGTTTCAGTCACCCCCCTTCTTTCTTCCAGTAGTTTTTCAGCTTTTACTTTTACTTAACTACACTTTTCTCTGTGGCGTATCTTGGTTCAGGTGTATCTTTGTAGGTGGCTGTGTTTCTGTAAGTCTGTTTCTCAACCCAAATCCAAAAAGGATATATTAAATGTAGAGATCAAACAGGGTGACATAATTCTATGTGAATGAGAGACTTTATCACCCAAAAATATTACCAAAAGAGAAGGGTGGAGAAAACCATTTGAGATTCACCACTTCATCCTCAGGAGTGTCCAGTACAAGTGTTAAAAAACCACAGTAATGACAATCATTATAAACCACAAAACAAGAGCATGTCAACAGAACACAAACTCACCTACAGACAAATAGAAGTCAAGTTCTTCAATGCACCTTTTGGAAACATAATCTAGTCATAAATGTTACTATATAATACTAAATTACTCTTTGCTTGCATACACTTAAATACATTAAGACTCTGGTTACCATTCAAGCTACTGTAAACCACTCTGCAGAATAGCATTCTATTGGCAGTATAGAAATGAACAATGCTATTTGATTGTGAAGGTAGGAATGAATTCGGTCCTTGATAATCAGGTAGGGAAAACAGGCAAAATAGTATCAAGCTTTTCTCTTGCAAGCTTAAAATCTATTTTGATCCAGTGTTTTTTATCAGTGAACTTATTTTCTCCTGAGCCTAAATAAACGTTTTACACTGGATCCTCTCTGCTGGCATTAGCTCTATCCCAGCATCAGCACCAAGCAAACAGCTTTGAGCCATCCCTGACAAGTAGGGGGCCTACCATCCTCCCTTACGTTCTCAACAACACCACACAACTGTGATGCAAGGTTTTTGTAAATCTCTTCAACTGTAGAGAGATTGGAACTGTTCACATTTGAAATGCAATTGCCTGCACTTAACTCTGGCTTCTCTATAGCCTACTGAGTTGGCATTTGGTCTCTGATGCTCATTAACCCTGTGAGACCCAACAGTGTAAAAATACCAGCCAGGTCACCCGTGATACAAGTCAGTATTCGACGTCCATCCATGTCTGAGGTTGTCGGAAGATGACGTGGAAACCGGCCACTAGGGGCAACAGTGAGCGCTGTTACCTTCAAGAAGGTTTTGATTTTGCTAGGGCATTGGGGACTGGGATGGTGGATGGATGTAAGCAACTGCCTCTGTGTTTTATTACCATGTTTTAATTATCATTATCAATCCAGTGAAACTGGCTTTTTATAAAAGGTAGCTTTGGTCTCTGTCCCATGTTGCTTAATTTAAATATTTTAAAAGGGTTTATGGAAATTTCTGTCATGCACCCTGGATTTGAAATGTAAAGCAGGGCAGTAGAAGATGGTTGCTGGGACCCACTCCCTACCAACAGAACAGGACAGAACCCTGGCATTACATTGATTTGGGGTTCTGATATATTATTTTCTGGATCTAGGCCTGCACTAGGAGATATTGCAGTCCATAGGCAGTTGCCTGACAAGTGACACCTACTTTAGCTACAGAATAAGGTAAGCTTTGCTGCACAGATTCCTTTATGCTTGGATTGCACAGGTAGAATAGCGCCATAGGATCGTGTTTCACCATATTTTATGACTCAAATCTTTCCATGGTTTCCTGTCAAACTTGATAACCTCAATGGAGATGTTAGTGTCTCATTTTCAACTGGCCTCATAAGTACAGTATGAGGATGACCTTAGATCTGAGGATGACCTTAGATCTGCTTTGTCAAACAAGGTGAGTGATCTAAAGCAAGGTATACAGGTAACTGCCAAGATAAATACCAACATAAAGTGTCCTAATAGATTGTTGGGCCATTATGAGCCAGAACAGATTCAATGCACCCTGGCATGGATTCTACAATGTCCAGGACTCTATTGGAGGGATGTGACACCATTATTCCACAAGAAATTCCATAATTTTGTGTTTTATTGATGGTGGTGGAAAACACTGTATCAGGCACCACTCCAGAATCTCCCATAATTGTTCAATTGGGTTTAGATCTGGTGACTGAGATGGACATGGCATATGGTTTACATCATTTTCATGCTCACCAAACCATTCAGTGACCACTCGTGCCATGTGGATGGAGGGATTGTCATCCTATGGGCGTATAGCCATGGTAGCCAAAATAATGGCCTTCCCAGCATTTTTATACATGACCCTAAGCACTGCTTAATGTTAATTGCTTAATTAACTCAGGAACCAGACCTGTGTTTAAGCACCTGCTTTCAATATACTATCCCTCATTCACTCAAGTGGAGTGTTTCCATTATTTTGGTTTCCTGTAGCTATCAGTAACATTATTGGTCTGATAGGTCATATACGATATTCCAGACAGCTGTACATTAGCTTGTTAGGTCTTGTCAGTTTCTACTCAATATATTTATATTATGGTGCATGATTTCATTAGAATGGATTCATTTCATTTTGATTTTGATTTAAACTCCTATTTGGTATCATCAGGTACCATGAATCTGCCTTGATTTATTGGTGGTTAATTTGCAGAGAGATCTTAGCAGGGTGTCTAGCTAGGAGATTAACTACACCAGTATTCAAATATAATATATTGGCTGAATGGTTGGTTGGTTTATTAGAATGGTTATAAGAAGGATAATCACTAATACATATATTCAGTGTTTTGCCCATATACTGTATTCTGGTCAAATAATCTCTTTACCAGGTAATGTCTGCTGTTGTGAAATAAAGTGACATAAAATCACTATATAGCTGTGATGGCTCAGCAGTGTGCTCAGCCCTGCTACCTCTACTCAGGAACTCAGCCAAAACACACCCAAAATGTATAGAGCTTGTGATGACTCACCCTCGGGGAATGTGTTGTATTGTGCATGTAGCCTTGCATTTCAGCACTACAGCTTTACCCCAGCTTTGCCACAATGTTGTTCACCATCTGAATCGTGCCTTCTGAGTATGATTTTCAGATTGATAAGCGTTTAGGTTTTGAGTAAGGGATCTTCAAAAGACATGCTAGACAAAATAGATTGAATGCTATGTAGATTATGTCTATATTCGGCCATTTTTATTTGAAAATGAACTATTTCACCTGGTAAAGAGGCCCTTTGTGAAAGGAAAACAGAATCTGAAGCTGTAATGACAGTAGATGTGCAAACACAGAATATTGTATGGTTTCTACCTCAAGGGGTGTTTGACGCAGGGATTATGAACTGATTATTGTTCAGAGCCCGGTTTCTCAACCTCAACCTTCAACTTTCCTTATTCCTTATCCAAATAGTGTAAAAACAAAAACACCTGACCTTCTCTATCCAATTGCACAGCATTTACTAAATTAACATTTAACAACATGGTAATACAATGTATTGCGGGACACAATTAATACCTTTACCAACAAGCACTGGTTGTAATTGAGGTAGTGTGTACAAGAACCTGAATGTATCCAAAAGTGAATGCAAATGATAAACAGATATAAGTCAATTGTAGGGTTTGTAACAGGCAAATAGTCCGGGGTGCCATTTATTACCTGTTCAGGATTTATTGGGGTTAAAACATGAACATTTGAAAGATGAACTCCGGTACCGCTTGCCATGAACATAGTCTATCAAAACAGTCTATGACTGGGGTGGCTGATGTTGGCCAGCACAGGCCAAAGGTTTCTCTCAAAGACATGGTGCAGTGCCAACACTGTGTATTAACTCTTCGTGTTAAGGTCATGATTGGAGTAGAGAAAGCTGATCCAAGAACAACGCTTCCAGTCCTATCAATCATTCCATGATATACACAGCATGTTACTCTATGCTCCAATTATGCCCTTAGTACTATACTTCCTTTTATACTTCCCTGTTTATTGAGACCCTCACACATAGAAAAAACTGTTCCTAACATTCCCTTTAGACACAAATCTAAGGAGTGATAATTTGTTGTTATAGAAGTTGGATTGAGGTAGCCTATCTGTACGATTTTAGTAATGAAGCTAATGTTAGCCATCTTGGACTTTCGTTATGGAAACTTATGGTCTCATCACTCCTAAAGACAATTTTTAGGCTAAGAAAATACTTCATTCAATTACAAATTTGAGTGAACTATCTCTTTAAGTCTTCATCGATGTTGGATGATGAAGGTAGAGTTACCTATTGTGTTGCCATGGCAGCCTTATCAAATCATGGCTGCACTAGTATTATTGGTGTTAAAAGGTCCTTGTGTTTGACAGAAAAACAAGAGAAGAATCTTTTCTCCATTACTTTTGTCCTTGCATTGGCAAGGCTTTTTATGTGTACTTAGAATTTAGAATACATGAAGGGAGAAGATGTCAGTTGGAGTTCCTTTGTTACATAGACATCTGGGTAGCTCATGTCTTCATCAGGAGAAGCAGACATTTGTAATTGTTGACATTTAACTTCATTTACAAGGTGTTACTGGTGTTTCAAAGTTTCCCTTCTTGTTTGACAAATATAGCTCTCAAATAATAAAACAATATCCAGCTTATATCTGCAAGTTAGTGAGACACCCACACTCATTTACAGCGATAGGCAAATGACCTTAACGATGACTCATACCATTTGCTTAAAGACTTTTTAAAGCACATTAAAAATCCTTTAATTCCAAGCCCAGGCGCCCCTGAGAAAGAAGAATGGTGTAAAGCTTTGCTGTGAAGAGCGACCATGGGGCCATGGTTATTGTCAAAAATGCCCTCCCAAGTAAAATCCCCTCATCTTCTAGTGCATAACAAACATATCAGTCATGTTTATAGAAGTGCAAATCATAAAGCCTGCATAAATAAGTCATTTCACAAACATGACATAACAGCTTTATAAATCATTCATAAGCTTGTGTCATACTTTGGGTGACATAGCTCATACTGAGGTGGCTACAATGGCATTACCACATGGCAAAACACATGATCTACACAGCATATTACATGTTACAGTTCTACAGTATGTCATTCTTTAAAATAGTAAATCATGTCAAATTACCTGTATGTTATATCACGGTTAATTATGGTGTGCTACAGCATAATAATACTAAATCGACCAAGAAGTATATGCTGGAAATAATTGAATAATTACATTTTTAAATATAACCTTTATTTAACTAGGCAAGTCATTTACAATGATGGCCTATCATAAATATGTTGTGTATGGAATAGATAAAATAGCGAGTTTATCTGTAAAACCTCTGAAGTAAAATCAATTAGTAGTGAATTAGGTAATTGGTGTGGCGCTGCAGGTCAGTTTACTGTGGGTGAGCATGCATCGAACATAGGTTTTCAGAATGGGACAACAAAAAAAAGAGGACTTAGCTTGCCAGCTGCCACAACAATGTGTATTTGTCCAATCCGATCAGATCTGAGAGTACCTCTTTGCTAAAAACCAGTAAGAACCTGACACTCATTTTAGGCCTCAGGCCTTAGAGGTGCAAGTGTTAACAGTCCCTGTCTTATCTGGCTGCATCAAGTTTACTTTGTTGTAAAAAAAATGTTTTGTGTAATTGGAGTCTTTAACAGGTTGTAAAAGGGACTGAAAGGATTCTGATGCAGTGATATTATATATCTGTCCTGGTCAGGGCAGACAAAAGCACACAGCAAATTGCCAGAGCAAAGCATGTCATCTGAATGGTAAGTCTTCTTTGCAGTGTATTACATCCAAAGGCTTTGTGTCCCTGAATTTGGCTGGTAGAATGCACAAAGGAAGCAGTTTGTTCGCCCCTGACAAGTGTGCTTTTATTTTCCGCAGCTCTTTGATGTATAGAGAAACTTTGGCTGTGATATCCCTCGTGGACAAATGCAGGAGAAATCCCACTCCTTTGTATCATCCTTAACAATTCCTCACCATTCACTGGAGAGCCTTTATTCACTTTAAGACCTTAACTTTGAACCTTTGTGCCTACCGTCTGTTTCTCAAGTGTAATGAGGAATTTTGTATGACTTTATTGTTGGGGGTGGATAGTCGGTTGAAGTGAGGGACATGTTAGGAATCGTTGAGTAATGCTACAGAAGCATCACATCACAAACAGATTAGCCCTGTGTTGATGCTTCATTAGCTGTCCTATAGTGACATTCATCTTTGCACCTGCTGCATTTAAAAGGACTTCAAGTTTTGAGACAAATATTCTACCTCAATTATATTCAACATTAGTAGCAAATTGCTCACACCGGTGAAACAAAGAAAACATGTTGACAGGTTAAAAAATATTTGTTTGTAAATCCAATGGATTTAAACACAGCAGCTGCATGGGTCTGGTCATGTTCTTAGGTATAAGTTGATCATATAAAAATGCTAAGTATCTGCATGGAGCCAGAGAAGTGTGAGATTTACACAAGGCCCCAACACTGTAATTGGGTGTTGACTTTCTGTGTTGACTGACAGCTTTGTTCTGACTGTATGCTTGAATAAATGTTTTTCTCCCATCTTAGCTGCCTTCTATGAACAATATCATAAATAAAGCCCAACAGATCATGACCCCTAAACTGCGTTTCCCATAGCATAGACAAAAGTATAGATATGAGTCCTACTCCAGTGAATAGAGTGAGGGCTTAAGATGGCGTAACAGATAGCTTTTAGGGGTGTGAAAGTTGGGTGCTGAAAAGGGGATGGTATGACCAGTATTTCTCTCTCACTTATTTGTAATGGGAGTAGTTAGCTTTGAACTTGGGCCCCAGCAGAAACTTCCATGAGTATGGAAGACAGTGTCTCTGACTACTGGACTAATATCAATATATTGTAAGAATTGAGGGTCAATCTATTGCACTTCAGGTAGTTATTTTTTTCTATTCATGTAATGGACTGCGGGGGTTGTCAGGCTAGTCATAAATGCAAACGATCAGGTCAGCACTCCACGGAAGCCTGCAATGCCTTTGGCCTGGCTAAGGAACAGTATGCAAATGTACTTATTCAAATGTACACCTACCTCTTTGTACACATACATGGGCCAATGAACTACTGCTTTTGGACTGAGCAATACCATCACTGTATCTGTCTGTATATGTTGTTTATTAAGAGGAGCAATTCTTACCCTAGTGAAATGGGTGTGTTCATTCTTACCCTCAGCTCAGGAGAGGGCAAGCAGCTCTACAGACTTGCAAAAGCCCCAAAGTAATAGCAACATGCATATTTAATTTATTTTGAAATGTACATGGTTGGTTCTGAAATGTTACTATTTAGTGATGAGCTCAGGCAAACCTGACAGGGTATGATTTATGACAAGCTCAGAGCTCAGAGCTGTCAGCATGCAACAGGCCCAGCAGAGCCATGAACAAACACATATCACCCCACTGGGAAAAACTGGTTGAATCAACGTTGTTTACACATAATTTCAACAACAACAACAACAAAAATGTGATGATTTTGAATCAATGTTGAAAACTGATTGGATTTTCAAAAAGTACTTTTTTTCACCCAACTTTTTACCTAAATCCAACGTCATGGTGACATTTTTTGTTGATTTCACATTGAATTAATGTTAGTTGAACTGACGTCTGTGCCTGGTGGGATTTGACAACAACAAGGAAGAGAGTTAAGACAAGAGTAAAAATATACATTGTTATGAAGGAAATGACTGACAGCCTGTAATGACTATGCTGACCATTCCTGTTCCTCATCTAGATAGATTTTATTTTACCCCATATCATGGTGGTTACCTTAGGATTTTGGCCATGAAGGCCAGTCACTTTATGTTACAAGTTGGACCAACAGAATATGACTTGGGTATGACACTAGCAGGTAGACTGGGGAGGGGACATGTAATCTGATAAACCTATATTGATTCTGATGTTGCAGTGCAGCATGACAGAGAAGAACTACAAAGAGTTCAGCACACCGTGATGAGAAGATAAATAGGTTTTGCTAGTGTTCTCTTCCTAAAGGGCAGTCGAAATACGAGAGGGGTGTCTGCGTTACAAAAGCATAATTTAAAACAATTCTCTCTTTTCTCTCGGGTCCTTCTTTTTTGGCAGGAAAATACTTAGTATTTCTGCATATTGGATTCTTAATAGTAAATAAAAAGGGAGTGAAACAGTTTCACTGTCATGCTAGTAATTGTGCAATCCATGTGCTCAGTATGCGCTCATCTGTAGAGCCTAACATCCTGTAAACAGAGACATGGGGAGAGAAGTTGAAGAGATGGACTGGGATCTGAGGGTTAGAGATATCCCGCCATCAGTGTGTACGCTATTTTTAGCGCAGGTACTAGTAACTCGTGACGTGAGGCACTCATTATCAATATTTATGGAACAAAGATTGAGACAGAGTAATGATACGCAATCCTCTTAGGACCCATCCACCCATAATAGTTGTCGTTACAGGCAACGAAGGAAAATGCTGATGGACAAATAAAATGTAGGCGGGCACTTTACATTTAGTAATGATTTCAGAGACCAGGCTATGCCCAAATGTAATTAGCAGACGTAAACAAGAAAGCCAGATGACCTAAAACACATGTTAAACTATAAAGAAACACGCATTCTAAATAAATAGCTACAGGTAAACAAGCTAAGGATTGTATTTTGGCCTAGCATTTTCCAAGCTAGCACTGCAATACTGACACTATTTCACCTGTTGGAGCCTACTGAAAGAAACCCAACGTAATCACACATCTCTAAGGACTGCATTACATGCATAAGGAATAATGCATGAGGAATCTATTGAGGAAATGATCTTACAAACCCACAAAAATTTTTTTTTTTAAGTGATTGAATTCTACTAAAGACAGTGGATCTATTGGTTTGATTTTGATTATCAAATCGGGGTAAAATGATATTGCAACTCAAAACTATGTTCTGTTGCTATTTAATGAACAAAAAACTAAAACCTTAGTGACTATTGTATGAGACGAGAGAATCCTGGATAGAGAACCTACAGATAGTTAGTTGATGATGCTGCAGGTGAAGAGTTGCTCACCCCCTGCAGAAACAGACTGGCCATAGGGCAGTTAGGGCAAATGCCATATGGTCTGGTCAATCTTTAGCAGTGGGCAGGTCTAAATTGGGGGTTTTGTACAGAATTATCATTACTTGGCTAATAATGAGCCTCAAGGGAAAAAAATGGGCCGGTGTGTTAGAAATCCCTGGGCCGATTTCAGGTCCCTGTCCGTCCCTGACCCCGTGAAAAATGCATAATGGTGGGACCTGTGAGTAGTTCTCACAGGAGTAGGTCTAGGTTCTGTTCGTTGAGGATTCAGGAACTGGAAATGTATCATTTCAATGTGTTGACTCGTAACAAATTCTCATATGTTTGTTATAATGTTTTTTGCTCATACTGAGTATTTGTGCTGACTGAAACTGAGTTCCCTTTTGTGTGCATAGTGAATATGCTGTAATGAAACATTGCCTGATCTGTTTTAATTGCTTTTGGACTTTTGTTTCAAGAATGCTAAATGTACGGTGCCTGCTGTTAACTGACCTGTTTTGCTTTAAAGATGAAGTTCTTGGTACATGGCCCCATTGTAGAAATCACTTCCTGGAATGGTCTTGGTGTTGATCAGTCTTGGATCTGTCCAATCACAGCTTGGAAAGATAAGAGAATATTCCTAACAAACCAGTTCATCTACAACACTTAAAGTCATGTGCATGTTTTGTAGACAGGAGGTGACTGATATTGTTGGGGAGGGCACATGGCATAGGGGAGAATTCCATGCCAACTAACATGTAGTCCAGGAATCAAGTGATCAATTGGTGACCTCGGAGTGAGCCATAAGATATTGTGGTGCAGAGTGCGGGGGAGGGCATGGATAGTGGAAAAGGGGCGAGCATGAGTCAGTGGCAGAGTGTGTGAAAGCTGTGGGAGCAGAAGAAGCGTTAACAACATAACAAGTAGATGTAAGTCAAGTTGCCATGTTATGAGGAGGACTAAGGAGGACAGAGTAGGATGACGGCAGAAGACGGAGAGGTGACGGGTGAAGTACATTCTAATGTACCACCTTCTAGAGAGCTATGCTATGTGCTTGTGGGAGGGCTACTACTAATCAAACTTAGTGATCTAATAATGTGTGGTTCATTCACAGTTTGCCTTAATTTAGCACAGAGTTGATCGGCGTCTAAAGTAAGTGAGAATTAAAAAGGAAAATGTAGTATCCATTGCCATGGAGGGAGACTTATTTTTGTGTGCTGTTATTTTTGCCAAACAAAAACAGTCTTAGGGAATAGCCTTGCTGTAGAACAGGTTTGGAAACTACATCCACATTTAGTTGATATGTGATGAGCTATGTAAAAAATACATTTTCTGTCAAAAGAATAGGCTATCTGATTGTGCACAAGTGATGTTTTTGAAGGTATTGAGTTGATTCCAGGGACGTCATGGTCTTGCATAACCCGCCCCAAAAACACACACACAGTAACACACGGACACACAGTAACACATGGACACTCAGTAACACACACACACACACACACACACACACAGGTTGATGGAGTTTATGGATGTGTACCTGGGGAATGCTATCTCTCTTTACCCTAGAAGTGGTCCCTTGGACTGAAAGTTAAAATAGACATACAGTATGTACAGAATTAGACTTAGGGGAGGGTTACCATGCATGCAAGTGTCAGTGGCATCGTGTTTTCAGGTACAGCCATCTGATTGAGTAGTGTGTTACATTGTTAAACCTAGTTGTCTAATTAGTCCGACAGTCCACGAAGCCTATTTGTTGTGTGTGTTCATGTGCTAGAGATTTAATGTAGCCATAGGCTACCATTCCTACAGTATTTGCCATGAGCGACAAATTATTAATATCATTCTGTTTCACTAACAATTCCCTAGATAGTTCGAATCCTGGTTCAAAGTTGGGCAAATATCTCCTATTACTCATGTTACTTACCAGTACATTTGTAGCGCATATACGAGTGTCACAGGTGTGACGAATACCCCAAGCATAGCGCTTCGTCACTGCATAACAATTAGATGGCTGAGTGTTCGCTGTGCAACTGATGGAATTTTACTGAAAACAGATATCGCGTTTGAACTTGGAATTAATGATTGTAAACTGAAACATTTAGGATTTAAACCATTGAGTTGTGGGCTACAGCAAAATACCTAAACATATCTAGAAGTTTAGGGCATAGCCTAGGCTACTTGAAGACGTGGATTCACTTCAGATTTTTCTAGGCATTTGAAAACGAAGCAAATAACAGTATATTGCAAATGTAAGTATATGAGTCTGGCTCTGTTTCGTCCTCAACGATAGTTTTATTTTTAGCAGCAACAAGTTCTCAAAGAACATAATCTCACTAGCGAGAGGGACGATAAACGATTGAGAATTGTTTGTCTTATCGGATATCACCTCACCTCTGATTGTAAAAAATCGAAATGTTAAAAGTTGTGCCGGTTTTGCGTAATATTGCCTGAGTGGTAACAATAGATAGGCAGCGAAAGATATAACCTAGGCTACTTCGTGCATATGTCTTATATTGTACAACTGTTAGGGGGCTCAATATTATTGTGCAAACATAGCCTAATTTAAAGAACTGAGATTGTATTCATTGAGTGGTCATTTGGGGTCCCTCATAAACTTGACTTCGCTTATTTCAATCACGTAAGACCTCTAATGGCGTTGTCCGGGAGAGGGTATTGCGTATATCTGTCTTTCTATCTATACAGGCTTTTGTGAAAATCGCGGCTGGTTGTTGTTTGTCCTGACTGTAGAGCCACCAAGGTGTTACAGACTATAAGCACGCGGAGATTGCAAAGGGTTATTAGATTGATAAGTCACCGAAGTGGTGGGCGATCTACTGAGCACAGCAGAAGTTCTCATATGATGACTTCAAACAAGACACATTACCTACCAGCATCTGTTGGAGTGAGTGGATATTAAGACACTTCTATCTCCAGGACAGCGTTAGAGAAAAATGGTAAATAACATGGAAATACAATCGAAACAGGAATGGTATCCAAGAAATAGCAATGCTTGCGATTTAATCCGGGAATTAATTTAGGCTGGCTGGATGATGGGATGGACTCTGTTGGCTACTTAAGAAACTCTCAACAGAGACCCATGAGTTTGTTAAGAAGGATGATATTGGCAAAGCTTCTGTAAAAGATTGGAAGTCATTTCTAAGGTCAAGAAATGCAGGTAAATTATGTATTGGGATATATTGTATCATCTGTGCGCGCAATGAGCGAGTGTGCTGTATTGTCTTTGAGGGCTTTAAGGTTGTGTATATTGCCAACCAGGGTTTTACGGTATGTATTGAATATCTTTTTTTCAAGTGTGGTGCCAATGAAAAGCAACATGTGTGTGTACCTGTCGTCCTGCCCTATACATGACTTGAAGAGTGCGGCAATAACGCAGTAGGATCAGCATTGTTAGGTGTACAGCTATTTGGAGATGCTATTTGATTGAGCCTTTGTAGTGACTAGAGGTTTTTTGGTATAGGTGCTGCTTTTCTTAAGGTCCGGTCAACATGTGATCAAATATTAACAGGACGGGCTTGGGGAGAAAAACGTTCACGTGACGAGGCGTTGGGAAGCAGTAGAGTAAAGCAGTATCAAATGGTACTTAAGAAAACTATAGATTTTTTTGCCCCTTAGTTACCCTCGTGTTATGCTTTCAGCACGTTGGACAGAGGCACCGGAGTCGCTGCATGGACTAAAACACCAAGTGACATCAACTCTCTTTTGCCGTTCCCTTACCAAAGCTGGGGGAATTTTTTTTTTCAACTTTTGGTAAGAGTATGCTGAGGGAGCCTGCAGATCTAAAACGGAAAATAGGAGAAAAGCGCGTATCAATGAAGGGCTTGCGCTTTGAGATTGGTCTCGCCACTTAGAGCATGTGAAAGTTGAAATCTTAGAGCCGCTGTATAGGGCGTGCGTTCTTTCAATTCCAGTCTTGGTATACAGCGTTAACTTTGGGAAATGCAAGTCTTGGTCTTGGAGATCTAACCACTGATAGTGGTTGTTAAAAGGTAAGAGTTCACACCATTGATTCATTGTTATTCATCCGCAATCCTTGTATTATCGTCTATATTGTTTTGTGGTTTCAAATTGAACTTGGATTTCAAATGCACCGTCATGATATTGTGCATTGATTTGCGTGAAATTATATCCAGCTAATTATTTTCCAATTTGAATTACTATTTTGATTTGATTTGATTGATACCAGTCAGCGTTTATGGATTTATGCAGGGTGCTATTTAACCTCATCAAAGTTTCGTTTGAAGGATGTATATTTGTATACAGATTACAATATTTCTCAGTACTATGAGTGCATGACGGAGCCTTAAATTAAACACGCAAAGCACTCGTTTAGGTTTATGCTGTAGACATTTAGCAAACGCTCTTGTTCAGAGCGATTTACCTAGACTATGCATGAAGGGAAGCGTAATACAACTCGTAAACAAAACCTTTAGAATCACTCAAATATTTTTTTTCTCACATTTACTGCAACACAATCTAGGCTACGGGATCCCGTCTCCCCAATCGAAATGGAACTTTGGAATGCGCAATTCATGAATCATTCTACCGGGCACTAAGCAGAATAATGATGCATGTCCTAAATAAAATATTAGCCTCAACCCAGGCTACCTCCTTCTTCATATTAGGGGCTGATTCTATCTATCATATTCTATCATCTATCTATCTATCTATCTATCTATCTATCTATCTATCTATCTATCTATCTATCTATCTATCTATCTATCTATCTATCTATCTATCTATCTATCTATCTATCTATCTATCTATCTATATTTTTCATATCAAACTATTTTATTCCCCTCTCGACCCTAAGCGGCAAAAAATTGCTTACTCTTATCTGCTTAACATCTTACCATCCTCCGTCATCGCGATCAAATCACTTGTGTTTTTACTACAGCCGCTCCTCGGTTTCATTCATACTGCGCTTTCACTCTAGCACTAGCATCACCTGCTACCCCTCTTTGTCCGCGCGCAAGTCTGTGTAGCCCACATTCGACCTGTCGAAGACAACTTCCACCTTTACAATAAATAGCAAAACCACAAATTACACAATGATTTAATGAAATATGAATAACACAAACATTACCGAGAAATCCTCGCATAGAAATCAGATGAATTTCAAAGATGCAATCAGAGATATGAAATTACAAGAAAGATAGGCGTGGTCAAACTGCCTATTGACAGATGTTAGGCTATGGCTGGCTAAAGGTGGTGCGAGATAAGATGGCTTGATAAGAAATTGTCTGAAAGCAGTGTGTTTTTAAGACAGTAGAAAATCAGACATGCAAGATTGCGATGATCTTCAAATTGATTTGAACAATGTTTTTGCTGATTTAACACCCAACGGACTTTAGAAATTCGTCTTGCGTGCCAGCGAAGAAACTGCAGGATATTGCTGTATTCAATCTCTTTGTACGGCTTCAGTTCAAATATTCTGATTTCAGGACGATGCTATTGAATGGCAAACAGCTGCGCGAGAAACCCTGAGATATCAACGCCCACAAGCGCTCGCAGCCCTGTTTTAATCAAGAGGCTTCCAGTGGGGTTACATTTCAATGCATTATTGATGCATTATCCTCATTTATAGGCTACGTCTGAATTATTACAGCTTCATTGTGTTTTTAAATGACATGTTTAAGTTCAATTCTAGCTTGCTAGAACCAAATAAGGCTCTTTAAAACATAGTCCATGCGTGACTCATTATTTAATTAAATAATGTACTTAATAATTTAACGAAATTAGTATACTTATTAGGCTATTGCCTATAGGAAAGCAGGAGACCCGTTAGCTAGGATGACGCTGTGTGTTGTAACATATATCACAGCTGTAATAATAAGAACAAGAGGAATCATGTTAATATTATTAATAAAATGTTTTATATAATAAGATGATAATTACTAGGGCTATGCTCAACGAAACGATCGCCTAAAACGTTTTCGTTTTATTTGTTGCAGTGGGTTTATAAATGGATAGACCAGCGACAATATGACAAATTGGCTGCATACAAAGCAACATGTATATTGTTATTTGTTAGATTTCTTAATTTGGTCAGGTTTTTTTTTTAATAATTTTCTCAGGAATAACGTATTTTCCAGGAAAGTCGTAGCGAGAGGAGAAGGGTTTATGTGTAGGCGTGCGGAGGGGAGGGAAGAGCGGGAGGCGGGGTAGGGGGGTCTGTGGGGTGGCACGACACACTTTGTATGTATGAAGTTTTTTTTTAGAACTTTCTGCAATGTACGTCATCGGACCAGTCCATAAATGGGGATGTGTTATCTTACTGAGAATTCTCAACCTGCCCCCTCTCCGCACCTTAGCGCTGCAGAGTTGGGGTGGGCGTCAGTAACAAATCTGAGGATGGTAGGTTTCATTCCAAATAACATTAAATGCTATTGTGGCATCATATTTGACAGAATATGCGTGTTTCATTCTTTATAGATGACTCACAGGGGCGATGAGAGATATTTATGTTTGCGTTACTATAAAGGTGTTTAGTTTTCCGAGTCAACCTTTCATGAACTTTAAATGGCGAGGTCTATGAATATGTATAGCTGTAGCTATAGCCTATAGGGAAGTATTTTATTATTTTACATGGTAGAATCTGAAGTAGGCTAACAGTTGATAACACTCCAGTTGGAACTCCGACTCTCAACACAACGTTTTTACAAAACAAAAATCAGTTTTCCATCCTTATCGTGCGTAATTGGATAGGGGATAGTTTAACATTTCCATAACAGTAAAAAACAAAACCAACAAAAGGCTAATGATTATCATAATATTAATTGGCTAATGATAATAATATTATAATAATCGGATTATAATCGGCGGCGGTGTGGTCATCATTTTCATCATCAGCACCTCCATCCATCTAGTTATCATGTCATCATAATGAGTTATGGCGGGTTGAAACGTTTGAATCCAGCTATTTATCTATTCAACGATGCCGAGACACATCTTGGTTAGTTTAAATCATGGGAATACACGATTACAATAGCTGATCCAACACAATATGTCGAGGTTGTTGTTTCAAAACCAATACCTTGCTCTGCTGCTTGTCCAGTAATTGTAACCAACGAGACAAGAGTCTGACTGGCTGCTGGCATGATGCCACTGCAGGACAATTCGGTGTGTGTGTAGGTGTGTTTGTGTGTGTG
The DNA here is from genome assembly GCF_018296145.1 of Oncorhynchus tshawytscha. Taxonomy (NCBI): domain Eukaryota; kingdom Metazoa; phylum Chordata; class Actinopteri; order Salmoniformes; family Salmonidae; genus Oncorhynchus; species Oncorhynchus tshawytscha. Next base: position 68,880,261 of record NC_056432.1, read on the forward strand.
TGTGTCTGTGTGTGGAACAATGAGGTCCGATGAATTGCGTCTGTTCAGAAAATTATATTTACAATCAACTCAATTCCGTTCTTACATGTAATTGATTAAAGAGATTGCATTGTACTGAATGTGCTCAGAAAAATAGATGTAATTGTAAAAGCATTTGTTGTATGCATATTATGCATATATGTCTGTACAGTAGCCTAATTAATATTTGTATTCAGCATAACTTTGAGATGTCTTATGGTAGAGTTGGACTCCAGATACCTGCGGAAGAGTGTTTGAATATATATGGGGTGCTGAGCTCTACCACTGGTTGGCTTTCCACACTCTTCTGATATTGACATCAAGTTGATGCCTCTGTTATGGACAGGGAGGGCGAAACACCATTTACCTTACCTATTGAAATACTTAGGTGTAGTGCTCAACAAGAGCTCAGCTTAGATCCTCCAGACATTCTGCAAACATTTCTGTGTCTGTACATTTCATTTGTGTAAGTTGGTGCTGCAGTCAATTTGATGAAACAAAGTGTGTTTTTTAGTTGTTTTGTGGTTTGTGCGTGTGTGTGTGTGTGTGTGTGAGTGAGTGAGTGGTGGAGTGAGGTGAGTGAGAGAGTGAGAGAGTGAGAGAGAAAGATATATGAGACTTTTGCATATCTCCGAACTGAGCTTGTTATGCCTTATGCATTTTCTCATCCAGGTGTTCCCACAGGGTTTGGGCAGTATATACATAGACAGACCAGAGTTCAAACTTACCATTGGTTCTTAATAACACTATAGCCGGATATTCATTATGCTTCATGGGAAGCAGAGAAAGGGTTAATTGTACCCTGAAGTGAATTTTGATATAGAGTAGCTAATTCTCAGCAGATATGCTTATGATGCCCAATTTGATGCTGCCACAGAGCCTTGTTATTCTATTGTCTGATTACTTCCAAGAGGTATCTTCTGAAGGTGTCTTAATTGAATGTTCATGTCACAGTGTGGATCTTGGCATCGCTGACTTGTCAGAATTATGTCACATTTGGCAAGAGAAGATGTGAAAAGATGTATGCCTGTGTGTAGTGTCATCAGTGTGGTTTTAGGCATCTGGTCAGTGAAGAGCATATAGGTGCCACAGTGTGTGCTTCTTGTGTTCAAGTGAAGACTATCATGTTGTCTTTAACTTCAAAACGTTATTCAATATTTCTAAATGATTTGTTTATGGACTTCAGAACCATCTGTTTAAAAGTTTATGTCTGTTTTAGTTTTTACAAGTTTAGTTCACCCAAAATACAAAATTAAGTTCAATGTTCGCTCACATTGAAAATGGTGTAAAAGCTGGAGAGAGTGTATATTCCATGCTTCAGATTTCTGGTTACTGCCACCATCCCCTAAGATAACCTATGGGAGTGAACAGGGCTCCATCACCATGCTCTAAATTGCATGATCAAACTACCTCATAGTACCCTTTCAAGTAGCCTAACTTTTACGTGTTTATATAAAAATCAAATTCATCATGCTGCCTCTTTTCTGAGTAGAAAATAGTTCAGTGGGTAATAGAAAGAACGAGTATGCCACTTCAGTCCAAGGATTGTAATGTTATGAAAGACGTGAAACAAGGAAATGTTGGCTTGCCACACCATTCATGGTAAAGCACCCGGTATCACTCTTGAGAACTCCTTTTGCATAGCAAATGACACTTTTTAACAAAGATAACCCTAGTGTGGGAGATGTCCTACACTTAACTACATCAGGTTTCATTTTTCGAAAAGGATTGGTGATTGTCTGGAAATCTTTTATTCTGAAAAAGTGGCATGCTGAAAGCCAGTTTGGTTCACTGCTCAACATAACATAAGGGTCTTATGTTAGCATGAGTGAGTGTGTCTGAGTTTTAGTTTAGGGGCAGCAAGTTCTGATCAGGCACCCAATGTAACCTTCATCAGACACATAGTGTACTGTAGGTGCAAGGGCTGATCATTAGCAATGACACGTATAGTATAGCATAGGATAGCATTGCATAGCATAGCACAGCATGGTACTCGGTATTGGCTAGCTCTTTCTGACTTTGCTTAAGCGTGACCCAACTATGCATTTTAAATTCAGTTGCGATGCACTTGATTTCAGACACGCTAAACTTCATTTTGAAGTTCTACACAAAATGCAAAATAATCTCCTCAAACAAACTCTCTTAGGTAACAAGTCTCCTGAATTTACCACTACTTAGAACGCCACCTTGCATTGTGCTGTATTTGCAGATATGAGAGAGACCATGTTGTTGTTCTTCTAATGAGATGCCAAGTGATTTATTTATGAATTACCTTGTTGGAACAGCCCCCGTGCAAGCTTCTTTTTTTTGGAGTCATGTCGCTCAGCGATTGCTGATGCAACTCTTTGTCATCCAGAGTTTGCCCTCGCCTACTGTGATCCTTCGGGGAGGGCTATATTCATCTTGGCATGTCCCCAGGTGTGTTGGAGGTGGAGTGAATCACAAAACAGGTGTGAGCATTCAATCCCATACTGCTATATGCCAAGTAAGAACCATCCACCTCATTAACTTGTACAGAGAAGAATCACGATGGCCATACAGCAAACACATCACAATAAATCTTTCATTGGAGGAGGTCCAAGCCACAAGGACAATGAGCTGTTTCCTTCATTTGACTGAGGTTGAGCCCACAACCTTTTCTCTTCATCACTTGACTTCTCTAAACACCCACTGGATGCTAAAGTTAAAAGCTTTATTAATTTAAGTGAGACATTTTTTTTCCTTTTCCAAGTTTATTGATTCAAGCCTTATTGAACACTGCTGGGATCTTCAGAAGAACGTGTACATTTGCTTGAGTATATATCTTTAATATTGAGAAGCCTTGCATTTAATGATAATACTTTTGCTTTCATATGATTAAGTTATGTGTTATGAGAAGTTTACAATTTTATGTTAGGGGAAAAGGGAATGGAGACAATTGGTATCATGGCAAAAAGTGTCTACCAGTAGGCTTTCCGCCTGCATAGATCCCAACAACTAGGGCATGGAATCTTCTCATTATATAGGTTGCCTGGAAGCGGCGCTGTTCGGTAGCTCTAGTTCGCAATCAGCGATCAGTCATTCACTTCGCGCAAATCGTGGTGCTGTCCGCGGTTCTGAATGTTTAGTATGCGGCGCGTTGATAGAGGCGCTGTCCGTGGTGCTGAATGTTTAGTTCGTGGGCGCGCTGACCACAACACTGACAATGGTGTTGTTGTTTTCTCGAGCTGATCGCGGCGCTGTCCATGTTGCTGAATATTTGTGCACTGGTATAATGGCACAACGAGGGATTCCCACAGATAAGTTAAATGTGCACGCATGATTATATGTCAAGTTGGATAAAGGCGTCTGGTAAATGGCTATTTTGTATTGAATCTGCGGCTTCTTCAATTTAAGTTACAACAATTTCGAGAGCTAGCCTATTCAAATGCTTCTTTGTCTTAACTTCGGACATTCCCTGAGATGGTTATATCTACTTGTAACCCATAGTTTTGTTGATATAACATACATGGCATAGCCTACCTATGGGATCTGACGATAAACCATTTCAAAGGCTTCGGAAAACGAGGTCTAGCTAGGCAGGCTTACCCTTTGCATTTATAACACATCTCCTGGTCTATACAGGAGCATTTCAATGTATCCACTGCTAGTCGTAAGTGTTCTGTAGACTTAATCAATCCCATACAGAATATACACTTAGTTATAACACGTTAATGAAATAATTATGTAGCAGTGAATGTGTGATTCTGTCCAATTTCACAACTAAAGTAACAGTGCTCTCTAAAGAAATGCCATATTTCTGGTAAAATGCATGGAATAAGAATCTCTATTTTTGGGTAGGGTATTGGTTTTCTTATTTTCATGATTTATTTGGGATTTTTTTAAAGACCAACACACACACACACACACACACACACACACACACACACACACACACACACACACACATACACACACACACACACACATATATATATATATATATATATATATATATATATATATATATATATATATATATATATATATATATATATATATATATATATATACAGGCTATAAGCCTCAGGCATCTTATCAGATCTATTCACCTTTTTTATCATGACACGCAATGTAGCCACATGGCACAGAATCAAAAATGCGTTATTATTTTTTTATGAACAGTACAGCTACAAAAATATCACATCTGATGTCAGTGAAACACGGAAGAAAGATCCATGGCCAATCCCTTCTTCCCATCCCACTCCCATCTATTGACCAAAGGCGTATAAAAAGCATGATGAGAGCTAGGCCTGCTTTAGGACTCTGGTAACCGTGTTTGGTGGCAAGCAACCAGTCAGCCAGCGGAGAGTCACATGCTGCAACGTCATTATGTAGTAAGTTACTGTAATTGCAAGGGATACAGGCGTCATTTCAAGCTCAAGAGGTCTCTCATCGCGTAGTGCCGTCGCGGTGCGGCGTATAGCATGCAACCCCTTCGGTTTTAAGCGATCTCCAAAGGAGCCGTGCAGCCATGGGAGTCCATTACCTCAACCATGCAATTTCCACCATCAATAATTTAATCTATTTGCTCCAAAGCTGAAGAGATATCCTGAAGCTGTCGGACAGTACAGGGAAAATATAGCTTAAGTAATTACACAGGGGGTTGTCCAAAACATCCCAGATGACACTGTCCTGTTGAATGGTCTCCTTCTACGACTGGGCAGTAAAAGGTATGTTTTTCTAAGCTTTTTTGATCATGTTCGCTCTGCTGTGTCGATGCTCGCTCGTTTTGGAAGTAGGGAGAATGTTTTAAAAGTATTGCTTAATAGATTAGGAGATCATGCAGGCGCACCGACTCGCAGTTTGAGAAGGATACGTGGCAACTCTATCCTCTTGTTTCATTAATTTTAAAAAACGGCGTTATTATGCTGATTGAATTTCTGTGGCGACCTCGAGGGGTCAGTGGAGTAATCATTTCGTTTTTCTGATGGCTTATTTAGCTGATTAATTAATGCGAAAGTTGGCACGTTGGCGTGTTGGCCATTGTGCACTGTAAGAAATAGGCGAGCAGACTACATTGCCTACCCACATAGGCTGTAGGCCTATTGTAAGCCTATTCATTTTAACCCATGAATAAAATGCATCTAAATGTTATGTTAAATAATATAGCATCGTAATTCAGATATTTTTTTTTTCAACTATCGGTAAATGGACTTTCTTTTCTTAAAAACCAGAAAGGTTTGTAAGCAAATTATTTTTAAAGTTTGATGCATAGTAGACTATAGGAAACAGCTATACCCTGCAAGGGTTCAGTTTGGTCTAGCTCTCTCTTAAACAGGATAACCTCTGAAGCGGGGATGAATATCGCAGATTATTAAACGGATCTACATGGAGCAGTCGTGCAATTATCGAGCGCGCGGAAGGAAATACCACAATTATTAAGTTTTTATGCGCTCTAGTTCCGAGAACAACCCAGCGGTGCCGCGATACTGCTGTTTACCAAGTAAACCTTGTTAATGTTTGGTGTAGAGATTTTTTAATTTAATTCAGTCTGAGATTATTGCTGTATTTTAGTGTAGGCTAGTTTGTCTCGGGACATTGCATCAAATAGCTCTGAAAATAGGATCCAATTTGACACAAACTTGGAAAACTAACTATATATGCATTAATGACATTCCGTTAAACACGATTTTCTTTTTGTTTAGTAACCTTTTGCGTTTTCAGTCTACAAGTTTTCATGTTTTCGAATTTGACTTGTGTGTGCGTGTGTGTGTGCGCGCGCGCGTGTGTGTGTGTGTGTGTGTGTAGGCCTGTGTGTTTGTGTGTGTGTGTGTGTAGGCCTGTGTGTGTGTTCGTGAGAGAGAGCGAGAGAGGATGTGGGTTTTAAGAACATTTTGTGGTCTAATACGCCATCTAGCGCAACTATATGGAAACTGCTTGACACCCGTTTTAAATTAGGACTTGGTCTAGGTCTAATGTGCTGCTGTTGAGCCTTTATCTTATTATTGTTCGTATAGACCACTTGCAATCAACTTGCAATCAACATCGTTTTAAGATACTACTGATTTATTCAGATATAAATATGTGCAGTAGACTAATGAGCTAACTTGAGCATTGTCGATGAAAGTCATTATCTTCAAGACATGCCTTTCATCACATTGCTAAATGTAATTATCCTAAGGGTTTATAAGGGCTATTTAAGGGTTGTAAAAATCCAAAAGAGAGCACAAAGTACTGGGCTTGTCGACCTATGTGGGGACACTGTCTGACAGTGTCAATAGATTAATTGACATGTAATGCAGACCTTATGTTTATTTATTAATTAAGATGGCCTACACTGGTATAGCAATTGGAAACTTGTAAGGCTAGGAATTGGAAACTTGTAAGGCTAGCAATTGGAAACGTGTAATTTGAACAGCCAATTTACACATAAAAAAAATATTGTTAGGCTGTAATTTTGAAGCAGTTATCATTTTACCTGTGTTGCCTGGTTTGCAGTCACGTTGACAGGTTAACATGTTGCACCACTAATTAGTTGTAAGTGCAACTTGCGGATAGACATACAGGAAATGTTGCACTTATTAGAGTACTATGTTTATCAGGAGGTGGCTTAAGTATGAAGTGGGTAACCTTTGAATATTATGATATTGTTATATATAGGCTATTGGACCTGTCTTTTGCAAACTGGCACATTAATGACACTCACTGGTTCTTTCCAGAGGAGGTGGTGGAGGACAACGCCCACAGTGTCTGTCAATGGAAAATATGCAATTAGGGCCTTCAAGATCTACTGGAACATATTCCAACAGTCTTAACATGTCTTGTTTTAAGTGGTCATTGCATTTATTTTATATCAGAGTTTTATCAGGATTTCAAGGATGCTTATCCATTTGAAGATGCTATTTGCGAGTGTCAGGTGGGGAGCAGATCTCTCAAAACAGTCTTCCGCGTGGTTTCTTGGTTGCATCTGTTAGCTATTATGGGAAAAAAAGGTAATGGCCTTACATTTGTATATTGTGACTGAGTCCTCTAGTATGTTTCCAAAATATATAGTTCATATAAATGAAGCATTATCTTTTAGGTAGGTTTATTTGGAGCACATCCAAAGGTCATATTTTAATAGTCTGGATAGGAAAATATGTTGATTGGTGTAGCCATAGCACAAGCTGATGTACAGGGATCTTGGATCATGTGGAGAAAGGGTATTTTCCCCCTCGTAGTGACTTACTTGACAATGTGTTTTCAAAGTGAAAACATGTTAACCTTTCACTGGAAAAGAGAGGAGTGTTAAGACAAGAATGTTGAGAAAATGTGTCTTTGAAAAAGAAAGTTAGAATGTATTGCCACAGAAATTTTACCCACATACATGACTGTGTAAGTTAAGTGTAAGTGAAATATGAAGTCATATGTGCTGAGTTTTGTACATGGTTGAAACACCATTGTGTTTGTGAATCCACTCCAGCATCTGTCAAAGGGAGATTTGTCATTATAATCCCCACCTGACACGAAGAGCAAACACTGCAAGGCACCATGCTTTCTCTAAACCCAACCGTATATCTGTGCCTGCCTCTCTCACAACAATTGAACAGGTGCTCATCTGAATGTGTCATCGTAAAGCCCTGCCACTATGTGGAAATCCGTCAACTTTTATCTATGAACGTTCTGAATGCACAAAATGCAACTGTAAAGGACTGATTTTATTGATGCAAATCTTGATTTGACGGAATATATGTTATGGCTGGATAGAGTGTGGAAGTTTGCTTGTTCTCTTCCACACCATACTGTACATATTCAGTACATGATAATTAAATATCAGTGTACTGATTACCTAGAGATAAACATTTTAAAAAGGACCGTAAAATCCAATTCAGAGCTGAAGATACTCTCAAATCTAATATAGTAAATGAGAACATACCAGCCATGGTGAGAATCACTTTTACTTTGGTTTGAATTAGATAGGTCTCAGAGAGTACTGTTATTCTGAGCCAGTCCCACAGCAATGAAGTGATTCATCGGCTAGATTGCATTTTAACAGGATGTTGATTGAGAGCATAAGCCATATTGATTTTCCTGATGGAAACAGGAAATAGCTGAGTTAGAAATAAAATTATTTGTTGTTCCCGGTGTGAGGAGGCCCAGAGGACTGGCAGGCAATTGCACACTGATGAGTGGCACTGCCCCCAAAACACATCCCCTCCATCCTGTCCCCTATGGAGACCTGGGAGAGATGTCATCTGTGGTTGTTATGCCGCGAAATTACGCCTGCACTGACTCCCCACCCCCTGTTACTGCAACTTAGCCCCAGTGATCCATCAGGGAAGAAGGACTACTACATCTGCTGCAGCATCTTCTACATGAAGATGGACCCCCAATCAGTTCATGTATCAATAAGCAGTGTGATGGGATTTCAGTCCATGTATTTGTTTTCCTTGATCATTGGGGCAGCCTAATGATGGGATTTGACAGGTCACAGGAACACTTTATAGGATGATAAAGGATTACCTCTTATGAATAATTATTTTGAAATTGCAATATTGAGAAAATGTTGGAACGGTTTCCTGCTCATCTATGTTTGCTTGGCTATGTTTTGTCTCCAAGGTTGTCTTGTCGGTAGGAGGAAAGATGTCCCCATCCCCCTGCAAACACGTACAAACCAAGCCCTCCTTTCCTCTCCTCCTCCATCCCCTCCCTTCCCTCTAACACACACTCACACTCTGGAGAAACACGTCACTGAGCTTGGGGACTCAGCGGCTCATTAAGGAGAAGGATGTGATATTCTCAATCGAGACTGTGAGACTCCCAGCACGCCTATTTATAGATGCAATATCTCTATGGCAGTCACCGTAGCGTTGGCTAATCGCAGTCGTGGCCCCAGACGCCAATTAAGAATGAAACAAATGCTTTTTAGGTGGGGTCTGCCCTCCCTTCTGCTAAGGTCCTTCCATCCTCCACAATGCCTGGTGGGGGAGCGGATCTGCTTGGAGCGTATTCCTGCATCAGGTCGGGACACAAGGAGGGCGGCATGCAGAGTGCAGTCAAAGCCCTGCCATGGCTATTTTTAAATGCACCCCTCTGAAGAGCAAGAGCTAGGTTTCTTATATTGTGGTTGTTTTCATATGTTTGACTCTGGGTCTGGGATGTCCGTGGATATGTTGAATTGCTGTGACTCATAGGGCATAAAGGTAAGAGATGCTATTGTGAGCTAGGGGGGAGGATGAGGATGAGGGTGTGTGTGTATATTGATACATTTTGGCTCTGTTGGGCACTTGTGGCATTCTTTACCTTGCAATGTCTGTTCACCAAATTTATGTGAGCAGCTGTACAGAGAAAGCATCTGATAGAAGGTGTATGTGAGTGTGTCAGGATGCAAGCACATTACATCTCTTCACTTCTCTAACCAGTACTTTACTGACTCTCTCAGTCTCTGCTAGCGCTACTGCTCACTCTCAGCATTCCTTTATTTAAACATCTCTATGTCCCTTAATAAATCCTGCTCCCAATTTGACCCTATCAAGTTTAGCATATTAATGGTAATATTACATCAAATATTGGTTGCCTTTTGCAAAATCACACAAAATAAACAGTCACTTATCTGAACCTAGTCAGAAACACTCATGTATTCAACCAATCAATTGATCAATAAGTCTCTATTAATCCTATGGGAAATGTAGTGTGAAGTCAGGATAACACATGAAACGTGTTAGGCTACAATACATGGTATTAGATTGGAAACATGATATATTTTGCCTGTTCTATAGCTACACTGAAAAAAAGTATTCAGGCCCTTAGCATTTATGATATTGTACATGCCAACCTTGGATAACAACATCACATATAAGAAAGATAATGATGATGATAATGATGATGATTATGATGAAGACATACTGTAGTTTCATTATCAGTTTAACAAAATTGTTTAAAAAATTGTTGTTGTTTGTTGTTGTTGAAGAAGAGAAAATAATGATATATTGGGTTGCACTTCATAGTAGGATGGCCCATTAGGAGATAATTAGCTAATGCTCTGGCATTTAAATCATGATGCCTAGCCACTCCACTCCCAGTCTGAAAGAACTTGGCCTCAGTTGAAAACGCTGGTGTCAGCAGCCCTTAATGTTGCTTCTGGGGCCTTTGTGGGAAATATTGTATGGGAAATATTGTATGGGAAATATTGTATGGGAAATATTGTATGGGAAATGAGGAAACAGAAAAAATGGAAATCACAAGAACAGCACAATCGGTTACATGCGCAATTAATTCAACTAGGTCTAGGTTGTTATTTTTAAAGAGGTCCAATCCAGAAAAAAATATCCAATCATGTATGGTAATTACTTATACCTTTATTTTCAAGTTGGCCAAATAGTAGTGGGCACTCACGGTGGTGTCAGACTGCTGGCTTTCTTTGCAGCTAGAGGAGAAATGTGATACTCTGGTAGTAATGGGGGGAGATGGTAGGCGTGCATCATCTAATGGTGCTTAGTAATAGCTGAAAGGAACACAATTAGATTGTGATCCAACCTTGAGATATTATGGAATACTGTAATAATGAGTGTATTATGTACAGTATTTTGTATAAGCACACAACTCTGATAACTCAATGGAAGAAAAGTGTTGATATATTATATAATACATAATATAGCTACATATTATTATATACATATAAGTTGCACTAACATTTCATCCTCTCTCCCCTCTCATCCCTCTCTCTCCACTCTCTCTTTCTCTCTCTCTCTCTAGTTCCACCAGGTTAGAAGAGTGATGACCATCCTGTTCCTTACTATGGTTATTTCATACTTCAGTTGCATGAGAGCTGCTCCCATGAGAGACGCCCCGAGTATGCGGGGCCACCGAACGGAAGGCTACTTGGGTGCTGCAGTGACAGCCGGCCGGGGCCACGGGACTCCACAGAGCGGGGTGGGCCGGGCCAGCATGGGGGACTGCCCTCGCTCACAGACACGTTTGAGCAGGTGATTGAGGAGCTCTTGGAGGTGGATGGAGAAGCAGCTCAGCTGGGGCCTGGGGCTGACAAGGGCCAGGGAGGGGGTCCTTCCTCTGTGGTCACCACGGAGACCAAGGATGTCGACCTGTATGCATCGCGGGGATGATCAGCAACCAAGTGCCTTTAGAGCCACCGCTGCTTTTCTCCTGGAGGAATACAAAAACTACCTGGACGCCGCTAACATGTCCATGAGGGTACGGCGGCATTCTGACCCCATCGCGGCGTGGCGAGCTGAGTGTGTGTGATAGTATTAGCCAGTGGGTGACAGCTGTGGACAAAAAGACAGCCATAGACATGTCTGGGCAGACCGTTACCGTCCTGGAAAGGTCCCTGTCCCCAATGGCCAACTGAAGCAATACTTTTATGAGACCAAATGTAACCCTATGGGGTACACAAACATGGAATAGACAAGAGGCATTATAACTCCCAATGCAGGACAACCCAGTCCTACGATGCTCACCATGGATAGCAAAAAGAAGATTGGCTGGCGGTTTATAAGGATAGACACATCATGTGTATGCACATTGACCATTAAAAGAGGAAGATAGTGTATATAATGTATAGATTTTATTGAGAGTTTAAAAAAGAGAGTAAAGAGAAAATATCTATTTGTATATATACATAACAGGGTAAATTATTCCGTCAAATGAAAATTTTATGGACTGCATGTAAAAAAAGATGAAGTTTATACAGTAAAAGTGATACTACAGTCTATTTATTGAACATATTCATGACCTTGTAAACAATTAAAAAAAGATCTGATCAGTCATTTGCGCCCAGTTTAAATTACTATATCACATTCCTCAAGACATTGTGGTTTGTTTACTTTGCCAAGAATGTGAGAAAGAAGGAAAAGAGCGATGAGGATGAGGGAGAGGGTGAGGACGAGAGTTACATTAAAAACACTTGCATGCTGCTTCAATTGTGAATTGAGAATTTGTCCACCTAAGAAAAAGGATATGATACCTACCAAACATTCCGTTTACATACTCAACAGTAAAGGGTTTTCCTCCTCAGTACTTTATCTGTTTACTGTTCTAAACTTCTCAAGGTAATGTTGGAATTACATACTATGTCAAGGTGCTGTTGTCAAAGCTTTGCTGTTTATTTTTTTTATCCCCACCAGAGGACAAAATATAAGAATATATATATATCTATATATATATAAAATGTATTCATTGACATATGTTTCTGGATTAATATAATTCATTTTGTATGTTGTGAAGTTGTTTGCAATATTAAATTGAAATATTTGAAGAAATAAAAATGACTATAGGCAACTGAAAAACAAAACCAATGTCAATAAAGTTTGAACCCTACATTTCTAGTTACACTGCATAAAGATTAGATGAAAACATGGACGGATGGACGGCCAGACAGATACATAAATATCTACCTTCCTACATGCATACCTACCATCATACCTACCTACGTACCTGCCTGTCTGCCTGCATGCAGACCAGAGGAGGCTGGTGGGAAGAGCTAGAGGAGGACAGGCTCATTGTAATGGCTGGAATGGAATAAATTGAATGGTATCAAAACATATGGAAACCGCATGTTTGACTATGTTCCATTTATACCATTATGGGTCCAAAATGGGTCAATAGTCTATGTCCTCAGTTTTGCCGTTATGATAAGGTAACACAGTTTAATACATAGTAATGAGTACTAGGCCTATTACAATGAGCCCATCCTCCTATAGCAGACAGACAGACAAACAAAGAGACAAACAAATAGACCAGATAGATATTAATTTCACCAGCATTAGCTTGGTTATAAAAGCCTCAATATATACTCAACCAACAACACAAAGAATCAGAACATATAGTAGGCCCATAAGTCCACGTCGTATAGCCTAGGCTACAAGCTGATCCTTGATGACCTCTGAGAGCTTGATGATGAGTACATTCAAAAGTTTTCAATCTTGAAGACAGGATCCTTGACTGGTGAATTCCTTGGATGGGCCATCTCAATCCTGTCCCATCGACACAGGTAGGTGTCCCATGCCTAGAAATGGATGGACAACATTCTCTCACAAAGGATACCAAAACATGCCTAATTGTGATAATAAGAGATAACAATAAAAGTGCATTCAAGGTATATTCCGTACGATTTGCACACACAAATAGCACTTAAATTATTGCATATATATCTATAGTACTCAGAAAATGGCATTTTATGATAGAAAAATCACTTTTCTAAACATCATTTGAGGTATCCTTCCAAAGTACAGGCCTACATAATGTGTTTACAAGTCTCCTATCACAACAAAAACATAAAAAATGGGTCAATAGTCTATGTCCTCTATGTCGCCGTTATGATAAGGTAACATAGTTTAATACACAGTAATGAGCCTATGTAGTGTTTCAGCTCTCAGAAGGCAAATTCCTTATTGCTGTGAGAAGTGGACATGAATCAATAGAAATGCATACATTATGCAAGCACTGACAGAGATCCAAATTATGGCTTAAACATATTGAATCAACATTGTAGGTTTACAAAGACATTTACAAACAATTCATTTTGGGTTATGAATAATGATCAGATAAGACATTTTAATAACTATACGTTAAAATCTATAATTTAGATAACCATTGAAAAACTGTAAATATTGCAGGTTATACATTTAGGATACCACATTTTCAAAAATAGATATGACTTCTCAGTTTCTCCCCCTTCGTGGATTGGGCACATTGACCGTATATTGCGCCGATTGCGTGTCCTTGACGCAACAACAATCCCCGTCAATACAGCTCAAATCTGTTTATCGCCGAGTGGATATTTTGCTAGCCTAATAATTTCTCCCGAACAGTGCCGGATTTGGGCTATTATGGCGTCTTTGGGGGAACCTGTTCGACTGGAAAGAGGTAAAACGTCAAACAACACAGATCGCTTGATCAATAATAATGGCTAAAATTATGAAAATACACACGAGCCAAACAGATGGCTAGCTAGATAACGGTAGCTAATCTGGAATTTAATTTAGTTAGCTAACGTTAGCAAGTCATTTAATTTTGAAATAACTAGCCCAAAGTACAATCATCTCTCACAAGTCGAAAGAAAAATAGATTATTCCAATATAATCGCTTTAGTTTTAAGAAAGACAGATGGGCTGAGTTGCTAATGTTGTAGCCAGCTAACGTTAGCTGATTTAGATAGCTATCCTCTAAGGCTGGTAGTTTGCAGTGGTGTAAAGTACTTATGAACAAATACTTTAAGGTACTACTTAAATCGTTTTGGGGGGTATCTGTACTTTACTATTTATATTTTTGCCAACTTTTACTTCACTACCTATCTAAAGAAAATAATTTACTTTTTACTCCATACATTTTCCCTGACACCCAAAAGTACTGGTTACATTTTGACAGGAAAATGGTTAAATTCACACACTTATCAAGAGAACATCCCTGGTCATCCCAACTGCCTCTAATCTGGCACACTCACTAAACACAAATGCCTTGTTTGTAAATTAATGTCTTGAGTGTTGTATTGTGCTCCTGGCTATCCATACATTTAAAAAATGGTGCCGTGTGGTTTGCATAATGTAAGGAATTTGGAATTATTAATACGTTTACTTTTGATACTTAAGTATATTTAAAACCAAATACCAAAACCAATAGACTTTTACTCAAGTAGTATTTTACTGGGTGACTTTTACTTGAGTTGTTTTCTAAGGTATCTTTACTTTTACTCAAGTGCGACAAATGGGTACTTTGTAGCTTCCTAGTAATGTTAGCAGTTGCACCCAAACAAAAGTTCAGCGTCCAGTATGTAGCTAGCAGTAGCTCAGTAGCTAGCTAGGTTAGTTTGAAAATGTTGCGCCCGAAAGCCCGGACTATGTTACTTGCAGTCCTGATGATACAAGTCCCTGTCCATTGAATTCTACCATGTGTTTACAAACATTGTGATGAAGATTTGGTAATGATCAGCTATGCCTGCATCATAATACCCTGTGCATGGACAGATTTACTTCATCAATCTACAAAATCAAAAACCAACAGACTCCATTACTCGTGTGCTGAAGTGTTAGATCCTCTGCCTCAAGCAATTATTTCCCAAACCAAAGTCTTTAAATCGATGTCAATTATTGGTAAGATCTCTGACGGTGGGTGGTCTCCATGTTTTCTCCCCACAGACATTTCTCGGGCCATTGAATTGCTTGACAAACTCCAGAGGACGGGGGAAGTGCCACCCCAGAAACTGCAGGCACTGCAAAGGGTCTTGCAGAGCGAGTTCTGTAATGCTGTGCGAGAGGTGAGCTGAGACTGTGCCATTAAATGCCCATCACACCCTTCAAAGTTCAACTCAAATTATGTGGCCAAATCTGGACCTCAAGGCCAGAAGTACTGCTGATTTTCATTCTCCCCCTCCAATAAGTGTGACTGATTCAGACCTGGGGCACCAGGTGAGTGGAAAAAAAATAATCAGCAGTACTCTAGACCTCCAGACTCGGATTTGTGTACTTATGTGAGATGGGGCTGATACAGACAGGCCTATAAAACATGAATTGTTTGATTGCTGCCTATAGACTAGTTATTTGATTTCAGATATAAGATTTGTCATTCCTTCAATGTCAGTGTATAGTGTTGTGATTACAAAATAAGCTATCCAGTTTGAGGATTAATTAATAGCTTGGAACCCTGGACAGCAAGAACTACCAGGATCTCCATTTTTAACATGTCAGACCTTTTGAAGGAAGTAATTCAGCTTTGCAGTTTGTATTCGACTAACCTTCTTTCTGCCTTTTCTAAACAACTCTGTAGGTGTATGAACATGTGTATGAGACAGTGGACATTAACAGTAGCCCAGAAGTCAGGGCAAATGCCACAGCCAAGGTATGTCAAAACAACAACAACCAATATTAAACAACTCTGTAGGCAACTCTGGGTTAACAACCTCTCTTGTCTTGTAGGCCACTGTTGCAGCGTTTGCGGCCAGTGAGGGGCACTCACACCCTCGCGTGGTGGAGCTGCCTAAGACTGAGGAAGGACTTGGCTTCAATATAATGGGAGGGAAGGAACAGAACTCTCCTATTTACATCTCACGCATCATTCCTGGTGGAATCGCCGACCGCCACGGGGGCCTCAAGAGAGGCGACCAGCTTCTTTCTGTCAATGGGGTGGTACGTGTTGTTTATGCAGTCTCTGGTTGTGTCCGAATACCCATACTTGCGTTCTAAATAGTAGGCATTTTGGGAAGGCGAAAAAGAAAGTTTTGTAGAATGTGCAATTTCGAAAATTGAGTATGCTTTAAAAATTCCAGGATGTCATACTCATTTTTGCTTTTTGTTTAGTAGTATTTGCTGCACTTGAGGAAGAGAATTGTATTTCGAGGCCCACGTGTGTCTGACAACAGCTGAGGGGACAAGCTGTACCAAAATAAATTAATGTAGGGAATCGACACAATTGCCCATTGTAGGATGAGCCTAGTATGCTGTTATATTTTGCTTACTGCATTCGTTT